>NC_134419.1:61114045-61417075 GCF_030867145.1 Opisthocomus hoazin | reverse complement strand
TACTGATCCTTCTCTATGATCCTCATTCTGAACTTTCTTAGAATACATTTACTTTTTAATTATGATCAAAAATTTATTAAAACTAGATGTTTTACTCCTCATCTATAAGGTACCAGTAAAATGTTAAGATTTCTTCCCTTATGAAAAAAGGCCAGACCAACAACAGAATCCCAAATCCAGAGGAATCCGAAGGAAAAAAAGCCTGAATTTGAACTTGGAAAGTACTCTAACTGTTTCGATTAAAGACTTGATGCAAACACAAAGATTCAGGAAGTCCACAAAAACAATCAGTGTCTCAGTATCAGCCAAGTAAGTGAAAATGAGACTTGCTGGTATAATGTGACCAACACAGGTAAGGAAATACATTTTATAGAACACCTTTCAGGCTGCTGGTTTTCTAAGCATTCATGTTCAGAAAACTCAATTCTGTAAACTCCAACCCTGATTTGACTAAGATTGATTTTTTTTTTCATTTTACAAATAAGATTACATTACAACTCAATGGCAAAAGTTTTCTAAGGAATGTTGGCTCACAATGCTGTTAATGAAATGTATCACTTTATTTATTCATTTATTTTTAAAAATAAAGCCTCAGAAAGTTTTGAGATATTTACCCCATAAGACGCCGCATTATGCAGAGGAATCAAACCTCCTTTATCCTGTGCATTCACATCTGCTCCATGTTGTAACAGGTACTCTGCAACCTCCAAATTGTTGTAACCAGCTGGAAGGTTGCAAAAGGACAGAACAAATAGAACATATTAAAAGAAATTATCCTCAACAGGCTGTAGAGAAGTAATAATTCACTTAAATTACTCGAAAGTTAAGACATCAATCCGAGCAAAGACAGTGTATGAGTATTTGGTTTTAAAACCTCTGTCCATAAACAATACAAGATCCTCTTTGGCTAGAGAGGATAGGGAATTAAAATCAGAGTTAAACAGTTTAGAAGAGGAACATAAGACTAATATGCATAAAATACTATTTTTTTAAAGAAAATATGGAGTCCTCTAGCTTGAGACTACACTTGAAACTTGCTGAGATATAGAAAGTATAGCCACAATAACTAATAACTCTGATCAAACCAGTTAATTAGAACACTGACCTGCTAAATGTAGTGGTGTTGAATGCCGTCCTTGTGTGTCCCGACAGTTGACATTGTCAGGTGAACACAACTTTTTTACTCGGGCCAAACAGCCTTTCTTCGCAGCATCTAGTAGAGCTGCATCTCCTCTAAGTAGGTCTTGAATATCAGTATCACCATCTTTAACAAGGTCTAGAGGAGTATTTCCATCTCTGTTTTTCTTTGTAGGGTCAGCTCCATGCTGTGCACATCAAAAAAAAGGTGGTAAGTATGTAAGTAGAATAAACACGTTGCATCTTAGGCATCTTATGCCTTACTGAGCAAATATTCTGACACATACTCGAATCCTTCAGAGCACCTTCCATTGCCTATTTGAGAAAGGACAACATAGTTGCGAACAGTATCCCTTCTACTGAAAACCTACATTTAGCTACACTAATTTAGAAACCACAAAACACAAACCAGCTTCTCAAAGAAGTCCAATCACATTTCAGACTGAACAAGACTGAGGTCAGGTGAAGAGTAAGAAAGAAAAGAAAGTAACCTCTCTCCAGCATATATAGTACCTGTAATAGGAGTTTGCAAATCTCGTATTTTCCTTTTGCTGCAGCTTCATGCAAAGGAGTGAATTTCCACAAGTCAGCTACATTGACAACTGCACCATGTTTAACCAGCAGTTCAGCAACTTCATAGTGACCGTATGAGCAAGCATTATGTAATGGGACAAGTCCTCTGTAAACAATTAAAAAAAAAAAAAAAGAAAAATTCTCTTTTAAAAATTAGGTCTTTTTTTCACAGAGCGATATAAACTTACAACATACTGCACCTTCAACAACCAAACCATAACAAAAATTATTTTTTAAGTTTTCCATAACAGTGTAATATAGTGGGAATAGCTACTGCCAAAGTGGTAAAAATGCAATCAGCAGCAGCACTGAAAAGATGTAAAAACACAGGGCTAGAGAAATTCTTGACACTCTAATCTCAAGTACTGCAAAATGTTTTTGTGGATATTCCGAGTATCTTCATTCTGAGAGAACTTTCTATGAAAATAAAAAAATTGAATGTCTGAAGAAAGATGTGATGCTTATCCGCCAGCAATATTCAAGAGCTGACAGACATCAGCAATCACAATTGCCAAGAATATACACATTTGAGTATTTACCCCTTATCTTTTGCATGCACATCAGCTCCATGCTGCAGAAGGTATTCAACAACGGATACCCTATTATATCCGGCTGCAAAATGAAGTGGTGTAGACTGACGTCCTTCAATATCTCTGCAGTTCACACTTTGAATTGTACATAGTTTCTGTAAAATCCCCAAAACAAAACATACATCACTATATATAGTGTTGACACACTTTAAATTTAGTCATGTTGTTATACACATCTATTTTTGAAAAATTGTTTTAATGAAGAAGAAAGTTTATTTCTTGATTTATTTTTACACAAACCCCTTACTTTTCACAGACTGTGTCACAAGGAAAAAATAATTAAATACTCCCTCCCAAATCCACACCTGTGATTTCCTATTTACACTTTTTATATAAGACAAAATTCTGGAGGTGGTGAAAATTACATTTTGTCATCTGTGATATTCGTTCCATACAAAGGCTTTAGGACAGGCATCACAACTCTAAAGCATTGAGTGAAGGGCTGTCTGACGGCTTGTTTTGAGAAATTAATACCTTGGGATACAATTCCCTCTTATTTTTAGGACAGGTTTAAGCTTACTTTTACAGTATCCACATCTCCAGCCTTTGCAGCCTCCAGCAACTGTCGATCTGCATCAGAATTACCTAATGGGATCCCTTCTGCAAAATAAATCAGGTTGCACGACATGTAAGTGTATGTAGTTGAAGGAATTTGTTAAGACAGGAAGTAATTTGAGTATTTCAAGGATTTGCCTTAAAACAGTTAACTAATTATAGACAAGTTTTGTCTTTTCTTACTATCTGCAACTGTAGCTACTAGCTCTAACAGTGTTTGCAAAGCTGCCTTTAGCAACATGCTTCCTTTTCATTCTGAAATACTGTGGACCCAACTAAACATTTCAGTTTCATTCCAGAAGCTTACCTATGCATATAACGTCCACACCTTACTCTTGAACATCCACGTACCCCGTTGCCTCTGCTCACAAATACAAAGCAGCCATTTTTTGCTTTTGAAACTAATTTTCTACTTACAAGGTTCCCCCCTTCCTATGTCAGGATTTCCAAAAATTATTCCAGGTGGCTATGCCATTAAAACACTCTGAGCATCTCTGACAATCTGTGTAGCTGAATACTAGCGAGTAAATGATACTGGTAACTACACCTAGAGGCAGTAGCCACTCTCCCTGTGCACGTAGTTACGAAGTAAGAACTGCACAACGCAGGACTGTCTTTTGTAGAAAGTACTCCCCCTGACTTGTGCTCACTATTATTTCTGTATGGCACTTGAAACGGCAAGTAAAATGAAGCACCACATTACTTCAGAAGTGGGTCTTGAATAAATCAGTTGTACCTTGTAGTAGCTGTTGCACACTCTCAGTCCCCATTTGTAAGGCTGTAAAGCCCTGCAGAGACACAATGGAAGGATCACATCCAGAACTCAACAGCAACCTGCAGGTCTGAAGATGACCACAGTGTGCTGCTCTATGAAGAGAGGTCTGGCCAAGATTATCTAACGCATTAACCTAAAAATAACACAGACAAGAAATACCACCATCAAAACTTAATATTAAAGCTGTTTTCATTGCTGACTGGGAGTTTCACAGCTATTCTTCTTACTTTAATTAAAAGAACTTATTCAGTGTATTTCCAAAGGTCATGACATTTCAAAATATAAAATTTAAACAAAAGCAGTTCATGAAGTTATAACCACATTTACTGAGGAAGAATAGCCCACTTTTAGAAGCATGCAAATAATTCAGCGTAAACAGTCACAGCAATTGTACCACATACAGAATTAGGCCATCATTTTGCTCATGGCAGCACAAATCCTCAGTGCCAACGCGCAGAACAGCTATTACCGGCATTGGCTTATTGTGGTCTTTCAGATTGAGGACTTTCTACTGTTTCAGTCAATGTGTATTTAATAATTTAAAACTCTGCACCCAAAGGTTACTTGTATTCCCTATCGTTCCTCTGGTTTTGATCATCACTTCGGAAACCACACAGCAGCCAGGCTGTAATGAAATTTCCACAAGAGATTCAACTCCTAGTTTTGGAGGATTCAAGCATTATAGAGAGTATCTCCTTTCCACTTTTTCTTCTTGTGGAAATTCAAACACTGTATTATGATCTAACATTTCACCTAGGCTCCAATTTTTACTGCACACAACACCACATAAAGTCTACCTGTGTTACAGTTCAGTCTAGCTTCTTGTTGTTTGTATATATCCCCTACGTTCTTTTTTCCTTAAGCATTTCATCACTACTGCTGGACAATGAAGCACCGAGTAAGACACTCTACAAGCTTTCAGTTAACAGTGAGAAGTACATCCGCACTTTTTTATAGAATAGGAACGAAACGACAATGATGCCTCAATGTGGAGGGCTGTACTGATGGATTGATGGCCTGTGTCTTAAGCGTAGAAATCCACAACCTTCCAAAACGAATTATTTTAGAAAAGTCTGTCTACTCAGCTGTCCATTCTCACGCTATGAAAACCTATACAGTAGGGAAACCTCCACAAAAGTATGAATAGTAACTCATACCTTAGCTTCATGTTTCACAACTACTTCAACAACATCATTATGAGCCTTTTCTGATGCCACATGCAGAGGAGTCAAGAAGCTTTAAAAAAAAAAAAAAATTAAAAATGTATTTTGCAAAATCTTCTAAACACACACTTACGAGTATTCATTTGTAACCACTCACTCTTTTGTTTTTTCATTGATGTTGGCTCCTTTCCTCAGCAACAATTCACATACTTGCTTTCTCTTAGGATATGGAGATGCAGCAGCACAGTGCTGAGAACATTAAAAATTGTAGCATTAACAACAGTTTTACTGCTTGCTGATCAGCTGGCAGTTAAGCCCTCATTGTGTGCAAAGTCAACAGGAAAAAAAAAATGTAGAAGCTTATTAATTCAGGAGATTCCTCATGGGCTTTTGGATTTACTCTGGTATTTTCCAGAGCTCCCTTTCCAGTAATTGCTGGAAATCTTCAAGCTTTACAAACAAAGCTAACATATGTAGCTTGCTGTTGCTTAGAACTAGACTATTGTACAGAAAATCAGTAATCTAGACAACCTAAATTAAACAGGCAATTCAGATTAGTCTCAACATTAAGCTTAAGAACTAAATACTGATCTATGTTATTCGTTTAACTAGACACTGGATATTCTGGGTTGGTCTGAATTACACTGTTTGACATCAAAATTTTTAGTTCTGAACTATTACCCAGTATATTTAGGTCAGCCACAATAGATGCAAAATAATTAATAAATCCTGAGATATTACCAATGCTGTCTCATGTGTTTGAGGATGTTTGAAGTTCACCGTCTCCAAAGAAAGATGTTTCTTTATACGAGCTACATCTGATTCTCTTGCAGCCTGTAGCAGTGAGTGACCTTTGAATTCATCTTTAAAAAGAAATAAATACATACCAGAAGGTTACATTCCTTAACTCAAGAAGGATCAAGAGGATTGTTTCTTTCAGTTAGATAAAAATACTCATTTTATTCAGCAGATCACGGTGCAGACATTTTCAACTCAGACTTAAGCTTTTACATCACTTGACAGAACTTGTTAGCTAAGTCAAAAAACTACAGCAATGTACTTTGTTTCTGAACCAGACACATCCAAACTGGTTGAACAAGATGTATTCCACTCACCACTGTTCTAGGTTCTACTCTTCGCATATGTACCAATTCAAGCATGTATAAATCTCTACTTCTGACCTCTCTTTGGAAAACCATTTCTAGATGCTAACATGAACGCTAATGTAGTATTTACTAATAATTTTTGTACACATCCCAGAAAGTCATTAGTTGACCACTCAAAGACAGAGTTTGAGGGCATTCTTCTCAACTCCTTAAGTTTTCTGGAAAAAAAATCAATGCCTTTCACAAATTTTTTTGAACTTCCAGTGATTGTGGCATACTCAAACGTATTCAGCATTCTAAACTGTTATGTGTTTTCCTTTCTTCAAACAAAACATAGTGGAAGAATAAAAATTAATATTTCAACAGTCTCGATGCAATGACAGGAGCAAGTATGGAAAATGAGAGTGTACTGGCAAGGTCATGACGGAAAGCGTGTACTCAGGGAAGAAAAGCTACAAACCCCATCACAACCACATGACTATAAAACCGACAATAAAATTATTTTAAATGCCTACATTCAGAAAATTTAGCAATCTCAAATCATAAACAGCGAAATCTACTGTCCAACATTGCACAATTGCTTGGAAAGTGTAAGCATTTTCCAAATCTGATTTCTGGCAGGTGTCTAGGGAACTGTCACGGTCCAGGGAACCCAAGCACACATTACAATCTATAACTGCAGAACTGATCTTCACTTTATACTCACATGCTAATCGTTCTTTTAATTGGGGTGTTGGAGCCAAATCAATGGTGCTTTTGTTGTGACAGTTCAACAGTGTTGGGTCAGCACCATAACTTAACAAAAGAGAACATACTTCCACCCTGTTCTTAGAAGCTGCTTCATGCAGAGGGGTGAATTGCCACAGATCCATTGCATTCACGCATGCTCCATGCTTGAAACGGAAAGGGGTAAAAAAGATGCAATATCAAAACCAGATCATTAGAAAAAGACTTCTGTCATTAGTTTCAGTGCAGTAGACTGTTAAAATAAAAATCAATGCCTGTATGCAAACTGTATCCAAGACATTCTCCAGACATCCATTTTCAATATACCACAACATTTCAGCAGATTGCAGTTTTTAATCCCCTAGTGCCTCACAGGTACATACAGAGAAGCTGAAGGCAGGCTAGTCTCTTCAGGCTTTCTCCAGCATCTCTACAAGGAGAGTAGCTCTGCTATAAGTCAGATCGGAGAATGAGCCTAATTCATATACTACAAATCACCTCTCAACAAGCTCCCTTATCTTATTGCTCTAGAAAAAGTCTAGGGTGAACAGCTGCACTAAGATAAACACATTCTGTGAACACGCCTCAAGATGCAAATACCAAGATATCTATGGGATAGGGTCTCAAAGTTGACTTCAATTCAAAACATTTAAATACAAGGTTCTGCAAGTGATACTTTTGGATATTTAAGTAATTATTCTCCAGTAACATTCTGTATGCGCCTTGAGTTGTGCCTGTAAGCAAGTCTGATAGGACATGCTCCTTCCCATTGCTCCTATTAGAGCTGCAGTGCTTTGCAAAAAATAATTCAAGATTCACTGGAGCAGAAATCCAACAGGGAATACAACTCTAGCTTAATAGTTAAGACACATAGTAGTGTGTAGGCAAGAGGGTTTTTTTTTTGTCCAGTACCACAACTGTAAAGATTCACTTTACAGTTAGCCTCTGAAGTTACAAAAAGAAAAAAAAAAAAATCTTTTGACTATTTATACTTACTGAAATATATGCTTATTTCAGTAATTTTTACTTTATTTTTTGCTAAACACTTAGAAAGACACATGGAATTAGTTGGGACTGAGACAAACAGGACAGAACAACAGCTATACCCTGAGCACCCAAACATCTGGAGTTCTCCAACAGAACACTCTCAGCTGTTATAATTATTTGCTGTAGCAGCTGAGAATGGGCACAGTTCAAACGCCCCTTTGACGACAACACAGATTTTTGCAGGCCACATCTTTGAGCCACTAGTTTAACGTGTATCATACTTTATCTTCAAGATTAACATAATCCAGATTAAGACACTCCAGTTCTGAGAAGTTCCAAGCATTCGCCTGCTTTAGGAAAAATGACACATTTTTCTTTGCGGTGAAGGCTACAATTCAGGGCCAGAATTGAAGTTGTAAAGTTCATTCCCTCAAGAGACTAATTACTCTTTTATTGCAAAACGTTCATGATCTTTACCAGTATTCTCTTCAAAACATCTTAACAGTCTGTCTTCTGAAATATTTATCTACTGTCAAACTCATAATATTGTTCAGTTTTTGGGGGTGCGGCTTCTTTTGGGTGAGGGTGGGAAGGCTGAGACAAGTACTCACTTGGTGGTACAAAAACATTCAACTTTGGAGCAGAAAGAGTTAAAAACAGAAAGCACATTTATAAGGAAAAAGCTTCCTTGCAAGCAGAAGATTCTGTAGGTCCAGCTTAATAATCACTAACATGTAGAGCTGAAGCAATCTGTCATTAAGTTTTGTAAATCTAAGTACAAAATAAAAAAATTATGCAACTTGCATTATAAACTGTTCTTATTTAATAATATGCAATTAAATCTCTTCAAAGACCAACCTTTACAAGAAGCTCTGTTACTTCATAATGACCATAGGAACAGGCATTGTGAAGTGGCACCAAATCTCTATATAGGAGAGAAAGTGGGAGGATTATTGTCCTAGGATGCACATTTCAATTCCAAATGCATCTTTAACATTGCAAAAGGTACTATGCATTAAACATTTCATAAAAATAACAACAGAGATGTTCACATGAAGTTGAGGGGAAAATAAGAAGCTAGAGAAGAACCCAGAAAATCCCATCAGCATTTTTCAGAACAATAAACATCAGAAAATGAGAAATTCACTGCACTGTCTTACTGCAAATGAAATGGTTCCTCTCAGACTCGGAACCCTACACAGGATGAGCTATCTACAGGGGATTTTCAGGAGTGACAGTAATTATTTCCTTTTTCACAAGAACATTGCTGTAAGATTATCTCCTCCCATAGAAACTAAAGAAGTTTTACTGGCCAATGTTTCAGTAACTGTACACTATTCCACAGTAACAGCAGAGCTACAGAAGTTTTAAAGCCAGCTTCATACTCCCTCAAATCCAGTGATCTTAGGAGCAAGTGAGAAATTGCCCAAAGTGAATTCTTTCACCATGGGCTAATAAGGGAGAAACGACAAAAGTGAATTCCAACCCCAAGGGGACAATCAAAGCAGTCTGATCAGGCAGCTATTTATGTAGCTGTGAAGTAATCCTAGGAAAAAGGAAGAATAAGAGTTTGCTTACCACAACCTTTAATGTACATAAATACACATTTCAAAAAAAGATTTTTCACTGTATTTTATGTAACTAAAGATAGCATGTCTATATTTCACTACATCTCCTGACATAACCAAATGGTTGAAAACGTAGTCCAAATGAAAACTCTGGCAAACAGATCTTCAACTTTTATCACATTCTTTGCAAAAAGAAGCACAGAAACTTAAAAGTAGAAAGAAAATTAAGATTGATTCAATCATCAAAATATTTGCTGATTTCACAGTGGTGTATGAACGTATTTTGTTAAACAAGAGGTAATAATTTGGTTAATGATATCTAAAAGCCAGCACATTCTACTGTCAGCTCAGTTTGGATTCTACTGTTTCACAAGGCTTAAGCCTGTACACTTTGCATTTTTGTCATAACAGGAAGGTTAAAGATGGCATAACGGTGTTGAGTTAGCAATTCTTCATGGTTAAAACAGTATTACTC
The DNA here is from genome assembly GCF_030867145.1 of Opisthocomus hoazin. Taxonomy (NCBI): domain Eukaryota; kingdom Metazoa; phylum Chordata; class Aves; order Opisthocomiformes; family Opisthocomidae; genus Opisthocomus; species Opisthocomus hoazin. The sequence goes on along the minus strand of NC_134419.1, from coordinate 61,407,420 downwards.
TTCTTAATCTGAATTTGTAACAAATCCTGTTTGTTCTGAACAAAGGAAAAATGAACCTACCCTTTATCCTTAGCGTGTACATCAGCCCCGTGTTGCAGTAAGAGCTGTACTATTTTTACACGGTTATATCCAGCTGCTAAATGTAAAGGAGTAGACTGAAACGACAGAATGTGGAAGTAATCAGTAACATAAAATCAAAGGTTGATTTTTTTTTTTTCAAAACTCGTTAACAGTACTAATTACTGAAGTCCTTAAAACACTTGCAACACTAAAAAAACCCGAGTGCTTGAATCAGACATTTGATAACTATGTTCATTGTTTACTGACTACTCTCACAGTCATCATAAATGCAAATCCTGAATTTACTCCATCACTAATACATTCTGGCAACAAAGACCCTCTTAATGAACTTTTGAGTCCTGCAGTCCATTTTTGTCTTTTAGCCTACCACAACTACAAATACTTTGCTGGGACAAACTATTTCCCTTGTGAAAAGGGAAATAAGATAGCCATTAGAAACAGTGACTGCTTAATTATAAAGAGGTCTCCCTGCCAATCAATAAATTAAGTTCAGAAATTACCCACAGAGATTGTTATCCACATCTGGGAGTGCAGTAAATCCGTGGGGTGTGGGGGAAACTCAATCATCTCTTCTAAATTCTCACCCTCCACAGAGCAGTCAGATAACTGCTCTATGATCTTTTCCAGCAAACCCACTCAAGCATACCCATCAGCAGCACCAAGAGCAGAGCTACAAATTAGTGAAAACAAATCTTATCCTCTTCATTTACAAACCCATCAACTGAACTGGGTTTGCACAATTCCTAGAGGATGTCTTATAACTAGAAGATCAGAAAATGGAGATGCATAGGTGTTTTGGAGATCCCAATACCTTACCACAAAGCCTTAAACACAGAAACTCACTGGAACAAAACTTAAGTGACTGAGTAGATATACTTAATAAGAACGAGGATGCCAAAAATTGATACTCAGTAATCTGAACCTTCAGTAGGCTAGGGGCTGAGCCCAGAAGACCACCAGGATTTTTTAGAGTGTAGATTTTGAACATTTTTCACGTAGTTCTTTACCAATACTTCTAGCGATGAGCAGATGCTAGAGAGACACAATCTTATTTTCCTCACATATATTAAAGAAAATAGATTCTACATTTAACATTCTTAAAATCTGGTCAAACAGTAACTGTGAAACATGTAAGAGTGAACTAATTTTAAACCAGGTTTTAAACAAAAATACCTTTCTGCCATCACTTGCGTGACAGTTAACATTTAACGGTGTAAGAAGAGACATCATCTTTTCTTCATTTCCACTCCTGAAAAACAAGATATCAAATGGGCAGAATTCTTTCTATTCCAGTTTTTAGTAGCTTATGTTTTTATATTTTTCCTTGCTATAATGTTCAGCTGATCTGTTCTGAAGTCATTGATTTACTTCTGTACCATCAGCATTAAAGTGAAAGGAAAAATGCATTTATGTAATTATTTTTGTAGCTTTATTTACAGATAACACCTGAAGCTTAGCATCCAGATGGAATGCCAGCTCAAAAGTCAACATATATATTCTGAAAATATAACTAAATTCTGAAAATATAACTAAATTCCAGATACGTTCCAAACATGCATACCTGGCACTTTCTAAGAGTTCATCTTTTTTGTATTCACCTGGAAGACAAAAGGGAGTTTCTTTAGTTGTTAAATAATTATCTATGTATGTGAAGTTCACTACTTCTCCTCTTTCAAAATTTTAGAGAACGTAAGTGCTAAAAATTTGACAGTCCATTACTGAACTAGCATAATATACTGTTTATCCAGAAGACATCCCATGACTGAGATGATGAAGGCCACATATGAATTTCTGTTTAGAATTGTAAAACAGAGAAAAGTTAAAGCACTATCAGAAAGAAAAAACCCAAAATACTGTACTACGTCCATTCGACTTCTTAGTTACAACGCAATCTAAAGATTATCACTTACCAGTCAGCACTGCTTTTGCAGACGGGTCTGCTAAATCCAAGGCTGTTCTTCCATCTGTGTTCCGGATGGTTGGTTCTGCACCATGTTGCAGCAGTACTACAAAATGTCAAAGTTTTCCATGAGAAAACAATTCTGCAAAACAAGGCTTATGAGACATGTCATTACGGTAAGCCGCAAGCAACAAAAGAAACATCCAGTTACTGATCCTAACTTGCCCTCTCAAATTTTTAATGTCAGAATCCCTAATGTCAGCTGTAAACAGTTTAACTAGTGAAACACGCCTGGACACATTTTATGAGAAAAAAAGCAGCGCAGAAATGCAACAGTCAGACTGGCAGGAGGCAATCTCAGTTGAAAGACTGTGACTGACACACCACAAAAACCAGTAGCCACCTCCAGAGCATGCTGCCTCAAATCCACAAGTGACTATGCCCTAAACTGTAGACAGCAGAGGCAGGCCATGCATCTCACACTGATACTGGGGCCAAACAGGCAGCATTATATATACACAACTCTCCAGATGTACTCCTTCATAAAGTAAACGGGGGCAAACCACACAATCAAAAAATTAAGTTTCTTGACGACATATCTAACTTTCTACCTCTTCCTAACTCTTAAGAACTGTGTGGACAAAACAAGCAGTCAATATAATTGAAGTTTAGCTCCCATCCTTCATAATTTAACATGGCTGCTACACACAGAGACAGAATGAATCCATTACTAAAACCAGTTTTCTTCTTTCCACTGCACTGTGAGTAGCAGCAGAAGGCAGCATAAGAATCTGGGCTGAAGCAGAAGAAAATCCAGCTCGAACATGTCACTCTATAGCTCTTTCCCCATGATGTCAATGTGAATCTTTATACTTAGGCAATTACCAAAAACAAATCTAAAAACTTGTTTCTTATAAAACTGGCATATGAATTTAAGTTTATGAAAGATTTTCAGTTTTAATTCTCATACCAGCCATAGCTTCATAGTGTAAAAATGGTCTTTAAAAGGTTCTTGATTTTTCACAGTGAAAAGAAATGAGTCAGTCACAGGAAGAGTAGGAGAAATTACCAATGCAGACATCTGTCTTGCCCTTAATGGCAGCTTCATGAAGGGGAGTGTAATTCCAATTATCCCGAGCATTAGGATCTGCACCATGCCGCAAGAGAAGATTGACAACTTCGGCATGACCAAAAGAGCAAGCGTTGTGAAGAGGAATCAGGCCTCCATCATCTCGCGCGTGGACATTGGCACCACTTTGAAGTAAATATTCAACTACGTCCTTCCGCCCAAAACCTGGAAGAGATAAAGAGCTCTGTTCCATCTGCTAGGGAAGAAAGGTGTTGGGGTGGGGTAAGAGAATTCCCCCTCCCCTATACACAGATTAAAACAACAAACTTAAATAACAGTAACCACTCTAAATAACAATCACAACTGGCATTCTTTACTAAAGGAGCATTTACACATTAAGACTATTTTTGAAACCCCTAAAATTTAGATTAAAACCAGCAGAAAAACAATATTCAAGATTATGGAACTATGAATATCTTGACAAGGCCCCCATGAGTCAACAGCTTCTTGAAAACATAATAAAAAGAACAACACACTGACAACAAAACCTCTTTTTTAGCCATTTTATATGGCTATTAAAGCTAACAATATTTTTTATGATACTCTGCCAACACACAGCCAGTTTGTGGAAGGACCAGTAGATGAGCCCTGCAAGTGGTAAGGATGAGACTGGCTAAAGGCCAAAGCACGCACAATTCATATTCTAAGCTTTTAAAAAAAGATTTATATGACATGAGAAGTATTTTACAGAAATGCATTGCTTGTTTATTAAAAAGAGCAAGTAAGGAGCACTGCTCTCCGGTTAAAACTAACAGCATGGCTACTTACTTTCTAAGGACTAATTAACAATGCGCACAAAGTTTCCATCATTGAAATGATTACTTAAGAAAACCCTTAGGGACATAAGTTTATCCGAGACCATTCTCCGTTGAAGAAATTTATCACAAGAGTATGCACAACCATGACTTCAAGATATTCACAATGTCTGTTTTCATTGATGCCTAAAATTATTACAAATATTTGATCATGACTAAAGCACAAAAATACTCTTACACATCCTGAGGCCCTTTTTTACAATCCTGTCATTCCCGTTAGTAGACAGAAAAAAAATTATGCCCCCTTGCACATCTGGAGCTAGAAACACATCACAAATAAGGTAATTGCTTTTATAAGCCAATTCTATAGCTATTATTGTTTAATTTCAGCTGTATCTTGCATATCTATATAACAGCAAATAAACCAGGACATCAATCAACTGTACCAATGTTTTCTCTAGTATCTTCATAAGAGGCCAGAATGACTTAGGATTTCTGCCTGCAAGCATTATGCTCATCTGGTCACATTCCAAAGGCCACTGCCTACAGAAATCCCTGAAAGGTTTCATGAAGGTAGGTCCCTTCAGCTCTCAAGGATTATTTGGGCATGTAAGAGCCATACCGCGGTATGCATCAGCCTTGTGCCAAGCACCTTCTGGGAAATAAGCCATGTGTGCAGGACTTGGCTTTCCTTGCTTTAAATATCTGAGCTGCAAACCGTTTTCCTGAAGAGATCAAGAACTGGGTGGGGATGAAGTGTTGAGCTTTTCCCTCAGTCTGAATCATTTCGCAGTTGCCAACACCAGAGATACTCAGATTGTAGCAAATTTAAACCTTGTTACATATCATCCATGGAACTTCAGTAGGTAGGTAGAACTCCAAGCAACCATAACCTAGAAACAATGTTTATTCCCGATAGCTACACAGCATTTCAGTGACACAGTCACAGAAGCATATGAGAAGCATCAGTATTTTAGTTGCAACCGTCTTAGTTTTAGTTTAGTTGCAAGACAACTTTTTCATTGCATATTCTTAACTAAATCTGACTATTCAGTAAATCTTTCTACCAGACTGACAGCAACTGAAATCCTGGAGCAAGAAGCACTTTCACCTTCGCTATTCAGAGCTCAAAAACCCAAACATTGCCATTTTTAAGCAATTTCTGGATCCTACCTGCTGAGAGGAGATCTCGTGTACAAACTGTATATGCCAAAGATAAGGAAGCCAGGAAAGCTACTTAGAAAAGCCTTTGTTAAGCTCTGTCTTTCCTCCTCTTCCCTCAAAAGTCTGGTACGGAACCGTATTTCCCACAGACGACTTCTTCATAATTCAATAATTTTATGTGAAACTTTCTAATCCCAGAATGAACTCCAAAGTATTTTTAAGCAATAGTCAGAAGACTACACTGGTGATGTGCTTCAATTCTTCAAAATACGTTATTAATAATATAAATCTTAGCTTGATAGCACCTTGACTTCAATAGAACCACATACTGTACAGCAAATTCACTTTTGAGTCTCAACATTACAGTTATCCACCTTACAACTAACAGAAGGCACCTTGCCTGACCTAACAGAGCACAGGAGCTCAGCATTCATGTGATGAGAACTGGATCAGTCCATGCAAAAACAATTTATCTGCACAAGCACAGTAAGCCATATTCACTGCACAGGCATGCATATTTCTGCTGCCAAAAAAAATCAGTACCTACAGAACATACACCCATGCAGCCATATTGTCTATACAGTAAATTATATGCAGCATATTTCTGATCCTAATTAATTTAGCTTTTGTAACTAGATATTATAAATATTATTTTTCTTGAATATGTCCTCCTGAATTTTTCTTATGTCTTCAAAATTTCAAAACATTCTGTTTCTAGTTTGAATGTATACTCAAAATGCTTTGAGGATCTGCTCAGATGAGACTTTTCACACATGCCAGAGTCCGGCAAACACATCATCAAAGCTGTTATTTGATGACAGACTGCTTGGCATCTTGTTCTTTCAGTACCAAAAAAACGCTTTCCCAGAACTGCTTTAGTTCTGTTAGAAAAGCCTCTGATCAAATACTCTGTCCAGAAGTTACAGGTCTGGTAGCTAAACATCACTCATTCTTGTACAGCAGGCATTCCTGTCCCTCAAAGCTTTGCTGTATAGCCATGTTTTTGAATGTAGAATGTCAACCTTAGCAGGAATCAATACCATAATTGAAAATCTGCTGTAGTAAACCTCATTATAGGTGTAGAGAATTCACCTGGATGCCCTCTATTTAGTACACAGATTCTATCAGATACAGTTCATAAGCAGCCCATAGCTTCTCTCTGCACAAGGTCTGCGTCCATTCAGAAAATACCCTAAGAAGTATAGTAACACCCCTAAACTACTGATTAAGTGGTAGACATCCCTGCTCATTGCAGGGGGAGGAGTGGGGGGTGTGTGGACTAGATGACCTTTAAGGGTCCCTTCCAACCCAAACCATTCTATGAGTCTACCTATACTTCTTTTAAGGTTGAGACCCGCTTATTTGTATCAACACCATTTTTTGTACCTTCTCTTCAGCACTGAGGGCACAGCAGGGATTCCTTACTTCCTGGTGGAAGCATCTGTAAGAGGGCACCATATAGGAAAGAGAAGTATTTTCTCATTATTTTCTAAAGGATGTACGTGTACAGAGGAGGTGGCCAAACTCTATGATGGTCTTTCCCTCCTCTCATTTTCACCAAGAGTGGAAAGAGGGGACAGCCTTTGCTGACACAGGGAAGGGAGCCACTACCTACTGTAACAGTTCCTCTTTGCCATTAGTCCACTGCTGCAAAAACAATTCCAACTTTTTTTTTTTTTAAATACGTTGGCATTTTTAAAGGGCAGGAGTTTTTTTAGCTCTTGAGTTTCTATCCAAAGTCCAACTAAATGGTAGCACAGTTTGCAACTGTGTAAGATAACTGTCTCGTCACCGTGAACACTTCCTTTCTCATCGTGAAGCAGGCTACTCAGGGCCTCTAGCTGACAACTCTTCTACTACCTCCAACAGCTGAGTAACTCACCACACTTGTTCCCTGAATATTAATCACAATAGAAATTTGTAACGGCATATAATTTTAAAAAAAATATTTATTTTGTCACTGTTGTGTCATAACTGACACTCACCTAATTTTGATGGGATCAAAAGCTACAGAAACAACTGAGCTCTGATTCTTCTCTCCTGCCCCAGGCAGTCATTTTTTCAACGAATTTTAGTTTGCAAGAAGGGCATTTTGGTTCCTGCCAAGTCTCTAAAACGCTGCGATACTTTCAAGTTTGACATAGACTGTGGTGAAAAGGATTTACTTGAGAAAGTATACACAGCTTACGGTGAGAGAGGACCGAGCCTATTATGCTGCAAAGGGTGGCGGGCTCTTGACTGAAGCTTCAGTACAGCTTATCTGCCACACACACAAATGCGTACCACAAAATCTAAAGAACAACCTTCACCAAGATCCCGATATGTGTTACTTCTTGCCATATTTTTTAATATATTTTAAAATCAACCCTTAAAAAACGGCACATGGAAAAAGAGGAATTTGCTTTATTTCTTTAAATTGCCAGGTAAGATCTGGGAAAAGACTTCAAAAACAGAACCCAAGTTCAGACCCCAGAATATCACTAAAAAAATAAAAAAGGGCAATACAAAACCTAACTTTCATATTTCAGCTCTGCCTCTCCCATAACACAAGTCTTGAAACTGAATGAAACTAGTCAAGAGAAATTTTGTAATGTATTTTCTCCAAACACACACCTAGGCTAAACAAAGCAAGAATACAGCAGACTTCTGCTTTTACTTCCTGGAATGTAATTCCTTCAGAGACAGAAAACAAAAGAAGCCAGTATTACTCCAACTATGAATAATGGGCGAAAGGTAAAACAAAACAACAACAAAACAAAAACAATAACCCCAAAATCCAGGGGTTACTTATGTCCGTCACTCATACTGCAGGTAGGCTGACAACAGCAGAGTTCCACTTGAAGCAGTGGAACAGTGTTAAATCAAGAAATTACACAAGTATTTTATGTCGCATGTTAAACAGAAACTTTCAGCATCTTCTACAGCCTTGTGAGAGGAGCAATTAATATCTCTCTATTAAGTTTGAAGTACATATAAGCATGGCAATGGCCTCTCCCATTTACACACCAACCTGTTTAACATTAGAAGTCTAACAACCACATGAACTTAGTGTTATGCGTTTTTTAATGGAAAAAGCTTCCTACAGATCAGGAGTTGTTTTTTAAAGACAAGACAGATCACTCCTGTCCAGAGAGATAAACAAGATCACTATGTATTACACGAGAAACTCCTTAGGCCCCAAGAAAAAAAAAAAAAAAAAAAAAAGGAAGAAAACCCCTCACTTCTCCAAAATGCTATAAAACACACTCATTTGTTTAGAAGTTCAGAGTTTATTAGTGAGTAGAAGGGCAGGCAGGACTGCTGCATGGAATAGCTGCAATTTTCCTCCAGCAGGATATTTTGTCTCCTGGGCTCTCTAATTCATCAAGTTTCTTAAATCTGTGAAATGCAGCTGTCCTGAAGAGGCCTTCAAGAACTCAGACCTGTTAAGTCTACTGAATGCAAGGAAAAGACACCTTAAGCCGAAACCTTCTCCAACACAATTCAGTGAAGAAAGAAACATCTTTATTATTATACATATTGGTCAGCTGAAAAGAAGCCGCTGTCTTCTGCAGCCTGCCAGCCTTGGGGTCCTACATCTAACGCTGTAACAAAATCAAAACAAACAACATGAAAACAGTCACAGCCAGGCCTTTGTCTGAAAAGGTGGGATGGGTATCTTCGGGCCTGCTGTCAGCGAAAGCAGTTGTTCTGTGATGTCAGTTGTTTGCGTATCTAACTCCCGAACTGGCAAAGTCTATTTGCTAACGATAAGAATGCAAAAAGCTTAGAAAGGGTGTTATCCAGCAGGCACCCTTGACGGGTGACATTCTCACAAGGACCAGGCCTGCTGCAGCCCACAGCAGCAGCACCCGGGACGCCCGCCGCCGCTCGCACGCCACGACGCGGCGCTCCAAACCTCAGCCCAGACGTCCTCGACGCCAGGCGAGCCCGGGGTTCTCTTCAGCAGCCCCCGCCGCGCGGATGACGGCCCACCAGCCACGCCAGCGTGGGCGCAGGGCCTGGCGACCGCCGCAGCCCCGGCACCGGGGCCGCCGCAGGGCTCCGACCCCCGCGCTGCACCCGGGCCCGCTCCCCGCAGCGGGGCCTGCGCGGAAACCGCGAATCCCCCGCGGCCCGGCCAGGCCAGGCCCCGCGCCGAGAGGGAGGCGGCGGTGCGCGGCAGCGGCCCGGCGCCCGGCGGGGCTGCCCGCCCCCGGCCTCCCCCTTCCCCACAGGGGCGGCAGCGGCGGCCCCAGGCCGGTACCTGCGGCGAAGTGCAGCGGGCTGGACTTCCGGCCCGCCGTGTCCCGGCTGTTCACGTTCTCGGGCCGCACCAGCCGCTTGACCCGCTCCACGTCCCCGTTCCTGCAGGCCTCGAAGAGTTCCCGGGCCGGCTCCGCCGCCACGCCGCAGCCCGGCGCTTCGGCCAAAGCGGCCGCGCCGCCGGCGCACCGCCGCGCCGCCATGCCGGGCCTGCCGGAGGCAGCCGAGCAGCCCCCGCCGCCCCGCTCACAGGCCGCGGCCCTGCGAGGCGGCGGCAGCCCTCCGCTGGGCGGGGCGCGGGGACCGGCGCATCGTGGCGGGAGGATCCGGGCGGAGCGGCCGCGGCCAAGGCGCCACCGCCGGCCTCGCTGCGCAGGCGCCCCCCGAGGGGCCAGGCAGGCGCGGGAGGGGACAGCGCGCAGGCGCAGTGGGGTGGCGCGCCGCTGCCTTGGCGGGAGGCTGCGCGGGGCGGCGGGGGTGCTAGGGAGGATGTTCAGTGCATAGTAACTCTGAAATGGAACTTACACAGTTTTCTTTCTTAATCTTAACAGATACTAGGAAGTGCTGATGGTTGACTTTGACAATTCAAGGTTTCGGAAAGGAACAGAGAGCATCTTTGTCCCTCTTGTAAGCCTAAGCAGCTTGATGGGGAAGCTTGAGCTTAGATAGGAGTAACTACGGGATTCATTCAGTAATGTTGAAACATAGTTTTCCACTCATGCCATAATAAACCACTTTGGAAAAGGTAGTTGGACAGAGTCGGTAGCTTCCTGTTCCAAAGGCAGGAAAGATAAGTGCCTCCAAACTCAGTTGAATTTGCAGACTATTTTTATATCGGTAAATTAAATGGCCTGAGAACCAGGAAGAGATGCAGCTGGTGATTTCCACAGCTGAGTCACTTCGATTCTGTTAAACATTCTCGTCTCCGAAACAAGGCAGTTTCATCCAAGTTGCCTGTCCATGCTAATGCTTAAATTGTGCCAAGGAATTTTTAGGGGGGAATTGGCAGCTGTCCCAGGCCAAAACCATGCTCCAGTAATAGGTCAAGGTCCAATGCGTGTGTCTTATGTCCCTGCACTGCTTAGTTGTTTAATTTACACATAGCCACAGTAGAATTGTGACGGGAGAATGCAGCCAGCATTGGGATGGAAAGCATATGCTTTGACAAACACATGATGCCTTGGTCATGTGTATTTTCTGTCATCCCACTGGCTTTTCTCCCCATCACCACTGAAATTATAAGCTGTGTTCAGCAGGCAGGGAAAAATCAGGCTATGACTGGAGTCCCTCTGTCAGCTTTGTCACACATACATAATTCATCCGCTGTTTGCATGTGGCCATAACTGTGCTGGCAGAAAATGTCATCAAATGTGGCTCATAGGCCTGCAGCCGTCTCAGACCTTCCCAGCATCTCCAAAGAACACATGATGAAAGCTGCCCTTCCTACGTGCCGGCTCCACAGACTGAAAACAAGATCTGCAGTGCTGCTATTTGTATCTTTTGTTTGCCCCATTAGCACAGCTGGAAAAAAAGCCCATTTTCAGACCTACAGCAGAAATAGCAAATACATCAACTTGAAGTCAACTGCTTCCATTTCAAAACTAAAAAAGGGATTGTGTAGCTAAAAGTCTGTGGAAGACCTTCCAAGGAAGTTTAAAACTGGAACAATTTTTCACTAGTTCTGTATAAACTCTGTGTTTCTTTCCTTGGCAAAAGCTATTTTCAAATGCTAATAGAAAACAAATGAGTTAGAAAAAGAGCATGATTTTAAAATATATTGCTATTATGGATCTAAAGTAAAGAAACTACTAATTCTTTCCACATCATTATACCAAAAAGATACCATTATTCTAAATTACCTGTATCCTGACGTCTTTTTCCAGTATGGCTTCCTGATCGCTTGAGTGTAAAACTATGGCAGGTCTCTGTGAGCGGAAAGTAATTTTTGAAAATACGATACTGTAAGAATAGGATTCAATTAGTCTTGAATTTAGTGAGTCAAAGACTCTCAGTGCATTTTAGGATTGGAGTATTAAAAGTCTTCACACTGACTCTTGAGATTCACATCACGTGAAATAAATCTTTTTATTTTATTTATACGTTTATTTCTTTTATGATAAAATAAGCTGTAAAATCCAGTGCTTCCTTTCAGTATTCTGTACAATAGTGTGGTTAGAAAACCATAGCTGAAATATAGGCTAAATTCCACCCAATATATGTGGTAGGGCTTTTTCTAGAGGAAGCGGGGGGTTATAACCCACCTGTTATTAGCACCACCCAAGAGGCTCACCCCTGGACAGCTTGGAAACTTTTGACTGCTGTTTTCTTTTTTAGTGTAATTTGTGGTATACCAATAACCTCTACCTTTGCAGCACATTTATGTTCGTGGTATGACCTGGCCTAATAGATACGTGAAAGTATTTTTGAAGTGTACTTAAAGTTTGTTTAGAAACATGCTTGGCTGGTCGCTAGAGGGCAGAAAAGAAAAAAGAAAAAGAGAAAAAAGAAAGAAAAAGAGGGACTGTTGGGTATGGACAGACTAAGGCAGCCTTAAAAAGAAACACTTTTCCTTTCTGTTTAGGAGATTAAAGTTTGCTTATGGCCAGAGACATTGTCCACGCTGATCTGCAAGGCAGTCCATCAGATTTAGGATTTCCAGTTGTCAGCCCTTAATTTTGTGAGGATTTCTCATCTCTGTCTAATTGGCTCCTGCAGTGGTTTGCCTTGCTCTTGGAAGCAAAGTAAAATGCTATAATTAATAGGACATTTCAAGTGTTCAGAAATTTAGCTTATTCCAGAAGAAGAATGACTTATAACTTATTCCATCTGAAGCATTTCAAGATGAGACCTGGGGAAAAAACCCCAATCGACAATAGTTAATGCTGTACATCAGGAAATAATAAAACATGCCCATAAGGAAAACAGGTAATTTCAGAGTGAAAGAGAAGTGGTCTGTTGTTACTAAATTTTTAAACCCATAATTAGAAACTTTCTCAGTGCAAGCTACTTTTTCTAAATGAAAAGAGAGGCTGATCGATTTGAGAAATAAGAGCTCACTGCAAAATCCAAGCAGTACAGGTTGTACAACAGTGAATGTTTATACAACAAGAGTTTTAAAGGAACTTACTTTCTCCGTCCCATTCTCATCCCATCTACCAAGTACTTTGGCTACTCATTTTAAGCAGGAGCTAGTTCCTTTTCTCTGCCAGTGACTGGTCTGTAGTTAGTGGCATATTATGTGTGCCAGCTTTGTTTTACCAGCAGATGGGGGTAAAGTGGAATAAATATAAAATGTTGTTCTGGAATAATAAAGGGATTTAAAAAAAAAGTTGGATGAAAGGAGAATTGGAGGTAGTGAAGCACTGAGAGACTAGGCACTGCAGAGAGGAGCAAACACAGAGCCAAGGGGTCACTCTAGGAGATGTAGATACACTGTGAGATGTTGACAAGCTGTAATGGTAGGCAATTCAGTTATTGATGTACTGTATTGGTGTACGCAGCAACAAAGAGAACTGTTCAGCAGCTTGGTGACCAGCTGTGGAGATGACACTTCACATGATGCAGAGAAGATTCTTTTTAGTGGTAGGGAGAAGCTTGTGATCCTAACATGAGAAGCACATATAAGTGAGAGTTCATGGAAACTAGGTTACACAGACAACAAGCCTTTAGCCCAGGACCCTTGTGATTTCTTTAAAATGATTCCAGTTTTGCAGTCAAAGATCACTAGACAGACACGTCTAGAGGGCTTAAAGGAAGCTTTTGTTTGTGTTTCTCTAGTGCCTGGAACGTGTCTGAGAGGACAGAGAACTTTTTAAAAAGCAGACTCCACACATGCAAAACAGAAATACGTGGGCTGCCAGCACGGGAACATGGCAGAGACCTGGAAAATTGTTATTTGTTGTTAGGAGGATAGCCACAAGTAACAGTGGAGCAGTAGGGCCAAAGATCAGCATTGACTAGGGATGTTAGCAAAACAGACTAATTTATATCTTAAATAGGTACAATAATACGTAAAAGCTAAAACCAAATTAAAGCATACTAGAATGTCTGTCCAGCCATGGCATGTTCAGCTTTTCTGAAGCTGACTGAAAGAAAAAAAAATAGGTTATAGTCTGTCTGGAACTGACTGAGATGGGAAGTAGTAATTCTCTTCGAAAATTCATTTTAGAGGGAGAAAATATCAGAGGAGCAAGAATTAGTGAGAGAATCACCATGCATTTAAATTGCAGTTCAAGTGATATTATTTTAACAGATTTCAATATTAGTTTTCCTGTCACAGCTGGAAAATAAAAACAAAACAGTCTTTAGGCTTGTTCAGGCATCTTAACAATCCATCCTGAGTATTCAACAGAAGTGTCCAGGTCCTCTGAGTGGTTAACAAAGCAGGCAGGTTTCTCACTTATGTACTCTGAATTGCCCTCTGAAGCACTTTTTACCTCTTTCCATTGATGGTATAAGCAGCCTATACTTTTAATTTGGATACCTAAATTGGTTGCCTATAGTATGTAATGTAAATACCATGCAGAGTATGCAGTGTGAAGGAAAGCAAAGAAGCAACTACATGTAATGTTTTTTTAAAAAGTGGTAGTGTACTACTCCAACTATTCGCACATAGATTGGCAAGATGTTATTTCAGGACAAATCTCTGAGAGGCAATTTCTCAACAATTCAAATGATGGCTTCTTGGAACAGCTAGTTCCACAGTCGGGGGGGGGGGGGGGGGGGGTGAGGGGGGGGGTGGGAAGAAGAGGCTATTCTTGATTTAAGCCTAAGCAACACAGATACTTGGTTCAAGAAGTAATTATAGTTTCACCATGAAGTAATAATTATCAAATCCAATGAATTTCAACATTTCTAGTGGAAGGCTCCCACTGAAAAATAGTCCATGGCACTGATTCAGAAGAGGAATTGTGATGAAGGAATGTCATTACAGTGGTATAAAAATCAGATATGAAAACATTAAAATCCTAAGACTTACTGTGAGGAATATATTTATGCAGATTTTTAACCAAGTGACAGAAGATAGGAAACAGGTTCAAAAGGTTATTGGAAATTCCAATGACCACAAAATTGTCAGTAAAAACCAATAAAAATAAATAGTCATTTTTTTTTTTAAAGTGGGATTATGAGAAGTGAACACAGTTATGTATATATGTCCTGCTAATCATAAGTTATCATAGATATAAACCAACATATGACAACTAGAAACTTCTCCTTTGGGATGTTTTTTCCAACATCTTATCGCTTATTGTAACCAGCAATATTGTCTCAAGAAGGGTAGAGTACATTTGTCTAGGGATATTCTTGGAGAAAATAAGTTTTGTGATCTGCTAAAACAATGCTTCTGTTCCTGCAAGCAAGGTTTGAAATGTGCATCCAAAGATATTTTTGCCTGTAACAGATAAATCTCAAAAGACTCAGACATTTAGCAGGTAACCATATTTGCTTTGCTACCTGAATGTGGGGTGGGCAGCCAACCTGCATTTAAGGGACTAATTCCCACTTAAGGGACATCTTCTATTTAATCTATTTGTTGCATGAGTAAATTGAGGACAGAATCTATTTATCAGGCTTCTCAGACTGAAGCAAAGTAATATAACATACCTTAAATCTAATGTAGAATTGGGCCTAACAAAGCTTATAAAACCCTGAATGGTCAAAAACTTCTAAAATATTTCTATGTTTGAACTGTCTTAAGAGCCAACTAAATTGCAAAAGTGAATTAAAAGTCATTAAGCTGGCTTCATTTTGAGACCCTGCCATGTAGGTCTCTATTTTTTTTATGTAATACCTGGCTAAGCATGTGCAAGAAAAACATCTTCCAACAGTTTCACTGGTGCTATGCAAAGGGTTTATTGGATTTTTACACTAGAGTATATTACTACAAAGATTACTGAGTATTTAACACAAGGATGGGCAATGAAACATGATAGCAAACTAACTCCTGATCTATAGAAGGTTTTTGTATTAAATCTACATAGGCTGCAAGAAAAGAATAATTTTATTTTCTATTCATTCATTGATAGATTGTTAATAGTATGTTGGAAGATACTTTACCAGCTACAAGTACTGATACATAACTGAAGTTCAAACTTTTTAACTGTTATCATTTTTATGTTTTTCACTTAGATTATCATTTACATGCAGGTTCACAGAATTATCAAGTAGACAAGTGAATTACTTCCCTTTCAACTGCCTAATAAATACCGGTTAAAACATCCTAAAAGTAAAATGTCTTGGGTGTCAGTGCCACACACCCAAACCCCATGTGTAAAGCAATTTTAAATTTAATTTTTTAATTGAAAGAAGAGTTAGTATATTGCCAATATTATACATTTAAAGGATAGGAAAATATTAGCAAAATAAGTATTCTTGCTTTCTATCACAGTTGAGTGATATAAACGAATTGCATTTATGTACACCGAAAATCTTTGACTGGATTTTGTATTTTATAGCAAGGAAGGGAAAATTTTGAGCACTTTATTAAAACAGTTTATTCTAGGATTATTTCTGTGATCTACTTGTTTCTGTAATTCTTTATAAGTCACTGAGACGTTTCTTCTGCATAGGTTATAGAAAGCCTTGTAACAGTAACTTACATCTTCATTGACCCATGGAAAATAATTTTTCCATTCATTCCAGAAAATTAGTGGGTTTTTTTTAGATTGAACCTACCTTGACTGTTGAAATGTTGCCTATGATCACTCTCAAGATCAGGGTTACATGGTGTTGAAAAATAGTAAATAGTAGTGCTTGTATTTCACCTGGGACTGTCATTATTTTGTATAGCATGTACCCACTCTGTACTTGGCCAGTACAGCCAATGCCTAACACCTGATAATTTTCTCTTTAGATGGCAACATTTTTGAGTGCAAAGGATAATCCTTAATGTCATGGGTTTTTAGCTACCCGGGAAATAGATTTAAAAGTTATCCTTTTTGTATTTTAGAGGTGACTGAATACATTTCTATAAAATTAAAAAATAAGCCCTTTTTACTTTACAGAATTACATAAATGCTTACTATTGCTGTTAGGATGAAGTTACGTGGGCTGTCATTTCAACAGCAAGGTTACTTGGGGTTAAAACTAAATATATCTTAGGTTCTGTCACTCAGGAGTCCCTCCAGGAGAGTGAGTGGTCATCCTTCTCTCTTTCCTTTTCACCGCTTCCCCTCATCTGGCCAGGCCCTTTGGTCTTCAAGATGGGATCTCAAAGTACTTAGCTGAGGGAGTCTCCTACCTCACTTCACCAGTACATGCCCAGTGGGAACCTATTTTACTTTCCAGATATACCTGAAAACCCGAACAATTTCAAAACTGGAAATAGAATTGCTGAATGGAAAATTAGATTGGTGTGGTGGTGATTGAGATCTTAAAACTTTAAAGACATCTGAAATGCAATCACTGCACACAATATACCTGCACACAAAATAAATGCCCCATAGGCATGTACCAGTGAAATAGCTTTCTCCCAGTAGGTTAGTAACTGGTTTTCTTCAGAAATAATTTCACTGATGATCCTTTCTTTGTTGTCTGGACAGCTCGTGCAGCAGAGCTATTGCTGTCTTTCTTGATACTGTCCATGTACGGCAGCTCTTCAGTGTGGACCAGGATAGCCCTTGCAGTGTAGACGAGGACATAGCACCCAGCCATTTTTGTGGCCTTCTTAGCTTGTAAACAAAAGTCCTAAGCAACAGATAAGCACTGGACAGAAGCTGGCCTTGGTTGTACTTGTTCCAAGATAAATGATACTCCTTGGAAAAAAAATCTGGAATGTATACTAGTTACTAGGGATCTTTAATTGTAGGCCAACAAATAATTTTTATAATACGAGTTAGTCTGATGCAACCAGCAAAGTTCCTGGTGTCAGCCGTCTATTCAGAGCAGTGCAGCGCACGGTAGAACTTAGGACAGCATAAGCAGGAGAGTACACAAACGGCTCAGGGACTTTCTCCTCTATTCAGACACTTTAGGCTATAACAGCATCTAATAATTTTATTAGAATATCAGGTTCCCATTTTATAGCTAGATTGTGTAATCTGAAAGAAGTCTGCTTGCTTTGGCAAAAATTTGAGTGACCAAAGTGCTGCCTGTTCTTATCAGAACAACTGATACGTGCTTGCCCTCATGCTACTAGCATTTTATCTGAGACAGAATGATGACAGTAAGGCAGCATCAGAGGGTCTTGGGAGTCCTTCAATTTAGCCAAAATAGCTTTTAGCAAAATGAACTTGGAACCAAATAAAATACTTTTTCTGCGCTCTTCTCATTTGGCAGCTACATGGGTAACACAGAGAGGGCAGCTCTGGCATGGTGGATTCACCTTAGTGAGAGTCGGAAGTAGAAACTGTGCCTTGCATCTAAGAACACAGCAGCACTAGCTTCTGGGGGAGAATTGCTTTGCTTTCAGTAGAGATCTCATGGAGTCCTCTAGGTGTAGCCCACCTTGGCTAACAGTTGAATCAGTAATTTTTTTCCTAGATGGCCAAGCTCTGGCTAGCAAAGTATTATGGTATTTTGAATAGTCGTGTTGACTTACATAGAGATACCCACATACAGGAAGTTCAGAAACATACCTAAATGCTTTGCTAAATAAACTGGCCAACCCCCAGTCCCTTTAGGATAGGAAAGGAATCTGAAGGCTTTGCTTCTGGGTCAGGCAGTTCTGCTGGGGGAGGCCTGAAGTTCTGCACTGGCAGAAGGGATAGAGAAATAAATGAATCTTATTACAGATTCCCTTAGCTAACATTCTTCGGTACTGTTTTATTTATCTGTGGACAGATTTATAATGTACTTTGATTCTGAGCTCATAACATTCTTAAAAGGCATACTTAATAAATCCCTGAAGAGAAGAACCAGTTCTTATATGAAATCAGAGACTTTATGCTTCAGTATAGTAAGAAATTAAGTAAGTATTCATGCTACTTACATTGCTGAGAAAAGCTATGGGAAACCATACTGGCTAAACCTCAATTATGCATTAATGGCTGTCCGGAGACCACTCTCTAAAGCAACAATCTTGTCAGTCACATGTCAGCTTCGATGCACAGGGTGAGAGATGGTATGAGCTGGTGCCTTGCAGTGCTGAGACCCCAGCACATGAAGCCACCAATGCTGCAGGCTGCCAGGAACTTGTGAGGCAGCAGAATGGATGGAGAATGGACAGGGAGTACGGCACTGCTGTGTGGACTCTTTCAAAGCAGCATATATACAGCTGTTTTGTCTTTTTATGGAGGTAATTCACCTGTGGAGATCGCAGAGGAGTTCACTGTAGATATGATAGAAGAGTTAACTCAAAAATGAAAGAGGAGTTAAGTAAAAGCAGACGTGCTGCAAAGCGGTATTAGAACCATCCAAGTGGTTATATCAGCAGAATGGAGTACTCATAACCTTGCTGTTATTATTGTTCTGAGCATCAGAATGCGTGAACTCCAAGCTATGCTCCCACACAGGCCAAGCTCATAGCGTTACTGAAGCTAGAGATCTGTATGTATGGACAGAAGTCAGCTTGGGACAACACTGAAACTCATACTTCAGGAAGGAGAAGCCTAAGGAGCCAGATGTGACCTTTAGTTAATGAACTACTTCAGAAATATATTTCTTCTTTACAAAGAAACAAGGAATCCAAGATTGTCTATGTTTGTATTTTGAAATTGCCCGGTTACTGATTTTTTTAATTTCTAAGTTATGCTTTGTCCAAATAGTTTAGACAGAGGATTTATTTGCAGTTATTTTTCCTTAGGCAAACTGCCAGTGTCCTCTTTTAAACTCCTGCTTCTGCTCCAGCTGATCCCAGCACAAATGTGAAGGCTTAGGTGACTTCATGCTCCTCAGATAGAGCTTCCTAACTTACATTGTGTAAAAGCTTGATATAGCACTTCTGTATATTGGGAAGAATTGTGTAAAGCAACTAGATATGTAGTTATTGTGAGTACTGGCGAATTCTGCTGCTTTTTTGACTCCTGATGCCAAGCACTCCGATATATCTTGGAACACAGTCTGTGCCATTTGGAAACCCTGCCTTCTTCCCACTGTTCAGGGAAAAAGAAGTTGAGTGAAGAGAAACCAGCACAAACACGATGTGCATTATGTGTCAAAAAGTTTCAAACTAGAGATTTAAAATCAGTGCAAGACCTTGATTTTTCAGGCCAAAATGGTACCTTCATTTGATAACTGCTACCTTAGAAATAGGGCTAAAAAATTACCTTGTAATACTGCACACAGGCTATTTTGTACCTTGAGTTTTTGCAGAACACTGGGGCACTTAAAATTAATGGATGGAAACATTAACATAAGTGTTAACTACGAATCCCAAAGAACAAAAAAGAGTTACTATATAAAAAAATGTCTTGGAATTTCAAGGGGGGGGGAATATTTTCACCAGTGTGTGACAATGATCTGCACTTTGTGGCTGGTTAATGGGAAAATTTACATTGCTTCTCTTATGGGAAAAAGTACATTTGTAAAAAGACAAACAGTAACACCTCTTCTGGGGACTGATCACAGAGAAGAGAAAGATCTTCCACAAATTCTTGATATCTTTACTGGTGTTCATTTCACATCCTGCCTTTCAGTTCAGGGATCTCTAAACAGCTTACTAACTAGCAGTTTTTCCATCAGCTGTCAGAAGGCTTTAAATCATAAAGTGATTAACAAGGAAAAATATGACAGAGATAGGGGAACTCTTTTTTATGTTTGCAGCTTAGCTTGGGCAGGTTGTGTTTTGCTGTGTTCAGACAGCAACTTCACATGGACATTGACATTCCAGGCTAAATTCAGAAGGAATTCAAAGCAAGGCCACAGTGACCTGTAAGGACTTATTTGTATGTTCTTCTCCTTTGCTATGTGCCTTTCACCACCTTGTATCACTCTCACATGTTTATCTATATGAAGCTAACACCCTCCTATTTTCACATTGCTTCTCAATTTGTTCTAGACTCTTTCCTTTAAAAGATACGTTCATGGTTGTGCATTTGAGCTGCTGAATTGGAGCTTGTTCACAGCAGACCCACTGACATGCAAACCTTGCTTTTGCGTTTGAGACGTTAGCATCTGATAGGTCTAATAGCACACTTACTCACAGTGAGGCACCGCTTTGGAGCTGACAGGCTGCTAACTCTAAGATGCCTCTCAGCTGTAACTGAGAACACGACTGCTCTTAGTCGTTTTTCAGGGCAAAGAAGTTCATCTGAAGTCCTGCTGTGGCTTCAGCAAACCTCTTTGACATGACCCAAAATGAATTAGAATGATAGAATCACAGAATCATTAAGGTTGGGAAAGACTTCTCAGATCATCAAGTCCAACCGTCAACCCAACACCACCATGCCTGCTAAACCATGTCCCGAAGTGCCACATCTACACGTTTTTTAACACCTCCAGGGATGGGGACTCCACCA
This sequence comes from Opisthocomus hoazin, assembly GCF_030867145.1. Taxonomy (NCBI): domain Eukaryota; kingdom Metazoa; phylum Chordata; class Aves; order Opisthocomiformes; family Opisthocomidae; genus Opisthocomus; species Opisthocomus hoazin. The sequence goes on along the minus strand of NC_134419.1, from coordinate 61,386,750 downwards.
CTTCCCTGGGCAGCCTGTTCCAGTGCCTGACCACAGCTGAGAAAGACTCACTGAATCAATTCTTCGCTGTCTTCTGTCAGCTACAGGTGAGAGGAGGCAAGGACAGATCTGATCCCTTCCCCTCCTGTCCTCAGGGCAAGCATGGCAGAGTCCCCTGCTATATTCTCTCCAGCAGCCTGCCTTGCCTCAGTTCAGTGATGAGTTTTCCACTGTGGAGTGTTTGTTGTGCAGATGTGTGAGCCCAGCCCCAAGGTTGGCACGCACAGCAGCTAGACACGCTTGGGACTGGCACAGCTCCTCTAACTGCAGGGACAAAAAAAGAGCAGTAGGAAGATCAATGGAATGGGAGCAAAATGTGCCTCTTAAAATGTCATGCACCATTTTAGCTCTCACCTTTTCCTAACATTTATGTTGCATCACTTGAGGCACAAGGCAAAGGGAACAAAGCAAAGGAAGGGCAGTGGCCAATATCACCTCTGAATTAGGGCCTTTGTGCTTAGCACTGCTCAAGGACACTGAAAGTTTTTTTTTAAATAAAACTCAAGAAGGAGTTTCTGCCAGAGTAGCGATGTTTGGATAAAATCAAATGTGCCTGCAAAACAGTTAACTGCAATGAAAATACAGGATTTATGTAGACTTAAAATTTCCCTTCATATTTAGACAAAGTATCTAAATAAAAGGATTTTTGCTTAGTTCTTTCTTGGCACATGTTACATTTAAATGACGATGTATTCAACGGGAGAAAATGACCAACATGAACTGGCAGTGCTCTCTTCTGGTTCCTCTTTGAGGAAAGTGTAGGACACCATAGCAAAGTGCCATGTTAGTACCCATTCTGGGACACTGCTCAGAGACAGAACAAAGCCTCCAAGATACCGAGCCTCTAACTCAACTTATTTCCTAGCCTGGCATCCAATTTTTCCATCACCATTTCCTCCTGCTCTCTGCCTTCTACTCCAAGTTGGACCCAATTTAATAGATAATTCCAGACATTCCTATTCAAAAGTGTCCCCTGGCAGGAAACCAGTGCCCCATTTTTCAGATTAAAAAAAAAAAAGCAAACTAAGCATTTTCTCAGAATCTATGCTCCTATCTGTCTTACCCACTCTAAATCCATGCATACACTTTTTGCGTCAGCCATTCTATCACCTGCCTTCTGAGCCAGGCTATCAAAGACAAATTTAAGGTGGATGAGTAGTCAATTATCTGCAAGAATGAAGTCTCAGTGTGTAATTGAACTCATCTACTCATAAGACTTAAAAAGGAAGAAAACTGGTTTTAGATATGATACTATGTGTCAGCTATGGAGTCATAATACATTTCGGTAGTCTTACCCTGCTAAAAGTATGCTTACTCAACAATTAAAATATCGTACAACATAACAACAGCTCAAAGAATTCTACAGTAGCTTGGCTATAGGCTGTTGGAGTGTATATAGTATGGTATTATCTGTAAGTCTCCTTTCCCTGCTGCTAGAAAGTCTTGCTCTAGTTCCTTGTTTCAGATCTTTGACCATATAACTTAATCTGCAGGGAAAGTAGCAGATTTTCTCAGCTGGTCTGCTGAACCATTTCTTCTTCTATAAACAATACAGACAGATCAAGTAAATGTTAGGCAATTAATATTTATTTATATTTCAACTTCTTGAAACTATCATAGGTTTTTTCACGGTATTTCTTTTCAGCATTGCAACAGATTGGTGTTGGCTATTGCCATTCAAGCTGGTTGAATTATACTAGCACTGAAGTAGAGACCCATGCATTCAAAGGAACCTCATGCTCTGTTAAATCTGTGCAAACTATTGTGGCTGTGGGGATTATGAACAATGAAAGTAGAATCATCTCAAAACTCAGAGCACATCCCACTGAATGGCTGTCTAAGCATCTCCTTGCCCCTTCAAGAAAAGACTGGTAGCAGGAGTTTCAAGTGGGAGTTTCCACCGTTGTTATTGCTTGCATTGTAAGGGTTACACACTGAGTGTGGTAACATTGTTCAGGGAAAGATCTTTAGGAGTATAATTACTCTTTCAAATTCATATGGATAAAGAAAGGAAACGATCCTAAAAACAGAAGACCCTGAAGACCCACAAAAGCAAAGAGGAATACCTCTGTTGACTCAGCTGAGAACCTATCATTAGAAATGTCAGCTGGTGAATCATGGCAGGGACCTCCTATATTTAAAAGGTAACAAGTTATTCATCGCTTTGCTTTAGTTTGATGTGCTTACACTGAGGTAGGTCTCATGTTTTTCAGAAAATCTACAGTTTCATTAGGCACGGTTGTTTTTAATCAACATTGCATCCAACTCTAATAGGTTTAAACAGTTTGAACAAAATAGAGATTAATGCCTTATTTTGATAAAAATGGTAGAAAGAAGGTTTTGCTAATTTCAACAAACTGATGTGAAAAAAAGAAAGACATCTGAGTCCAGGAATCTCCCTGCCTTGGACAGAATGACCTTTACCTGCAAAAGGGATTGATTTGCCTTCATTTTTGTATACAGCTATCATAAAAAAACAGGGCACAAGCATGAGCCTGAAATGCAATTTACAAAAGCTATAGTGTGTATAGTTGTACATACCATTTAAAAGCACAGAGGACAAAACTAATGCTGTATTACCCGTAAAGCTTATAACAAGGGATGCCAGAAGTAGGGCATACTATAAGAGACATTACATACCAATAAGTCTAAGGCTGATCTAGACCTTTTGATTTAGATCAAGATCAATGACAGAAAGCATGGGCACACTCCTGTGCACAGCATCTTTTTATAGAGATTCGACAATAGTCAATATGTTTAGACTTGTGAAGAATTAGGATGTAGCATATGAATCAGCAATCTTGGTTTTTGGATGAACAGATAATGAATCATCACTTCTCTTCCTCTGCGTGTACTTGTGTTACATAAAAGGGCCCAGGTATGCTATTTTATTTTCTGCTATTATACCTGCAGGGCATTCATAACCTGATTTTGAAGCTAGCAGCCCTGATAATAAGGTGTAATTTCTAAAACAGAGACATTCCATTGACCAACACCCCATCCCGCTTTCAGCATTGCTGTGCTATGACTAGCAAAGAAGTTTCTCCTTAAATACCTTCTTCATGGGATATTAAAACATAGAATGTATGAATTATGAATATAGCTATTATCTGGAGAAACCAAATGTGTAACGCATGATGGCAGTAATAAAATGGATACATCAGTTCTATGCCACTGTTTTTATATAGAGCTAGAGTCTATTTTCTCCCATGCTCACTGTCTTTATGACTACCCTGAGAAGAAAGCTGCAAATGGAGCAACTTTCCTTTCCTGTGGGGGACAGAGAGTTTAAAAAAGTTAGCATTCTGGGTTGGATGGAAACAGATTTATTAAGCTTTATTTTGTAAATACGTTACTTCCCTCCTTTCCCTTCATTGCTCCCAAAGGACAGAATCACAACTTCCTCTCCCATAACAGCCAGCTGATGTGGCCAGGCACTCGCTGGCTCAGGAGACTGCCTGCTCCTGCCCTATCAATAGCCTGCAAACGGCCTTTACTTGAATCCAGACTCTCCTGTTAGAGCTATGCGGCTTTGCATACATAGATATACTGCAGAAAAATATATAGGCATATGAAAAAGGATCAGGAACTTTTCCCTAACCCAGGAGAAGGACATGAATGCCATGCCACCCATGCCATGTGTTATTTTGTGTCCCATCTCATTCTCTGGGAAGGGGTCCCCAGTAGAACTCCTTGCTAAATGCAAATAGGGTTTTGTTTTGTTTTGTTTTGTTTTTTACATGGTTGTTTCCAAGAAGCACTCTAATGAACATTTTTGTCTCTAAACATTCCAATTTTGTAACAAAGAAAAATTTCTAACTACCTCTGGTTAAGAGATGCTTTTTCTTTTTACTAGTCTGGGAATAAAAACAGAACTCCTTTTCCTCTCCAGCACACTCAGTGCTTTCTCCTTCAGAGAAAAGTCCTCAGATAACTCCTCATACCCTTAGATAGTGCATTATAACTAGTAAATATATGTCAGTGTCACCGAGGTGAGATCTATGCTTTTGCAGTAGACTGCAAGTTAAATGAACTTACTGCATCACCTGTTATTTGCTCAATGACCAATGTCCATCCAGTTGCCTGGTTAACACAGTGGCTAAAAAGAACTAGCCAGGAGGATGTGTGTGGGTTAGATTAGTGTTTGAGCAACCCTAAGTGGTTTGAAGCAAATTTTTGTTGGTGTGGTGTAGGAACAGCATGGTGAAAGAGCAGCTGTGATTTTTTGAGTTAGATGACTTTTTAATGGGCTTCAGAAAGAAAAGCTAAAATGTTGCCAGCCTGGAATCTTAAGTGAGATGAGGTAAAGTAGTAATGAAAATCTCTGTGGCTCTTGCTAAGCTAACAGGGCAATAAGCCTTGGGCAATAGATTAAGGGAGATAAAGTGGAAGTGTGGTGAACCAGTTTACTAGACTTGGAGCCAGAAGGAATGAGAAGGTGAAATGTAAATTGACAGCATGAGAAGTCACACAACCAAAATTAATTAGAAGAAAACATAGGAAGATGGAAACAACAATATGTGGAAATAAAGATGCGGAAGATCTTAAGATGTAGTGTTGGAACAATAGCCTCCAAAGAGGTTTGAAGTTGGCCTATCCATGACAGCAAGCAAAGCAAAGAGTTTGTGTATCAGCATTTTGGGGAAAACTTTTTCTGTCTTACAACTGTGAACAGGTGTCATATGGAAATGGAGGCAGATATTAAATCAAAAGTCCTGAAGGCCTGAGAGAAAGATTGCAATAGTCTGTTTGCAGAAGAGCAATATCCCTTCCACAGATGACTGAAAGCATATATGAGAGAGAGAACGATTTCCAAAACTGCCAGATTTGGAACAAAAAGATAGAAAAAGAATCCCCCAACCCACAAACAAAACGTAATTTATTGTATGCCAAAATACTGCTGAGATAACTGCTGCTTCCCAAACAAACCAAACGGCCCTGAAGAAACTGTACAGTTTTCTGCGTACCAACCTGTACAGAACCTTTGCCACAGCAAACAAAGAAGTTCTGCTTGTGTTGTATGTATGAGAGAACACCATGGATCTTGTTTAAAATCCTGAAATAAAGGCTAAGGGAAGTGATTATTCCCCTCCATGGGGCACTTGTGAGGTTGCATGTGGAGAACCTCGTCCAGTTTTGGGTCCCTCAGTAAGAAAACCTCATGGACTAATGGGGGTGAAAGCAGCGGAGGGTCACCAAGACGATTAGGGTACTGGAATGTGCTGCACAAGGTGAGGCTGAGGGAGCTGAGTTTGCTTATCTTTCAAAAGAAAAGGCTAATCAACAGTGAGCCAGAGGGCAGCCTCCCTCTACTGAAAGAGGGAGTAGAGAGAAGATGGAGCCAGACTTTCCCCCAAGATGTACAGTGAAAGGAAAAGAGGCAGCAGTCACATGTTGCAGCAAAGGAATTCCAGATGGATAAATGGAAAACACTGCGAGAGTGGTTAAGCACTGGCACAGGTTGGCTAGAGAAGCTGTGGACTCTCTGTCCTTGGAGGTATTAAAAGCTCAGCTGGACAAGCAACCTGAGCAGCCAGATCTAACTTTGAAGCTAGTCCTGTTTTGAGAAGGAGACTGGATTAGATGACCTCAAAAGGTCCCTTGCAACTTCCATTATTCTATGACCGTAATTCTCCAGAGAAGCCTGCAAGATTTTTCTCACTAATTAAAATTAAATCCATTTTAAAGATTGCAAAACTTACTGTAAGCATTATTGCATATATGCAGCAAGCACACTTTGACAGTAAACTCTCCATGTTCTGGGAAGCAGCATCCAAGAATAACCCAAGGAAACCAATTTATTGCAAATATGTTATTTAGGCCACAGATCTTTCTACACTCAGAGGCCCTAACTTCTTCCCCTCCCATTGCGGGATGAAACAAGACTGATGCTGTTACAGCACTTTAATTTAAGAACTTGATTCTTGCTAGCAAATATAAAAATGAAATCAATAGCTGCATGAAATTTGACCCCTCTGAAACTGGGGAAATATACATACAGACATATATATATATGTGTGTTGTGCATCCAAAAAGGATAACTAGGTCAGATCCTAGGAAACTCTGATTTTACAGCTGAAGGGTTTAGAAATTAGACTAAATCTGACAGAGAAAAGGTTCATTCATTTCTTAGACCTATGCCATAGGGGAGCTTTTTCCCCGCACATAGCAAATCCAAGAAAAACCTAACACAGAATTTCACTGTACTGATTTCCAAGCCCTGTTCTTCTCTTATGATACACAAAAGAAAAAGGACTTTGTAAGACATACTAAAATACAGGAATGGGTCATGTCTCTTGGGTGGCAGAACAAGAAAAGGGGCATTATTTAGACCCTTCAAGGGCTTCTAAACACTCTGGGTGAACATATTGCAGATGTTAGCTGGGCCACTGTCACATATAGCAATGCTCATTCAGGACGAAGGTTATCATTCAACACAAGTCTTACGGGAATGGTAATCATACTGAAAAATCATGTGGCCCCTGCAAGGCTGTAAGGAATTGTTCGCACGTGGAAAAAGAAATCACATTTTTGCTTGAAAGATTGCAAAGAACGAGAATACTTCCCACATAGCTGACGGAAGTGTCTACTCAACCAGCACTTGCTTGGTCACACAGAATTACACATAAACCCAATTGCACAAAGTAGCATTTCACTTACTGTTTTCTTTGGAGAAGACTAGTGATCAGCAGAGGTAATCTCTCCACCTGGGCCTAGGAAAAAGAATAGAAGATAAACACTGATTATCTATACACAGCAACATGACTTCTATTTATGAAACCTTTGGCCACAGAATCTCAAGGTTCAGCTTTCTTGGGTACGTGGTTAAAAAAGAAACCACAAAAACCCCCAAAATGAAAAAAGAAATGTAGTTTCAAAAACTACTGAAATACTGCATTCCTTTCAAACATCTAGGAGGGCATTTGCCTTCTCGGAAACTAAGCTGTATTCATAAGCCAGATTTATACTCATTTAGAAAATATACTTTCTGCACTCTTGTGAATCCTTCAATAGAAGTTCAGATTATTCCAAGAATTAATACCTAAATTCACGTTCTTCCTTCTTTCAGTTTTTGTTTCCCTTTTTACTGTAAGTAGCAGCAATTTATAAATAACATGGCATTGTCTTTATTGCATCAGTTGCTTACTACATACAACCAAAGCAATTATACTTTTTAAGGGCTGCATTTTGCATAAAAGCTATTTAAAGGAATCTTTGCTGAAATATCCTGAATTTAATATAATCACATTACACAAAATATTCAAGCAGCCTCAGATACATTTTCTTGCTTTTCCTATGGCAGTTGTTTCAGAAAGCAATGCATTTCTCTTGCACTATGCATTTCCAAAGTGATGACTCATCTACCATTGACTAATCTGTCACTAATCACTCTTAATAAGATTACACATTTTAAATCAATTTCTGGATTCTAATTCAGTTGAAAGCTTTCAGTTTCTAGGAATTTAAATGCCTTAAATTTAAATGCCTTTGAATTTAGCCTTACAAAGTTCTGAGACCCAGTACTGGCAAGAACTTTTGCTGTTGACTTAAAAAGAACCAGACCTAGATCTCCTGCTGGTGCTTAAATAGTTAGGCCTACATTGTATCCTGGTGAGACTGATTATCTTTATAGTTGCTGTAAAACAGCATAAACTCCATCCATCTTTGCGTAATTTCTCAATGAGTTTGGCTGCACGCCCCTTGCCCTTTTCTCTAGGGGGTGGGTGTATTCTGCTGGGCAGATCTGCAGAAAGCCCTGAGGTCTGCAGGCAACCTGCAGCTGGGTAGGAAAGGAAACAGATTTACTGAGTTTTCTAACTTTGTCTAATAATGCAATATCGAGAAAAGTTAAACATTTCTGAGAAATTACTATTCCCATTGCCAAATTTATGTCACTCTGTCTTTTTTAAATGTTTAATTTTTTTTTTTACCTTCTTTCTTTCAAAATTTAAGGTTTATTCCAAAAGCAGAATATTCCAAACAAACATGGTTTAGCAGCAACTTCATCCTGAATGATACCAACAAAAAACGCCATTGGAGCCTCCCAAGGTGTAGCAGTATCATCACGATAAAGAGGAGTCTTGTGGGCACTGGAACACCTCTTTCCAGACTTTCTCTGATTTGTCTGTTTACAAGTTACTGATGTCCTCTTCATGAGGGGATCCCAAAGGCTGGAGCATGTTAGGTCTTGTTGAGCCATGAGGAATGGGATAATAAAAATTCTAAAAAGATCAAAAACTTCTTTATTCCTCATATGGACTGTGCCAGTGCTGAAAAAATCTCTAAAACAAAAATGGAGTTTCCTTGGTGTATATTCGTAACGATTAGGAATTTTGAAATTTCACCAAAGGGCTCTGAGAAACAAGAAAATAACCTTCTATTAAGACTAAATAAGATTTCTGCTCACCATGTTTCACTGGATAAATCACAAAGGCTCACAGGCTCAACTCAGTTTGGACTCACTAGCCTTGCCAGGTACCTGAATAATTACTATTTGCACCACAGTCACAGCCATAGAAACCTGCTGCCCAACTGCATAGATAATACACGTTTACGAAGATCAGTGTTAGTAGCAGAGAGATAATATTGAACAGGAGATCTCAATTCAAGAAAAAAAAAAAGCTGTTGTAAACCTTGTGTGACAGCGCTGTCCCCTGACCTGATGGGCCTCATCTGTCTTATCACAGATATTCTTTCATTAAAGCTCTGCTTCATTCGTAGGTGTTGAGTGATGCTGCAAGAACCAAGTATGTGCCAGCCAAAAGAAGGTGGATGTTTTCTGTTTTCTAGTAACCCTAGTATTTTGCCTTTGGCCTAGCAATTGATTTTAGCCTCAAGCCCAAAATCAAATAAAAAACTTCCCTGTTAAATTGCATACTATAACTGCACAGAGTTAGCATTGCTCTCCCACCCTGCAAACTGCAACCATTTTTCAAGAGATGCATTACCATGCAAGTGAAATGGAGATTTATATTTTTTTCTCTCTGGACTTTTTCCTAAAAATTAGGTTGTGATTTAACTTTGCTCTGAGGAAATGCTTCCTTATCTTTGCTTCCAAAGGCTTCAACTAAATGCCAAAGGCCGTTCAACAATTTCTATACCCTCAACTGCAACGTATCTCCTTCCTTCCCTTCTGGAGCTGTGGGGCAGGACAGCAGGGAAGCATAGCAACCTGAAAGTAAAAAAGTCAGAGCAAACCACAAAAACCTTGTTTAATTACTCAATTTCAGAACACAGACTGAAAAAAGCAGCTCTTTCATTCTACTCTACCATAAAATGACCGGAGCCAACAAAAAAATGACCAAAGCAGCCCATTGCTGCCCGATAGCTGACAGAAACGCACAATCATTCATTATGTGCTCTCAGAGCTGCTGATTGAAAAGCGTTGGTTAGTTCAGACAGGTGAAGAACAGCGAGACCCAGAGGGCCGTCCACACATAAAAGCATTCCCTGGGGAGCTAATACCATATATTTGTCTTTGAACAGAACAGTGTGAACCCAATTGCCTGCTTGTCACCCAGCAACCTCAGCGAACTCCTTGCAAAGTGAGCCTGTGCCTTACATTGCCTCCAGATCATCTAGACTGCAAACTGTTCTTAAACACAGACATTTGAAGTTTACTGAAACTATGGAGACTATACTAAAACTATATTTACTATAGCTAACTTGTTGCAATTAGCTTCTTGCATTTCAAATGCAATGTTTTCAGAAAAAGGCAAAGAACTAGTCTAGGTGATCAATTTGGGTTTCCTTGTTACAGAAGCAGTTGGAGGTACAACACTGTATGATGAGGCTTGATTTTATAATCAACCCTGCTTCTTCAGGACTATATTTCTGCCATTGCTTCTGCATGCACCTACAAACGTCAGGAAAGCTGATATGCCACAAAGTGCTGCTAAATGCACAGTAAGACAATGATTTTTTTTGTCCAGTGCTCCCATTTTAACAGCCCTATTTGAAAGGTAAGACAGACAGACAGATCCACATTTTTAAGCTGCCGATGACAGGAGAGCTGCTGAACCAAAATAGCTGGAAACCTGAGTCCTCTATAAAAAGCGCAGCTAGGGAGCCATCATTGACAGTGCAAACTGGTAGGCTACCTCAGATAACCCCGTCCATTTGCCTCCATGCAGAGACATCTCCTCGGATGAGGAAAGAGTTACCCTGGCTCTGCACAATGCGCTCTGCTTGTATTGGCAACCGGAAACTGGGACACCAGTCCATGGCCATGAACGTGCTCTGGGTTACCAAGTAGGCATGAAGTTGCTGTATCCAGTCCATATTTACTGACTTGGGCAATGATCTGCCCATGAAAGGCTCTGTATCTCACTATTGGTTTTTTGCTAAGCATATCACCTAAATAATCTTTCATGATGTTTTCTAAATTGGGCAAAACCGATATTTTAACACAAAGGGAACAAAATGTTTTATAGCGGCAAACAGTGCAATGAGCTACTACTCAGTAGCAGAAATATGTATAGCAAAGCCTTGAGGTGATTCCTTTCATGCAGGCTTCAAGCATGGAATAAAATAATTTCCCAGGTCTTACTTAACACCTGCACATAAGTAGTGTAATATAGCAGCCCCAGCTGCTGCATGTGCTCCCCGATAACACAGCAGCCCGGCTAAGTGGTGTGGTGGGGAAAGCGGCATGGACAAAGATTCAAGTAGCCCAGGCTTGTAAAACTTCTCCGGAGTTATTCACGCATTTTTTATAATGGGTAAAGAGTGGAGATTTGGTAAGTGCCAGCCATATGCTCAATCCTCTTTTACGCCAACGGGGGACGTTGGGCCTTGCTTACGGCTGCCAGGCAAGAAGCTGGGGCTGAAAGGATTTGCAGCTCTTCCTAAAGAGAAATAAACCCCTTGCAGCTAGCAAGGCTTCCAGAGCACAGGTACTGTTTGCTAGCACTTTCCCTGGACAAACGATGAGAAAACATAATCTGCCTTTGAGAGCGAACTGGCAGTCACCAAGAGATAAGAAAGACGGAGAAGGCAAAGGAGAGGAAGAGGACGTGAGCGGCGGGGATGCGACTTGAGAAGCGGAAGGCTGGGGAAGGTCGTCCTGAATAACTGGCGCCCGGGAACAGAGCAGTACTTTCCAAAACCGTGTCTGCGTTGCCAGTTAGTGCTTCAGGCTTCATCTGTGTGGCACTTAGTGTCACATACTGGGATGAAAGGCAGGAACTTCAGTCACCAAGGGTCCGAGCTGAGAAACTGAAGTCTTACTGTCCTATGAATACTCTCATTATACGCACAGAGACGGCGTACTGATCCGTGTGCCACACATCAGTCAGCAGAAGCCTTCCCTCTCTAGCCCTTTCATGACTGTTTTTTCTCTCTGCTGTGTAGCTTGAATCCAAGATGGAGGTGTCCTTGTCACCACCCGCCATACTCACATTATCTCCTCATAAACTCTCACGCATAGCAGTGGAGGTTTTAATTTTTTTTGCTCACAAACCAAGAACAGAAATATAATTTGCGTGAGCCAGAAAAATCCTGTATCATCTGTTCATCACTGTAAGCGCCCTTTGCTTCATTAAGAGCATAGGACTTCCCGCTGTTCATTTGTGCATGGTCTCATCTACAGGTAAAAACTATGAACTCGGAAAATTACAGTTGACAGACTGCATATCGCATCTTACAGGGTGACTGCAAGTCATCTGTTGCCCTGGGGAAAGAGCAGATGGGGCAGCAAGGTGGCGGCAGGGAAACTGTCGACCCGCAGAAGGCCCACAGAGCCGGTTAGCAGCCAGGGCACAGCCTTTGAAGAGCAGTAACTCGGGCACGGACCTGCTCTGGGCGACTGGCAGCCCGCAGAAGGCAGCCCGCTGCCACCCGCGCTCTGCCCACCCCTCCAGCCTCTGCAGGGCCTGCCGGCCGGCTGGATCCCACGCGTGGGGCCTGCGCCAGGCAGGACGCCGGCAGAAACCCAGCAGCGCCATGGCTGACGCCGCGGAGGCTGCGTTCCGCCAGTTCCTGTCCCTGCGCTCTAGAAACAGGCAGTAGATGCGATGTGGGAGCTGCAGCAGGGTGAGCCCGTCACACCCTCAGGCGGTGCACAGGTCACCACACGTGGGAGGTGAAAAGCCATCGGCACCATTCAGACGAAACGCCCGACAGTACTTTCTCACTGAGGAGAAGGCCAGTCACGTTCCAGGATGACAGACGGCTGGCCCTGGCAACACCATCTTACAGCGTAGGTCCCCAGCTCCTTTTCAGCGAAGCTGACGGTCCGTGATTTCAGCTGGGTATTGCTTTTGTTCCACCAGATAACGCCCTGTCGCAGTGCCTGGAAGCAGCCCTACTGTAACCCGTGAGGCAGCCCCCGCCTATCACGGGAATCCCGCGGGGCGCATCCCTGCCCGCCAGCCGCCCACCGCGGCCTCGCCCCCGCCGCTCCCTCAGCGCAGCCCCGCAGCCGGCTCCTGCGGCGCTGCGGCCCCCCGCCGGCGAGGGGTCTGCTCCGGTCCCCTCGCAGCACCCGGAGCGAACGGCCTCGGCCCTAAGCAGACGGTGCAGGAGGGCGGGGGAGAAGAGCACGGGGCCCACGGGTGCGGGCAGCCGCCCCCCCCGCCGCGAGTCCGCCGGCACGCGCGGCCGGGCCGCACCCCCGCGGGGCCGGGACCGGGGCCGCCCCTTGGCCGCCGGCCGGGCGCCATAAAGGCGGCGGCGGGGCGGGGGAAGCGCGGAGCGGCCCCGGGAGCAGCAGGCGCTCGCGCTGCAGCAGGTAAGCGCCGGTGCGGGTGCGCTCCCGCACCCCGTGGGGGAAGCACAGCCACGGGACCGGCGCCGCTCCCCTCCCGCCCCGCCGGTCCCGGGCCGCGCCGCGTGAATCCCGCGGCCCCCGCGCCTTCTCGCCCCGCAGCAGCCTGCCCCTTCCCGGCCGCGGCGGTGGGCTTTGGCGGGGGGTTGGGTTTTACTGTTTCGGGGTTTTTTTTTTCCTCCCCCTCCGGCTTTGTTCGTTTCGGTGCCGCAGAAGCCCAGGAGCAGATGCCCCGGGAGCCGGCCGCCCGAGCTGCAGGCGGCATTCCTGGCGCCCTAGCTCTGCTCCTATTAAAGCAAAGCGAAACTTGATGGATTTGATGCTGGTGCTCTCCTGGTCCTGCTTATTATGGCAAGTACTGCCACGGTGAAAAGAAACAAGGAGAAGAATTAAGAGACCAGCACAGACCCTGCTTTTTTTTGGCCGGGCTCTGGAATACCAGCGAGAACGCCGGGAGGGAGAAAGCCGTTTATTGAAGTGACAAAGCAAATGCTCCTGCATCCTATGACTCAACGAAAATCCGCATTTTCAGCCAGGCCCACGTCCTCCTCAGCGGGGACGGGCTGCAGGTGAAGCCCCTTTTCACGAGCACCCAAGCTAACTGGCTTTGGACGTGCCCTGTTCTTGCCTGTAATTGGGACTTTCATCATCTGAGAGGGAAGGCTGTGAATAAATCTTTACAAATAAAGCTGCAGCGTTCTTACTGAGTACATGCAGTAGGCTTTCAGCATGGACTTCGGTGGTCATGAAAAGATGCTTTTAAGCCAGTTCTTGAAGCACGAGGAGGTGAAAAAAGTGTGTCCCTCTTTTTTTTTTTCTTCTAGTCACGCAGCAGTCAGCACTAGCAGTGCGAGAGCGCTCTGTTACCTAGACCTGGGTTAATAGCTCATAGAAAATATTTCTAGAGGTGCTTTAGCATTTTTATTCATCTGAATTAAGCAAAAACAGAGTGCCTAACAAATGCATTTATGGTTGTTCAGAGCCACAGCGTGATGGTTTTGCATTAAGGTACATAGCAGCTCATTTGATGCTCCGATGGGATAGGTGACTTGCTTAATATAGTGCTGTCTCTGCTCAGGGATGAAGCTGCTGATCCAGCTTGCTGGAATTTTAAGACCCAGCTCAGAGTCTCTAAAAAGAGAAGCTAAAGTGGATGAGCGCTCCCACTGTAACTGAATCTATTTTACTGGTTACTGGAATGTTCTTTTCCGCATTTTCAAGGAAATGTGTTTAGTTAGCTGTCACTAAAATCTATTTTTCAGAGGTTCAGAAAAAGCAAATTAGACTACATTTGAATTGAAAGAGTTCAGAATTAGCAAGAAATGATTGAATAGTCTCACCCTAGTTCCTTAGCTTGAACTGTCAGTTTTAATTTAGGCTGCATTATTTAAAGCCATTCAAAGATGAGGCCATGAATAATTAAGAGGACGGATGAAGCAAATATGCATTCTTAAGAAGCTTCTTACCTGATAAATAACATCGTCCTGTCTTTCTGTTCTTTTTAGAATGATACAGATCTTGGACCCGAGACCCCTGCCAAGCTCCATCATGCCTGTGGACGTAGCCATGCGAATTTGCTTAGCCCACTCTCCGCCACTGAAGAGTTTTCTCAGCCCCCTTGAAGAGTGCCAAAGGAACAACTTTGTGAACAGATTCAAACCCCTCAGACCCTGTCTTCATGTGAAACGTGACTCCGAAACTCAGAAGAGCGACTGGAACCACTCGACAGCCCGAGCCAAGAAGCGAGTTGTGTTTGCAGACTCGAAGGGGCTGTCGCTGACAGCAATACACACCTTCTCCGAGTTCCAGGAGCACCCCGGGTGGGATCTTCAGTTTGACCTCTTAGGCCTTGAAAACATAACGTCTGGCTTAAAGCTGCATGAGGAGAAAAGCTTGATTCTGGGTTTCCCTCGGCCCTCAGCTGACTACCTGGACTTCAGGAACCGCCTGCAGAAGAACTTGGTCTGCCTGGAGAACTGCACCCTGCAAGAGAAGGTGCTGTCAGGCACTGTGAAAGTAAAAAATGTGAGCTTCGAAAAAAAGGTTCAGGTTCGAATTACCTTTGATTCGTGGAAGACCTACATGGATGTTGAGTGCGTATACATGAACAATGTTTACAGCGATTCTGAAAACGATACCTTCTCATTTACCATTGACTTGCCTCCTGTCATTTCCTCTGAAGAGAAGATAGAGTTTTGCATTTCTTACCGAAGTGGAGAACATACCTTCTGGGACAATAACGAGGGTCCGAATTACAAGATTCTCCACGCAGAGTGGAAGCCTGATGGTGTTCAGATACCGTCTGCCAAGAAGGACTGTGTAGATCCTCAGACTCCAAGGAGAGGACAAGAGAGAGAGCCTGATCAACTGAGCAGTCCGAGGCTGTCCAGCGGTCTCTTCCATCAGTGGCAAAGCTTGGGTCGGGTTGAAAATTCATCACCATATTGGTGATCAGTACTGGCGAGGAAGCATTCTTCCGTTTGGCAACGGAACAGTGCTAGTTTTCTGGTTCACATACTACGCGATGAAACCACCTGGCAGGTTTTGTTGGCTGTCTGAAATAAATCCAAATTCACTCGTCCGCAGGACTTGTTAAACATGTTAAACCATATTATGCTACTGAACTTCCTAGCCAAAACTTATCCTTGGATAGAAAGAAAACTGAGGTCAAACCCATGCATATGCCACCTACTGTAGAAATAGCATGCTGGTATCTTAAGTATACGCTGCTTTCTTTCTGCGTACTCTCCCAAGTCACTAGGCGAGAGACGCTTGCGAGGGAGTATGGGAGGCGGTGATGTTAGCAAGCCATAGTAACTGCATGTGTAGAGTATGCGTGCGCACACAGGGACGTTGCACGAACAGAACATCACAATTCTTTTGCACCTATTAGGAGCGCAGTAGAGATGAGGTGATGCTGTCAGGATGGAGCCTTGCTGTGACCCTGTGTGTGCTTGTAGCAGAGGCAGGTAGGAACGCATGGCTAGGATTTGTGGCTTCAACACAGGTTAGGAAACTTGGAGAGGATAATGGAGAAGTGGCAGAAGGGGAAGAGGTAGGATGTGTTGTGTAACTTGGAGACATACAATGTTCCAATTCCTTCTTTCCAAAGCTGGTCTTCTAAATCCCAGAGAAAGTTCTATGGGATAACAAGGAGAATACAGAAGACTATGCAGAGTGGTGGAAGCGACCGCTGCTTTGGAAAGACATCTCTGTCCTCGTTTGCTTTGTGAGTAATAAGTGTCTTGTGTTTGAGAACAAATCTAACCTTGACTTCATCATCCAACTCACTTAGCAGGCAGATGGTTACCTTCTAATGTTAAAAGAAAAATGTGCCTTATAGAAAAACTTTAAAACCACCCTACATGCCAAAAATAGGGTTAGGTGACAAAAGGAAGTGATTTGTAGACTTCCTAGTCTGTAGCAGCATTAGACGATTTGACTCATCACCTGATCTAGTCTTGCAACATCTGATGGTTGAGTATCCTGCTCCCTATCACAAAGTTAGTGATGACTTTTCACAAGTGTGTGACATAGGAAAGGTCCTTCATATTGAAGACGGTGAATTAGCTGCACTTTGTGAAAGCTGTTTTCTATAAGAGAGCAGGGTTGCTGCTAGTATTTTCTAGACTGAATATCAGCTTGCACATAATTAGAAAATTGCTCTGTTTCGTTGTACCTCATTTTTTGAATTTTTTTTTAGGCTTGTAAACATGTATATTTTGTATCTGTATGCTTATAATTTAGCTTTCTGGGCTGTCAAACTGTAAATGTTACCTGTGTTTCATGCAAGACTTGTGTGAGAAATTGTCTGATACATACTCAGCAGGTGTGAACACTGGCACACCTTTTAGCTGTACAGAAATGGTGTTAATGTCAAAGTATAAATTACATTTTTGCCCATTGTTAAGAAGTATAATGTCCTGAGGCTGAAGCTACTTGCAGTGCAGTGAGATGATAAATACTAAGGTGAAATAAGCCTCCTCCACTAATTGCACTTTTTCCCCTACATAACCCTTGCTGTTATATCTAAACTAGCTATTTTAAGAATAAATTGTATTTTGATACACCTGGTTCTTACTGTGTCAGCTCAATCTGTCTTATTTTCTCAACTCCTTTAAACAACTTCAGTTGTGATACAAGCTACAGCTGGTTTGTTCTGTTCCATGGGATGTTGCTAAAGCTTGCTATGGTGTGGTATCTCAGGTCAGCAGCTGGCATTACCCTGAAGATGAAATCCAAGCTCTTCACTAAATGAGAGATCCTCAGAAGCATTTGCCTTATGAGTTGTGTCGTTTAAAAAAACAAAACCCTACACGTGTATCTCAAACTTAACTGGAATATTTTGCTTTGACAGATTCTATCAGGGATCTTGCCGTGCTATGGGTGAGTCTGTCTGTCTGGAGTCTGTCTTAATCCAATGCTCAGACTTAACCCACTGACCTATAGCATATGTGAAGCTTGCATGGGTGCATCTAGGCAGCAGAACTTAATGTCTTCTGGCTCACTTTCACGGGTTATGTAGCTCATTATGCTGCCTCCTGCAGCTCTGCTGCTCATTGGGGTGCTGGGAGGTTGGGTTCCCTCCTCGTACAGCCATCTGAACTGCCATCAGTACCAAACATCTCCCTGCAGAACAGCGTCTGAGCCAGCTGTTCACCTTTGACACTGTAGCATGGACCTACCCTTGCAGTTACTTAGAATGGAGAAAATGGTGTGTTGTTTCACAAGGGTCCTAGTCCGCAGGGGGCAGAGGATTTTGGTACACCCCTGCTTCTCCTAGGTGGCAATTTAGACCAGCACAAAGTAAGAACAGGCTAGCCAGCACCAGTTGCACACCAGATACTTTATATGGGATTTCGTAAAAGATGCAGTTCAGTTCCATTGGTTGCACACAAAGTCAAGGGTTTCCCAGCAAGAAATCTAGTTTTAATTATGAAAAACCAGTTCCCAAAAGGCAAAAGACAATGTGGTGCTAATAGCATGTTTCTGACCTGGGGAATGAATTTAGAGCTTCCACATTGCAAGGCCTGCACTGGACCCAGAGCCCTCCTCTCCCCCCACACCATCTACCAGTCTCAAACTCTATGAAGTTCTACACCGCGTCTTACTGCACAGGAGCTCTTATGATACATCCTGCACCACCAGCTCCCTTCTCTAGAAAAGAAAGTGAACTGAAGAGAGATTCTCAAGTGGCTTGAAGGCTCTTCTGCCTCCATGTGGGACTTTGCTTGGGCAAACCAGATGCAAGGTTACTGGGTAGAGCAGAAGCTTTCTAGCGCGAGGAAAAGTAGCATTTCTTATCCTGCAGCCAAGCTTTGTGACCAGCCATCACCACTAAAAATGCTTACTTGTCCTCCTCTTGACTGAGGCATGAATCACTTAAAAATACAAGAAGACAGGTTCCTTTGATCAAGCTTTGGCTTTAAACCAGCCTCTTTGCAAAGATGCCTTGTAAGACATTATCTGCTCAGCAGAGAGGCAATGATGTGGTACAGGGTCACTCCCCAGCTCCAAACCCTCCCTCAGTCGAGCGAGCAAAGGCCACCTCCTTTCTCCACTCCCTACCAAAGCACGCAGTTTCACTCCTTCCTCTTTTAAAACAGAGCTTGTGTTTACCACTAAAGCTTGCATCCATCAGAAAGGTAACAGGCTCCTAGAGGAAGGCATTAGCAACAGCAAGGTATATTAACTGGAGAAAAAAAAAAAAATTATCCCTGCAAATGTATTTATCAGGCACTGAGAAAAACAATGTCACCCTTGGAAAGCTGCCTTAGCCCGGGGGATTCAAACATACATCTGAGATGCTGCTCTTTCAGACACATCCTGTTCCAAAACTGAAGGTATAAACCAGAGGTAGTCCTTGAAACAGAGCTTGCAGACATATGGCATTGTGTCCTTCCCTCAGGAAGTCACTTTTCCAGCCGCACTGTAGATTTGTATTTCCATCACAACGATGACAGAGTGGACAACTGGGTTCACTCCTATAGCACTGTAGGTCTAAGGTGTCTAACTGTCAGTTATAGCCTATGACTGGCACAGTACTTGCAGACTTTATTCTTCAAACATAAAATGTTGCAAGTTGGGTTCCTAATAACCGTACTCACTTCTGTGAGGCTAGGCCTAGTCTTACCATGGAAAATTACATTGAAATTTGCTGGTGTTTCATATTAACAAAGATGTGTCACCCTGGAAGATCAGCATCTGAACATTTCCTGAGAACATAATTGGAATTTTCACAGGCAGTCAGTGAATGTCTTTTTCTGTGTTTATATGTATCTAAACAAATTTACCAGATTTAACGTATAAATTGTGGTAATTAATAGCAGTATGGAAAATGTTACGACATTTACATATAAAAAAGCAACATCTCCCATCCCTCTCAGACACTTCTGAGCATTAAAATGAAATTCGTTATCAAGAATGAAATGTTTCAGTGAGGCTGAAATAAAAGAAAGTAAGACTGTGCTAAATCCTCTCGAGAGGCCTCTCCTCCCGTTTCAGGAATCACCTGTACTTCAGCCATTCCTGACTGGGCATTTGCTTAACCTGTTCTTACAGCCCTGCAGTGATGGAAACTCCACAAGCTTTCCAATTATTCTTTCATCTTCTTACCTTAAAAGAGGCTCCTGAGGTCTTAGCCTAATTAAAATTAAGCTCCTAATTACTTGTTTTATTCTGCATAGACAAGAAGAGGAAACTATTGCTCTTTTTGCAATAGCCTGTAAGTGCTCGAGAGCAAAGAACAGCTTTCCCTCCTCTCCCCGCATCCCTTCTCTAGGCTGTGTAATAGTTCATTGCATGAAAAATGGATATTTTGGCTTTTCATCCTGGTTTAGAAAGGAACCTGTTGGACCTTTGGGTTTTCCTTAAGGCATAAATATCACTCTCAGCTAGTTCTAGTAAAAGCCTTGCAGTGTGGTCCTCAACTTCACCAGTGAAAACGTAGCACAGCTCAGTACCCATCTTTCATTGCTCAGCTGACTCCATCTGTCTCCTACAATAAGGCCGCAGGAACGTACGTACCGTTTCTGTGGTGCTTGATAGACTGTCTGTGAAGCTTATGACAGCCGAGCAGACTGAATCAGTGATGTGCTTATTCTAAGGATGGCATTTCCTCCATTAAAAACATTTATCTTTTTCCTGTTCTTCCTCCCTATATTGCAAACTGCTTCTAACACTCCAGCTGTTGTTTGTGTCCTTTCTGGACTCATCATTACGTCGGTCAGCTTTCGTTTCTTCCATGGGAAGAACAGCGTTTTCTGCTTCAGTGACAAAATTCATGCAAGCTTAATAGGATTCGTGCAGAAAAGGCAGACTGACTGTTGTTCGTGCAGTATTCACTGCAGGTGGCCTGCTGTTGATCTCGGTAAGTGCCTTGTCAAACAGCAAGGTAGAAAACACCAGGGTTAATTCTGGTGAGGCAAAGCATGAACACAGCACTGGGGGTCTGCTCAGTCGCTGATAATTTTGTAAGACGCTCCAAGCATTGCAGTGCACTGGAAGTACGGCAGCCATGTACACGCGTTACATCCTCAGCTTCCCTTGAGCACAGGGTCAAAAACAAGGCTGCTCAACAGCTGAAAACCAGGCTTTCTGGCAGGAGTGACTGTCAGTAAGATTGTGATTGTAATAAGTTATTAACCAGAACCAATTCAGGGGAAAGGAGTAAGATCGAACAAGCAAGCAAACATAGTACACCAGAATCTGGAAGTCTGCAAGAGAAGAAATTGTTCTACAGTTTAGTGTACTGTAAAAGAAATAAATGGGGAAGAATAAAATAAAAATTATTTGCTTCAAAAGTGTTATTGGGGAAATACCTCTGCTCTCTCTTCATATTTCAGGTCATCATAGTATTTTACGTGCGTTTCGACTTGCAACTTCTTGCACCTTGCTTTTAGGAATAACAAGAAAGTGGCTGCTGCTGCACACTTGACTAGGTGGCAGTGGGACCGGTATGGCAATTCCCCTCTCTTGTACAAATGGTAAAACAAAATAAAAAGCTTCACACAGTATAACTCCAGCTCTAAATAGTCCCCTCTTCCCCCAGTCACACGCGTAACTGTAGTTAACCACGGAGTCAAATCTGTGAAATTGTAATGTCAAAAGCAAATATCTAATTTTTTTTTTTAAAGAGTATGTCTTAATGATATTCCTTTAAGAAAATACGATTTTAACAGATGAATTCATAGTATGCAGCAAGTATCATTAACTGAAAGCAGGGAAAGCTCAGGATGAGATTTTTTTTGTGTGCTGCTGAGTTTTGGTTTTTTTAGAGGCTTTTCTTTGCAAGGCTTTGCTTTTGTCTCCTGCCTTCCCACTCACAGTCTCACTCCAGTTTCCCATGCCTGGAGCTAATTCAGCATCTAATCAGGAGACAGATAGGTTCTGAAAGCATCCAGCTGCCTTGCTTTAACCCAATGGTTACACAGAATTTCTAGAGATTTAAAAAAAAAAAAACCCCTCAAACACAAAACCACAACACACCAAACAAACCAAAGAACAAACAAGCAAAAATCCTAGTTCTAGTCCTCAATTTAAAGCTAATTACATACTGCAGGCCCATCAGGTCAGGTCAAGAATACTGTGGTACAGCACAGACCTCTTTGACTTGGCTCTGAGCACCATAGCAAATCCACTGCCCCCAGGAAAACAGATCCATCCCTAAACCTTGGAGTACAGCCTCAGCCGCTACTATTATCCCCTCCTCTATAGATAAAAAGCTCAGGCCACACACAGATATAGCACAGAAACACGCAGGAGCTTCAGAGTTGGATGGATACAGTTAAAGATGATTTTGTGTTCAGGTGACACTCATATGTCAAATATTGCTACCCTTCAAATTCTGCACGTGGCAAAGGTGAGTGATGGAAGAGCTCCTAATGTTTTCTGCTCCACTTCAGTGTTCCCTTGGAAGAGTCCCACCCTCCTTTTTGCCTTCAGAGATGCACAGTCAAGACCAGCACGCAGTCCGCATGTCTGTAAGCGTCACACCAACAAAAGCATTTACCCTTTGCTCTGCATTGGGAAGCGAGGAAATGTTAAATTTCAAGCCATTCTCCACAGCCCTAAAGCTTCTTTTTTTCTATTGGGCTATAAGATCCCCCTTTGCTTACCTGACATAATCTTCTGAAAGACCACAGGTGCCTGAATTGCTGGGCAATACCGCTTTCAGAGATCTGTCACCACCTCTGTTCAGAAAAGTAGCACATAATCCCAGTACACAGAACAGTTTGCTGGTGCAAAGGAGACCCCAGCAACTGAGATGGGAAGAGTTAGGACCACTCATAAGTCCTCTGGTCAAGAGCTAAGAACCACCCCCACCAGCAGGAGATGGAAAGGATGCTTTAGGGATAGGTGTTATAGCTGAAGTCAATCTTCTGCAGGCCTGCTGTCAGCCTGGGATCGGTGGATTAGTGCTGAGTGCTGCATTAGCAGCAGCTGAGAAAATGGGAGTAGTAGATGCTGATTGTATGGCACACGTGGTGGTTATTTGCTAAATAACTGAATGACACTCATTCCCCTCCAAATCAAACCTTTAACAAAAGGGGCATTTCACAGGCCCCTATCTCAGCATCCTAGTTGTACTGGGACGAGTTGCCCAGCTTTTTACATTGGATCATATGAAAGCATAAGGTGAAGGCACCACCAAAGAAATACCTGGGCCTGTGCTAAATACAGTATGGGCCTTGGTCGAATAACAAGTGTGTGTCCAAGGTATTTCGACTCAGCTGGAAGAGAGCGTATTGGGGCAATACACTCTGTGATGAGTATGAGTGAAGACTGTGCCCCTCTGTTTCAAGATCCATGAGCAGCTGAATACTGACGAACTCGACTTTGATATTCACTCTAGCTAGTAATTAGAGAAAACATAGTATTCTATTTACAGTGGACTGCAAATGTCAACTATTATCTTCTTATTCTCAAGATCAGCTACATAAATAACATTGCATTTTATTCTTCCCAGTGAAGAATATGCTACTTCTTAAATATAAAATGTCATGCAAATGCTACAAGTGTACATTCTGGGCAAGCGCAGGTTAAGGTCTCATGCAGTCATAGCCTCAAACAGCTAACTGACAGTGGAGGTTGTGCTGGATTTCT
The DNA here is from genome assembly GCF_030867145.1 of Opisthocomus hoazin. NCBI lineage: Eukaryota > Metazoa > Chordata > Aves > Opisthocomiformes > Opisthocomidae > Opisthocomus > Opisthocomus hoazin. The sequence continues at coordinate 61,363,841 of NC_134419.1, read as the reverse complement.
CCTCCTTGCCCTTCAGAGAGGGAAAAAAAGAAAGATGAAGTCTGTTTCCGAGATCACATCTTGCTAGCTCGTTATTGGAGCTCACTTCTTACTCCTGCTGGCTCCAGGAGGTTGCCCAGGGCTTACACCTGAGCTGCGTTCAGGGTCGGGGTGGTTGTGAAGCCATTTGCCCTGGCAGGCATAGTCTTTCTTGTCTCATGTGGTAATATGGGAAAGAATTACCTTCTGTTGGCGTGGCAGTGATGGGGAAAGAGAGGCCTGTGCACTCATTTTAAATAACAATCACCTTCCCTGGGCTAAAAGCTCCATAGAGAAGGCAAAATTTTACCCGTCAGCGTCTGCAGTTCACAGGTTCATGCCTTCCTCAGCCACTGGTGAACATATGGCAGCAATGCCTTAACAAGGAACAATTAGGCAGAGACATATATTTATAGTTAATTATCATGTTGGGGCAGCAAGAGCAGAGCAGAGCGAACTCCAAATGCAAAATTCTGCCCCCTCTCCGTTCCATGTGGATTATATTAGCCCCTCTCGTGTTTGCTTATCCCTCTTGGGAGCCTTTTCAAAGTGTTCTCAGCTCTGGGATTTAATGCCTGGCATGGCTGATGTGCGGAATTAAAAATGTAAGGCATATTTGCCACCTTCGGTTTTTAGATTAGCAACAGAGAAAATAGTTGGTGGCCTGCGAGGGCCCAAGGGATGCAGCAGTAGGGCGAGCGGAGGCGGGAGAGCAGAGCCCATCACCAGGCAGCCCAGAGGGAGAGAGGGAGGCAAAAGTCCCACTGGAGCCACAGGAGCAACCGGAGGAGAGGGAAGCTGTGGATGAAAGCTCTGTCAAATGCTGATTGCTGTATGTTGTCTGGCACGGAAACCTGTTGAAGTGTGATTTCAGTAGACAAGAGGAGAAGGATTTGTCTGCAGCCCGTCGGCGAGGAAGAGGACAGGGTTGTAGCTTGACTGATACCTGCAGCTGTTTGCAGTGAGAGGGCTTTGGCAAAAGAGGGACAAAAACCTGACTATCACTGGATGGTCCTGATGTACGAAACTAAAAATCTTTAATTGAAGTAATGAAGAGAATGGGAAGTGCATTTTCTCCACTCTTAACGGAAGGTTACTAACCGCTCTAGCATTTGCTTTCTGAAGTGGCCTACGGACATTTTCCAGACACCATTCTACCTGTTTTCCAGTTCGTCTTGTTTACTGAGTGTTGTTTAAACCCTCAAGGCATAGCTATTAAAGCAGTACTTACGAAAATGGTCTCTCATAACACTTTTGAAGGATCTTCTCAGACACCAGGGTTACCACCACTCCGGCAAGACTACAAACCAGAATAAATTCCTAATATTTTACTTTTATTTTTATACTGTTCTTTTGGTAAATAGAGCAGTGTAATTCACAGGCACATAACCTGTGGTTTAGGTGCCACAGGGGCATTTGCAACAGGTTTAAAATAATCTTGAGACAGTGGTGGGCTTTTTTTTTATCCATGGTTTCAATTTTTGTCAGAACAACTTCTTGCCTTTCCTGCTCTGAGTCACCATTTTGTGCAGAACAGCATGGGCGCTGCTGCGGTATTTTATGTAAGGGTTTATTTGTGCGCCTTTATAGAGACAAATCTGCACAGTGGTTTGTAATGTGTTTTTTCCAATTGATTTTAAATTCCAGCCTCCTGCAACTAATCTTTGACGTTACTACAAGTTTGCTGGTTTTGTGACTACGTGACTGACATGGTCTAACATCGCTGGTGAAGGAGCAGTGTCTGTAGGGCAATTCCTCTTGAACTAACGCCAGTCCTGCCGGAGTGACTTTGGCCCATTATCTTCAAGCTTATCTTTTGTTCTCCAAAGGGCATTCCTTTTCCACACCGCAAGCCCACATGGTTTCCCGGGTAGCGTGGATTTCCCTTCACATAAAGGTGCAAATTAAGCGTCTCCATCCTTCAACAAATTTGGGACGTGTGTGACTGCCTCTCAAACTGGCAAGCAGCACAGACGTGAAAAAGCACAGAACATGGACTGGAGTCCCTGGATATTTTCCACCATCCGGTCCTTAATGCTTGCTGTAGCTCCCCGCTTCCCACGCTGGCTGCCAAGCGGAGCCCAGCCAGCTCCAGACACAGGGTTAAGGGGACGGTGGGGTCAGTGAGCGCTGGGCTGCAGCTCAGTGTTGCTGAAGGAAATATTCCTCTGCTCTAAGGAGACACTGAAATAGTTGAACTGCCAGCATCTGCTTCCTCTTAGAACATCTATTTTACTCCTACATTTGACAGATGGACCAGTGATGGGGAGATGAGTGCCGAGAGCCTCCAGCTAATTTCACTGATTTGGAAATATAACGGAGGAATACATGTATTTTTATCCCTCGCTGTTTTCACAGGGGATTTACTCCTTTCATTCAGCAAAGACCAGAGCTACAAATCCAATTTCAGTTTCCTTTAGCAAGGAGTGGAGCAGGAGATGGAGGTGTGAAGGTTTGGCTGATTCGTACCAAAGGTTTGGCGGATCTAAACCATTTCACTCATTTTCATGTTTTTGCACGCCTGCTAAATATCTCAGACACAGTTAACAAATATGTTCTTAGTGCGAGGACTGCTTCTGGAGTAGAAGGAGCTATTTTCGATTTCCAGCTGGATTTCCCACCCTACTTCGAACAGGCCGCAAAGCTTTCTCTCGGCTAGCCCCTCGGTTTTGTTGGGCAGGTGACACAGTGATTCTGCCATTGCTCTTGCCTCCCTTCTTGGGCTCCGTGGATTTTTTCCTCTCATGCATCCCCAACTCCCAAACTTGCAGTGGGGGTATTCTTGCCCGATGTCCTGCCTGAGATTCACAGGCTCTACGTGCTAGTGTGAGTCAGCAGTAATCACCCTTCATCTTTAGGAAAGACAGTGGTGAAGGAGTTGAAGGTGATTCAGCAGAACACTTTATTATCAGTATCACACTGGAAGTCATCACACCTGAGTCATCAGGTCCGAGCTTTACAATCACAGGTGATCATGTAATAGGTAGTTATTCTAAAGGCTTTCTGTAGTAGCCTGAAATACGCCAACCGTTATACTTACAGACTGCAAATTAAAGCACTACAGAAGGGCAAGGACGGCGCCTTAACACTGTGAGCAATTTCACATTTGCCTACCCTGTCAAACATTCTTCTCTCAGTTCTAACAGAACACAGCACTGCAGTTGGAAATCAGTTTATTCTGATGAGTCAGTGCTCATAGTATTATCCTGGCACCACTGAGGCACTAGCAATTAAACCTTATTCTCCAGTTGTTCTGCCTTTTTAATCACTGCCAGTTCTCATGTGTTTCTGGCTTATTACTTGCTCTGAAGGAGCTGGAGGCAGATGGCCGATCAGATATTGCAGAGACGCGCCATACTGATGTCAGTCTAACTGCAGAGTTAAAGTCTGCGGTCTGACCAAAAAAGATTGGATTTATGTAATGAATCCACTGTGGGGTTACGTTGCAGCATCCATTAAAACAAGAGCAAAACAGCACTGGATACCAGTATCATAAAAGGAACCAGCAGTTAATTGTGTGATTGGCTTGGTTAATGTTTGTGATAAATTACAGTAATTAGCAATGTAAACTAAAGGCAAAGGCATTTCTTCCAGAATTTAACTATTTCTAATTTATTTTTAAAACTGTGCGGCTGGCGGTAGCTATTTATGAGGCTGAGGGTGAACCATCACCAGACTGAGCTGCACAGAGAAGGCTCTTCTGAGGACGTGCAAGTCTGCAGGCTTCCTCTGCAGCCCTGCCAGCACGCTGACCCTGTCTGTTGCTGTCTTCCCCTTCTGGTCTACCTTCCCAGACAAAGCCTACTAATTATGTGATAATTTGTACGAGTCGAATCAGTAAAAGGTCAGCATGAGACCAAGAAACTCCTAGTTTGTGGCTTAACAAATGCAGTGCTTAACATGTTTTGCCTATAAGTATTTTACAGCAATGACATGCTGTCCTCTCAGTGCTTTATAAGGCCAAGTGGATAATCTTTCCTTATCTCCTAAATATGTTTTGTGTAATACCCTGAATAGCATTTGGAGCTGCTAATAAAAACACTATTTTTTAATGGATGTTCTAATTTTACAAAATCCCATTTCATTATTTGTTTACTTAGTATAAAGATGTTACATTCTGCAAATATTTTCTTTAAGGCTGACAATATTTTGAAGGCCTGTCAGAATGAAAGTGCTGGGTTTTTAATGTAAGCAGAAGAGACCATCTGAATGCCAGAATGCCAGTTTCCTTCCTCCAAGACTCCTGCAAAACTGCAGGCATCGCATGCTGTTAAGAAGCATCCATGGGCCATGACCCTAATCAATGCCATCATCACCAGTTCGTTGTTAGCCCTTCACTGAGCCCACACAGAATGGTGAATAATTCAGGTGGCAGATTTGCCAGGTGGAGTGCAGGCTGTGGGAGCTCTTGCAGCCACGGGTGTCTTAGACCCACATTTCTGTTCTAGATTATCACTAGCTACCTCAACCCCAATGGAGGACATCCTATTTGATTGCTTTTCACATCTGAGAAAATGAAAAATAATTTCTTCTAGGAGAGTGTCCTGCCCATGAGCTAATGTTCCCTCAGGATCTGAGAAGAAACGCTTGAAAACATCTTTTTCAAGGTTCTGCTGTGTGCCATAGACATAAAGCTTCCTTCCATGTAATAAAAAAAATTAATATATCTTAACAGCTACTGTTTAAAGTATTCACCTGGCTTGCCTTGCCCTACAAACACCTAAGTATTTTTAAACTGCCATTGGATAAAATTCAAAAGCAATTCCTGAAGCCATCCAGGGGGTAACATATTCTTCCGTGTGTCTGCAACAGAAATGAGTTGGAAGTAGGTGCTCAGTTGCTGAGGTTTCTCACAACTGAGGTACCTTTGGGGCACACAGTCCCAGAACTCCAGGCAATGGGAAACATTAACAATGGAAACTGAAGCTGCTATAGACTGCATCTAGTCTAGATTTAGATGGGATTTAGATGCCAAAGTTCCTTTATGGATCTGGACCTTGGTGCAATGAAGCTTCCACTGGATTTCAACAACAGGTCTGTTGTTTGACCTCTGGTCCTCCCTTCACTTTCCAAAGAAAGGTGGAAACATAATAAGATTACCATATGCCCCTGATAATACTTGAAGCAGCAGCTAAAGAGATAAAGGGGATTCATGGATAACTTGTATGTACTCAGAGGGAACTGATTTTCATGGAGAAAACGGCAGAATCCCTCTCTGAAATGTACACAGCATTTGCATTTTCCAGAAGACAATGCAGCTAACTTCTTTACATGGTTTTACAGAGTACTTAAACAGTTCTTCAGTGTGAAAAGTTATGTTTTTTCCAAGTATGTATAGATTTATTGAGCATTTAACAATGGCTAGAAATACAGTCTACACCGAAACAGTTGTCTGAAATCTGTTGACAAATACCTTGTTATAAACATAGTTGAGATGCCACAAAATATTTTCGCTAAATAAAGCATAGCCATGTGTTATTCTGATTCCAGAGATGCTGATGTAGCAAAACATGTATTCATAAATTCACTTTACCAGACAGTACCGTAAGGACACAACTACCATGTTTCCAAGGAGATCCCACAACAGATCCCACATTAAACAATGTTCCAGCTTCATTTTCAATGAACATGGTTTTCTTTTTAGTTTAAAAATGGGACATCATCTGAAAAGTACATACACATACTCAAGCTGTGGATTAATCAGGCCCTGCCTTCAGCTGATGCCTCTATTATGGAGCTCATAACAGAAAATGTTTTATGTTCACCCCAGACACAGCTTCACCTACTTTTAGTTAAAAAGTTCTTCCTCTTCTCTTTAGAGAGGTGATGGCAAAGGTGAACACACTCAGTGTGTTCTTATAGCCTCATTTACATATGTTTCATGTCATGAGTCTTTTGCTTTATCTAGGTTATCCCACCTCATCCTTATCTTTGGTAACTGAGCAGGGAACTTACAGCAGGACCAGGTAGGGAAGAAGAAATGACACCCTGGGCAAGGGCCTGTACTCCAGATAGCTGCCCAGGGATTTTCGGGGGGGGGCTGAAGGGAGCTAAGGGTGTGCTAGCTTCTGGCTGGCCTCAGTGTAAGAGCTCGTCAGCGAGGCGAGGAGCCGCTCTCGTTAACCGCAGCTTTGAGCAGCAGAGTGGGATGCTCCTAAGTTCAGGGGAGTTGGTGCACAGAGTGCTTTGGCCGTGTTTCTGCCTGTCAAGCTTGTCCTCCAGCCCTTCTCTGAGGTCGGCCCCAGTCGCAGCCGTACCCGTGGGATGAGAGGGACGGCGCAGACGGGCAGACTATGGGGCACCGTGGCTATATAAGGCTTCGCAAACAGAGGAGGGAAGTGGTGCGTGGATCTCCTGCCAGGCCCCTTTATAGCACAAAAACTACCGAGTCCCCAAAATATGCAGGGTCAGGTTGTGGGTTTAAAGCGCAGAGATGACGAGCATGAGAAGGAACCACAATTTTAACTTCTTGCAGGCTCAGAAAACAGATGCCTTCCTAGCCTTGAATCTTTGGAAAATGAAGGGTGTGAGGCCTCACAGTCTGCCCTTTGCACTCCGTGTTCTTCTGGGATCTAGTGGTCATACCATATCTCTCAGAACTGCTAAATGAGCCTTTACAAAAAATAAAAAGCAATTTAAGAGCCAAGGAGAAATGCCAGAAGCGTCAGTGGTAGGCATCCTTCCCTACCCCCAGCCCACCAGCCGTGCTTGCTGGGAAGTTTTCCTTGCTGGACCTGCATTAAAAACACTCTGTGCTGGGCTTGATTTCCATGAAAAGGAAGATTCCACATGCTCATGTCAGAGCTTGACCCCAAGCTCACATCCCTACTGCCAGAAGGTATTCTTTTATGCCCAATGCAACAACTTGATTTCAACCTGCAAACCACAGGCAGGCCAGAATCCTCTCAGAAAAAAAAAAAAAAGCAAGCCTAATTTTTACACAGAGTCCCCAGTTCTCCATGTTCCTCGGGACAACGCTGCTTAGAGGACCTCAAACAGAGGATAGAGCTGGCACCAACACTCTAGACTGCAGCCTTTCTTCACAGCTGCAAGCACACTTGCATCTGAGCTATCCATGCCACCTACTCATCTCAGGAGTCAGGATTGCACAGCTGACATGCAAGCTGACATGTCAACTCTCAATGATGAGGACTCAAGTTGGAAATAAGTAGAAGTCACAGCTGAAAAGCTTGCTAAAGCTTTGTTGCAAGAGATGGCAACACATACAAGAGGTTAGCAAGTTTCCCTGAAAAGCAGAATTACTTTTGAAATCCATTGTAGACAGTGAGTGAGCCCTGGTTCTCTCCGTTATGCTCCCCTCCTCTTCTGAAGATGCTTTTTTTTCTGCATTCTGGGTTTTTTTTTGCTTTTAATAAGGGAGAAAATTAATGTGAAGGACAAGTGCTATGCTATAGGAAACATTCATTCTCTCTAAAGAAAATCAAGAAAAAGCCAGTGAGCATTCAGGGAAGTACTTTTGTAGGACCCTGTGCTAGCCTCATTTCTTGAGAAACATCTCTCTGGATAGTTTTCTGAAGAATTCATTATACCACCCAGTGACCTGAATTTATCCCATATAAACTAGATATATTTAGAAAAAGTAGCAGTCAAAACCATATGATGCCATCATTGATTTATACGCAGAGCAGCAACAAATGAGCAAGAAAGTTAAAAAGTAATGAGAGAGGTCTAGCAGATGGGCGAAGCACCAAAATAAATATTCTGATAAAAACACAGATTCAGCAAACCACCAAACCCAGTATATTCTTGGGAATTTGGATTTATTTGGGTTAACTAAGTAAATTTGCTAAGATGTTGTTAAACTGTTATAATACGAAGGCACAGAACACGACCAAGGACAGTTCAACATAATCGAGATATCAGAATATCAGGATATCAGAGAGAAAATGCAGATCTTATTGTAGCTCAGTTACACTTTACCCCCGTCACGCAAGCTTAAAAATCCTTCTAGAAGAGCTGCCCTTTTCCACAATCCGCGTCACTGAAATGAGATGCAGCAGTGGTATTTGTGCACCGAGAGCCCTCGGCTGCTGGTCCTCATGTCACGCCTTCATATTTTATACGAAATTGCTTTCATTTCAGGAAACTGGGCTCAAACTTGGGAAAAAAGTACAGTAACGCAAGTGTATAAAATCCTGTGCTGCCTTAATGGGACATGGCAACTTGGCAAACAACTTCTCATTAGCAAGGTTTTTGGTCAACTTGGTTCCCGTTTTCTGCTGCAGAATAGGAAATGTCAGACAAATAATACTTTTGTTTTGGGGAATGTGGGCTTGTTATAGCTGGGAAATCCAGTGCCATTACTGCTAGTGGCTTGGGCGCAGATTCTGAAACTCAGCTGTTCCCTTATTTCCCATACCCCAGCTTTGAACCTGCTCATGGATGAGGGAAGTGGGTAACCCCTCCTTTTGATCAGAAAAAGACAGTCATGGGTTCTACGCTGTGATAATAAAAAATTATTTTAAGTGGGTAACACTGCTGCACATTCCCTTGCGATCTGCAAATGAAATAGAAGGATTTTCAATGGTATGGTTTTCTTGTATATACAGCCTGTGTACAGAACTAACATTTAATTATATCTTTTAGGTTAAGAACATCTGAAAATAGCCTCCAACTGCAATTACAACCCATGGATGGCAGATGTATTTCCAGATATAATCATCTGTTCTGGGCAGAAAAATGAGACTTACGTGGCCTGAAACCAAGATCAAATTTTAAAAACACTTTTAGAGAAATCATTTCTAGCATGATGGTTTCTGAACAGCTCTAAGTTAATCCAAGTGCAAGGTGACACCAACAATTTCTCCCTGCCCCCCTCCTCCACCTGTGTGTTTCCTGCCTTCTCCTGGGCCTGTGACCGGATGGTGACCAGAGCAGGACACTTACCCAGCTGCACAACAGCCTCAGTCTTTGCTGGGCTCATTTTCAGCAGTCCAGGCTGTGATAATCCCCAACCAACAGTCTTAGATACAAAAGCGCTCTCAAACTATGTACAATTCAAGTACTTTATTACTGCTGTAAATCAATAGTTTGGTTCATGTGACAGCAGCAGCCCTGGGATGCGGATGGGAGCCTGGTGTGTGAACCACACAGCCCTGCTCCGTATCTGCTGCCCCCGGCTCGCAGCCTGAAGCCCTGCACCCGCTGCCCATCTCTCGCTCTTGTGCAGGAACCCTTTGCCTGAGTGGGAGCAGGGCTGACGGGTTCCAGCTGTAACGTCTGGGCCTGAGCAGAGTTTCCAGCGTTAGAGCTCAGGATGAATAGACATTTGTAAAAAAACATATGGCAGGCAACTCTTATGAGTAGCTTTAACCAAAAACAAAAGCTGAATGCTGTACAAATGGGGAAACTTCGGTCATGGGAGACTGTATAGCGGTTTTCTGAAAAATATAAGTTTGTTGGATATGGCTGTCTCAGCCTATCAAATCAATAGTTTCTGAATTTAGTGGGATTTATATAAACAGAGTGTAGTCTCTAAGGTGCTGTGTATGGTCTGTTTGGTATAAATATTTATGATCGTTCTAAAATCAGTGTTTTTTCTAAAGCGTGCTTTTGTTTAATACAACTCATGATAGTTTCTGTGTTAAATATGCAGTTTCGGTTTTTAAGAGAGAAACAGAGGCAACACAGAAACCCACAGTAAACAGTGCTTCGATGGTGCCTAATCAACGGAGAGTTGTTCTGGTTTAATCTAAGCCTGCTTCTTGAGCACAGTCTATTTGCATTTAGCCGTGACTAGGAAGACCTGATCTTGGATATGGTAAGTGCTCCAAAACGCTTGGAGAAACAGTAAACTTCCATGTGATGTATTCGAAAGAGCTGCTGTTATGGCATAATTGTGTGTGAAAATACAGACAAATAAACTAATCAACACACTTACGTGGAAAAAACTTTCCTGCACGGAACCCTCTTTAGGCTGAGTGATCAGCTTCATAACTGTTAAAAAAAAAATCTTAAAATTAATAATTCTGTGAAGTCGTAGTTAAAACCGGGCTGTCCTGAGACAGCTCCTAACATCATTTAGGACTGGGCTTAAGTTAAGAGGAGTGCTGGCAGGGTTGGTGCTTCTGCAGCTGCAGTTGTTGGGATTTCCCCTGGGCATTCTCAGTTCTGGCAGTCCGGGGTCCTGGCATCAGCATTACGGGGATAAAACAAAGCAGATATTCTGTTTCCCTCAGAATTAAAAAGGTTCTACATTAATATGTCCATAGAATATACTCCAACAAACACCCCCATGACACAGGCTCTTTCCTTCCAGCTGGATACACTATACTTTGCTTCTCAGGTCTTTTTTATGTGCAAAAGGAACAGCAGCAGCTCTCTTAACACGGCAAAGAGGGACACAGGCTTTCTCTGAACGTGTTTGAAAGATGGAGTTCATTTTGCATCTCCCTCTGCTTTAACACCTTGCTGCTTTGTGCAGTTCTGGATCTTTCTGAATTTTCTTTCTGGATAGCAGTCTGCACTGTATAGCAAGCTGTAGGCTGGCTGAAATGATTGTCTGTGCTTAACAGCTGCTCAGGGCAGCACGTTTAAAAGCACCATAGTTTGGTTTGCTTTCTAGTCTGTTTTTAAATGCCGTGGTAAAAACACACTGCAAATACTATGACAGCAATAGCTTACATGTCCTTATGTACAAATCTAAAGGTACACCTAAATGTCTATCAAAACCCAGAAATATGCAATTTGCTGCCAGATGTACGTGGCACTTGCAGACAGTACAATTCAGCGCTTGTGTGGTAAAATTACATTGAAATTTCACTTGTCTCTCCCGTTCGATAGTGTCCACAATGTGTAAATACACCATTTGCAGGCTCATAGGTTTCACTATTTGAAAAACAGGCCCTTCTTTCTTCTCTGTTTATTAACTATGCATTCATAAAGCACTCTGTAATTATTTGAAAGTATATGTAAATCCTGTCAAGTTGTGGTGGGTAGGATGCTTCCAGGTAGCATAAGCATCGTACTTTCTACTGCCAAAAAGTCGACAGCCGCATCTCACATGTGCCAAGAAGCAGCTGTTACCATTTGGGCTGTATGGTACTGGGTTAGGTTTCAGTTCGCTGCGGTAGAGAACATACCTTGCGCTAACATTTAGCCATGGCTGGAGCGCCTGGTCCTTAAAAAGTAATGCAGGAGTGCTAAAATCAGGTGTGCACATTTTTTTCTTGTTTTTCAGCCTGGTGGGTTTTTCTCCCCCAAATAAATTACTATTAGCATTTTCATTCTTATCTTCATTACATTAGCAATGGAAAAGTAGCTATAGATTGTAACTTTGCTTGAAATTTTACTGGTGACGTGCAATTGCTTTTCATAAGTCCGTTCCTTAGTACTTTTCTCATTATTGCTGAATAAATTTAGTTCCAGGATGTTTGGAAAAACTGGCAAATGTTTGCCAAACTGTCTGTAACAAAAAGACTATGAAATTAGTTGTGAGCTTTGCTGGAGTCATAAGAAAAGTTTATCTTTAATTACAGTTCAAACATTGTAAATCGAATTATATGAGTATAAATAAAATACCTCACAGCCTCCCAGTCTGACCTCAGCAACTGACTGTCTCTCCCAAAGCCTATGAATCACTTGTGCTTCAGGTAATTGAAATTCATCCTCAGCCGTTTTCTGCAGATAGCAATTACTAGATCATATGGAGAAAGCTGCTGAGCTTATGGAAACCCAGCTATAAAATGAATTCCTGCTCCCATCGCCTTGTATTCTCTTTGCAGCCACTGGATCGAGTCCAGATTTTTTTACTCATGTGTGCTGCTGCAATACCATGCTGGACTGACTCTGGCCAGAAAGAACATTGCATTCTGCTCCCTTCCTCCCTTGGCACGCACTGTGTGTACACAGCTAATTCCATCCACCCTTTGCTAACTTGCTGGTTTTTTCATGCTGCCTTTTTCCCTGCCTCACCTTCCTTTTTAAAGCTCTTTCTCCTTTTAATAAGATCTGTACAATTTTCAAGTGTTTCTGACTATACATGACTTCATCTCTTTTCCCTCTGACCCCTCGCCACGAGCTGCATTTCCAGTGTTTCTCTCTCTTGGCTTGTTGTAGGTCCTGTCAAGCCTTGTCGTTGCCACTGCGCTGCTGCACAGCTCGCTCTGCAAAGGCTGCTTGTTATTATGTGGATATTAGTCAGCCCTGCAGAGAAGGCTGCATTGTGCTACGGGTGAGGTTGGACCCTGACCAAATAAATAAAGCTCCATTTTGCTTCCTTTCAGAGATCAGTTTATTCTGGCGCAATCCGCAGCAGAACTAAAGGAATCAAGTCTCAAGGCCATCAGAAGACACGGAGACTTCTGGAGTCTGTGTGCATAGACTGGCTCAGATTCTTTTCTTGAAATGGGACAAATATCAGGAAACCTCTTATGAACAGGAGCGAAAAATTATGCAAGTACAGAGAATGCACAGTTGAGAATTGGCTTTTACTGATTTGACTAGATGAGGACTGACTTGCCCAGCATCTTGAGAAATGGCTGGACCTGACAGTAGAATTGAAATCTCCCTCCTGGGACATCACAAAAGAAACTGTGAAAGAAAAAGCTAGCAGCTGCTCATGAAGGTGGTAAGACAGACATGGAAATCACTCAGGCTTGAACAAAACACTTCTGGTTTTTTGGAGATCAGCTCTTGTTTTCTTAGGAGCAGCTCTCACAGCAGGTCACGTTCAGTTTCTACCATTGAACGATCCTGGATGCTGTGCCCTTCCTCCTTGTCCTTCTTCCATTTTATCCCTGTTACTGAATGGCACCAGAGAGGTTACCTATGGAAATTACATATCAGTGGTTCTGCAAGCCCTGGGGAAAGAAACGATGGAAGTAGCGTAAAGGATATGGAGCATCTCCTAAGAGCACCTAGGACTTCTGGCTCTGAACCAGAAGAGCTGAAACATCCGTCCTCATTATCACACTACTTCTCTTACCTTCTGAGTTGCCATCCTTCCAAAATTATCACATAAAGCAATAGTTTGTGTTACTTCTTGCATGCCTGGGTAAAACCTAGCTGCAAGCGCTGCTCTGATGCGTCGTGGGAACTAGCTCTGCAGTCTGAAGAGCACTCCTCTTGCTAAGCTGAGTTTCTAACTGAAGTACCTCACAGTACCTGACAGTAAGGGCTTTCCTGACAGCTGACTAAACCAGCAGCATGGCAGCACTTTCCATTAGGCTTTATAATAACTTCCAAGAAGGTTTCAGCTCCTTTATTTGCTCAAGATGCAGTGACCACTGCAGAAACAACTCTCACACTGCTGCTTTCAGGAGGGGAGAAAGAGTTGCCCCTTTCCTTCCCTTCAGATTCTCGCATGGAATGAAAATCAAGGCCCCAGCTACACAGCACCAGAAAGCAGGCTTCCCAGTGCCAGGGGATCCTCCTTGGCACAAAGAAAACACGGGGAGAGCGACGACCCAGGGCTCAGGGAACCGAGATCAGAGTCTTGCTCAAGTTTGGACAAGGGCTGGAAACAGCATCAGTCCACTGTTTACGTGCAAAAGTGAGGCTCCCATCTGTAAAATCTGCGTTTCATTATGTCCGAATCAAAATATTGGGCATTTTGGGGACCAAATATGATTTTTGTTGTTTCTGCTGGTAGCACAAGAGACCGTATGCAACTCGTGCAAATTTTTTTCAGCTAAGACCTGCAAGCTTTCCTCAACTGTGAGCTTCTGTGGACTCTTTTCTCTCTGTTTCAGAGTAATTCACTCCTACACACTTTTTGTCAAGCTACATGATCCTTTTCCCACATGACCACGTAAGCGTATCCATGCCATGCAGAAATATATATAGGAACAGAGTACTGAGAGGAAGCACTGGGGCCTGCTGCTGCCTCCTGCAACAGGGAGAATGTGATCACATGGAGTGCATCTACTTACTCAGATCTGGTGTCAGAAGGATAATTCGTGTCCTGTCTGCAGAAGTAAAAATAAATAGGGTTCAGGCTGAGTTCAACAACCTGAGGTTGCTCATGAGCAGCTCACAGTTTTCCGGGGAGCTGAGGCGTTTTTCAGGTTCCCACCGACAGGCAAGCAGTCAGGTGGAAGCCCAGCGCGCGGGTGAAGGGCACGGTGCTCACGCTGCAGCGACTCACATGATTTGGTCATGACTTTAGTGGGCTTTTGTGAGCCATGACTACAGCATCTTTTAGCAGGATTGCCTTGAGTCACTGGCCTGTCTGTTCAAGATCTGTACATCTGTGGAACCTGAGCAGGTTTATAGAATAGGCTGTTCCTGTTCATGCGCTGCATTGTGAATTGTAAAGTGCAACTGTGTCAATTAATTTCTATCTTAATCTCTCTTTCGCATAACAAAGCTGTATTAATAAGTACTAACCATCCCTTTGCCAGATCTTGCAAGTAAAATCTACTCTTAGTGTAGAAATACCAAATGAGAGTAGCAAACAACTGCAAATTATTATAAACTTACAAGACCCTGACCAAATTAGGTCATCCATAGAGCGTCCCTTCTTGCTCTGCCTGTTTTCCATTCCCACTCTTCTCTCTTGTTGCACTGCGTAGGGTCGCTGCCTTCAGACCAAGAGCAAAAGCAAGTTTGCTATGCTCCTGCACTCGAACCACTTTAATGAACTTCAAACAAACAATTTAAATTCATGTATGAAAATTTACCATGAAGAGAGCTGGCAAACTGTAAAGCGGCCAACCCACTGCTACAATTCAACCTCTATGAGCTGACAAGTTGAATGATTAATGTACATTTGCAAATGGGAAGGAATTTGTCCAAAATGGAAGAAGCCAGGCTGTAGTCACTGAAGGGGGAAGAAACGGATTCTAGAAAGAAATTGGGATCACTGGGGGCAATTGATTGAACATCATATCAATGTTTATAGATACCTGATGGTTGTGATGAGGAGTAAAGAAGGAGCCTGACTCTTCCCTGCAGTGACAGGACTGTGACAGAACAAGAGGCAATGGGCAAAAACTGAAACACAGGAAATTCCCTTTAAACATAAGAAAAAACCTTTTCACTGTGGGGTAATCGAACACTGGAACAGGTCGCCCAGGGAGGTTTTGGAGTCTCCACCCCTGGAGATAATCAAAGCTAGACTTGACAGAGCGCTGGGCAACCAGCTTCAGGTGGCCCTGCTTTGAGCAGGGGGCTTGGACAAGATGACTGTCCTCCAGAGGTCCCTGCCAGCATCCGCCTCTTGCTGATTCTCTAAGAAGTTGACTGTGGCTTTTCAGTACCTACACAGAGACTGCAAATATGAGAAGGACCAGAAACTCACCTCTGTGACAAGACTAAAGAACTAGGAGCTGATACTAAATGATTTAAATAAACTGCAAAATTTTGGCCATCTCACTTGCTGGAGCAATTTGCTAAGGACTATGGTGGATATGCATCAATGCCAATTCTGAAATAAAATCAGACATTCTTCTAAACACCACTGTTTTATTCAAGAAAGAACTAATTCTGTAAAATCTCTGGTCTAAGCTGTAATGTGTTTATATTAGATTCATTTTAATAATGGAAGATTCTTTTGAATAATGGTGTTTTAAATAATGTTCTATTCTATATAAAGTGTACTCCTGTACTTTAGAAAAGCACGTTGCTGAATGGGGCCTATGTTCCATTGAACTTACGTATCTTGGCGCATCTTTTACCTCATGATTTTCATTACATTCTTTTGGCCTCAGAAAACTGAACAAATGCAAAATATATTTTTTTGCATAGGATTGTCACCTTGTACGAAAAACCTCCAGTAAGAAGACCACCTGATGCATTTTTTTAACTCTGTAAATGTGTCTTTGAAGAAATAAAAATACCTTTAAAAAAGAAAATATAGCACAAGAGAGCCCTGTACAACCCGTATTTCTCACTGGGGTGCCCTGTAGTATTGGTCGGGAAAAAAGTATTGGTGCATCTTTCAGGCTGTGCTTTAAAAAGTTGTTAATGAAGAAATCACCTAAAGTACAACTGTAACCATGATGGCAAATTTCAGTAATACTTGTAAATTTATGGGAAACCTGCCCCATACAGAGGATGATCAGGTGTCATGGGCACAGAGCTGAAGGTTACAAAGCTCTTTTGAATCTTAAGCTAGCTTGAAACAGGGCATGTGCACCTGAGCAGTGAATTTGCTAGTTCACTGTGTCACTGGGACAGCAGTCAGTGTATGTCATGTGTTGCACATGAACAGAGTGCCTTAAGAGACCCACTTTGGTTCAAATATTTGTTTTGTAGATTGTAAATCGATAAGGTCTATGCAGCCTCTCTCTCCATCTATAGTGTGCTGCAAGCATTCAGGTTACAGCACCCAGTTTGCTGTGTGTCCTGCTTCTATGAAAACCAGAATATCCTTCCCACCCCTCCCTTTGACCCTGGCAATTTTCAGAAGTGAAGGCGCTGCAGCTTGTCAGCATCTTCCGCGGGGTACCTGGGCAGCGACAGCCTGGGCTCCACACTGGCGTGCGGCAGACCAAGAGAGAGCTGGGGGCTGTTTTTCGCAGCCTTCTGTCAGGCAGCCATACCAAATCCCTTTAGACACAAAGAGGACATTTTTAGAATAACTAATGTTCAATCAGTGACAGGCTAGACAAAGTGATGTGTTTCAGAAAATTGCTGCTCAGGAAGGAAGACTTGAGATATCAGGGAAAGAGGATTCTCAGTTTTACAGAGCCATGTTAAATATGTGCTTAATCTTTCCAAAAAGAAAAGAAGTAAAACTAAGTTGGGTAAAACCACCAAGTGTGTTTGACATTTTTTCCCTATAAGCAAAATCTTAGACTTGAGCTGAGGTCTCCCTCATGTGAAAAGAATTAAAAAAAAAAGGACTTGTTCCATCTGATACATTATTCCCTTCTAGAGATGAGGAAGATGATGTTTGCCATGTACATGATTCCAGCCTTCCACCCTAATCGACGTGGCCAGAGAGCTGCCCCCAGATGGGACTGCATGGCATCTCCATCTCCGCACAGAAGCAAACCTCCACATCGCTAATGCTTTGGAGCGCCTTGGAATAAACCTTCGAATCTGCAAGAATCGGGAGCAGGAAATGACAAAGGCATCTTACCAGCCTCCCTCTCAACCTTTCGTTAACAGAAAACCAAATAAAAACATGAACAAAAACCGGAAAAGTAATATAAAGAATATTTCTCACTGTTACAATTGCAATGCAAGTCTTGGATCCCCTGTCCCCCACCCTCAGACTCCCCAGCCCCAAAGCAAAATTAACTGGGGAGGCTGCAGAAACTCTGGCGTGAGAGTGCAGAAGGGGTATTACTCTGTCACTCACATAAGCAAATCTCTAAATACCCAGTGAGGGTAGATTAAATGCCAACATTTGCTGGGACCAGTGCTTTGTTTAGGTGATTCACCCTCAAATTTCATTTTGTAAAAGCAGTGCAAACAAGCACCGCCATTTCTTTTTTTAAACCCCAGTCTAATGACGAGCAGAGGGCTATACCAGCGTCTCAGGCTGCCAGACGGTGGGTCGCCTGCTGAGCACAGAGTTAAAAGAGTAGTTCACAACTTGTACAGAAGAATTTTTTTTGTTTTCATTTCTCATTCCTCCCATTTATTGGCAAATAGAAGAAAAGAAAGTAAAAAACTTTGCTAACTTCTAAAGTTTGCTGATTTTCTAAAGTTCACCAGCATAATGCTTAGCTAGCAATGGAGCAAAAATTCTTACAATCCATTAAAGATGAAACTATTCCAATTTTTTACTAAAAAAGCAGCATTCAAAACCCAGGGGAGTGGAATGTTCTTGATCAGCCTCTATGTGTTTACTAACATGCAGATCTCAAGAAATATGTATTTACCAATCACAGTTTACCTGAGTTTAATAGATCAGAAAGAAACTGTAATGTCAGTTAAAATTTAACAATTGTCTTCTAACTTGTGTGGCTGCAGACTTTGAAGCCATGTCCAGAATAAAGTAGGAGTTCTCTTTGGGACTAACCTGATTTGAGCATGGTTAGAGGGCAACCTTTGAAGGACTGCCAATACAAATGATCCTTCTTGATAACATCTGCCATGAGCATGGTGAAATGTCTCTTGGATCCGATTCACTAAAAGGTTCTGTCCTCTTTGAGCACCTTTCAAGTTAAAAAAAAAAAAAAAATCACAGAATTTTAGCACAAAGTTTACCCTAAAGAGAAGTCTAGACTGTTGACCTAAATGGGGATTGCCCAAGCCCTTTTTATGGCTTACTAAATAAAGATATTTACTCTAGCGTGGTGTTAATTAATAACCGTGTGATGGACTAATTTGGAGACCTCAGGATGGGACTGAACAATCAAAAGCAGAATCTTTTCTCATTTAGTCTGCATTTGCTGCCAAAATCAGTCTTATAGACCTCTGCTTCAGCTCTCATGATGAATTTTGAGTAATGAAGGTCATTTGCAAAACTAGTTAGATTTGCTTGCTGGAGGTGAGATGCAAAGGCAGTGGTATTGTCATTCCCCCTTTTTCTCCTTCCTTCCCCAATACAATAGTACCATTTTTTAGGTATCCAGCTTGTGCTGGAAGTAGCACAGAGCCCAGATGTAGACAGCTACAACTACGCAATACAGAATTTCAGTCCAAACTGAGCTTTACATGTCTGGTTTAGAGGGCACTTTGTCAAATGGGAGCCTTAATGTGCACTGTACGAACCTTTCTTCGTAGAAGAACGTAGAATGTAGAACTTTTCGGTCCATTTTTCTCAGTGTAGTTTGTGCCAGTGCACAGATTTGAGAAGGTTTAATCTGGAAGCCCAGGACAACCATTTCCCTTCATTTGCAGCAGGATTTCCTAAACTTCTGAAGGCTGCTCCTCCTGCCTGCGGAAAAGGAGCAAGGTCCTGGCACTGGGCAGTTTTGCCGCGTGCTGCTGAAACCCTGCACATTTCCTCCCCATCTCCTGCCCACCTCGGACAACCCCCAGGCGTGTCACTGATGGCTTGTGATTTGTTTTTTCAAAAACACCACCTCAGATTGTCCTTTCAAAGAATGGAAATCCCGGACAGTTTCTCTTTCGTGCCAATATTTTAGGATGTTACTGGTTGCCAGTGTTAATATCAGTATTCACCCCACCTATATACCTTGTGTATGACACAGATTTGTCCTGCTATCCTATTAGTGAAGTCTTATCACATTTAAATCCTATTATCATTAATTCAAAAGACAGCCAGCAGTGGATAGCTGTTCTCTGTTTTTAGAGGCTGGAGTATAAATATCACAGTTTCAACTTTCTGTTTCTTTTTGTGATAACGAAGTGCTGACTTCATTCCCAGGACTGGAAGGGTGAACCCTCCCCTCTAGGGAGGCATCACCAAAAAGGTACAGGGATCTCTGAAGGGAATTCTGCAGCGAATTTCAGCCTGTGCTGTGTGTTGGAGATGCCACGAAGCAAACTTCCAGCAGACTGAGGAACCTCTGCTTTCAGTGAAATGGTCCCTAACCGCCAAAGCATGTCGGCACCTACACGGTGCTTCAGTTCCACCTGTCCTCTTCAGCAGCATGTCTAAACTTGGATTTTATGATACAACACTTAAACAACTCATGTAGGCATGCGAGGAAATAGTAATAAAGCCATGAGTCTTTGTTGTGGCCTCTGCAGCATTGACGTTACTGCAGCAGAAAGCAGAGATAACTTTTCTGGCTATAGGAGAAATACAACAAAATTGTGTGCCATATACGAACAACATGAAATGCTTACGAAATGTGAGTTTCTTCTTTTTCTTAATATATTTTAGAACACATTCTCCCACTAATGTCTTCCAGAAGCATACTGGACAACCCTGCTGCAGCTTAACAAGCCATTCCTTTGCACTGTGCTTTTTGTATCTCTGCACACTTTCCCAGACGCCACTCTCAGCTGAAAGAGATGGGCTGTTTCTACATTTAGCAAACAAAAATGTAAACACTCTGCAGTTTAATGAAGTAAACTCATGTCATGAACTGGAGGCCTTCCCATCCTCTCCTGCCTCCCAAGCAAGCATTTCAATTGTCTTCTAAGCAAGTATTTAAACTTCTTTACAGGCAATATTGCCAAAAATGAAATCAAAGTGGCTTTCATTCTACCTTCGTACCTACTAGCTATTAAATATGGAACATCCTGGGATTCACTAGCTGACGGGCAGTCCTATTGTCATTTCAGTCCCACAAGAATCTGTTTAGTTTATCGAATCTCAAGTAAAAAAAATCCAGATTTTATTTAGCAAAAATGTGTGTATGTTGTTTAAAACATTCATAGCAAATGTTAGAAAATATATACTCCTCACAGCTGATGCGTTAAAACTATCTTGCTAAGAGCCATGAGGTGAGGTGGTCAGAGCTTTCCAGAAAGCTGGTGCGTGAACAAGCAGATGCACTTTCTGGGTACTGAAAACACCGACTCCCCTGCAAACAGCCGCAGGGCTGCCTGCTGCCGCACACAATCCCATTCACATGATGCAACCGCGCAGGTCTCATCCACCAACACTGGCACCGGAGCTAACCGCGGGTAGTTATGCTACATATTATATTTGCACTCAGGTTTTACCAATGAATATTTGTATCCAGAGGTGCACAGACAGCGGTGATACGAACTCAGACACAGAGAGGATCCACACCACCACAAACACAAAACACAAACGCTGAGAGCGATATGGCTGTTCAAAATGCAGCTGTCGGTGCACCCCTGAATTTTGAAGGCAGCCAGCCAGAATCTGTCTGTTGACTCAGCTTGATCAGAGCTACATCCTCCTGGTTAAGTGAACAGAGGCAGCTGTTTGCCATCCAAGAGCAAATGCCCACCCGATTCTGCCTGAAGTGCTAAGAAAACTGTATGAGGTGGTTTGGTTTCAGTGGCTGAAATCCTCATTCTGCATAATTTGTGTGGCTAGAAACTACTGTGTCTTATTTCAGTAGTGGACTAATGTAGCT
This sequence comes from Opisthocomus hoazin, assembly GCF_030867145.1. Lineage (NCBI taxonomy): Eukaryota > Metazoa > Chordata > Aves > Opisthocomiformes > Opisthocomidae > Opisthocomus > Opisthocomus hoazin. The sequence goes on along the minus strand of NC_134419.1, from coordinate 61,342,941 downwards.
CTGACTAAGATTAATTGACCATGTTGAATAGATAACATGTTGATAAAGCATATATTATCTAAATGAGCAATTTCATATAGTTTAATATGAGGTAAATGGATATTGCTGAAAGAAAGGAAAAGACAGATCTAGGGCAAACACTCAGCCATTTTAGGCACAGAAAAGGCAGCTGGGAGTACCTGTGCCATACCTTTAGTATCAAAATGTCCTTGCTTTCAGCAGGTGGATAAGCCTGATTCTGGGCTGAGCCAACCTGCTCACATAACACTTCTGGTTCATGGTGTCTCTCTTTCCTTTCCCCTAGTCACCCAGGGAATGGAAAGCATAGAAATCTGGTGCAAATTGCTGATACAGAAAGTCCAGGTGAGCTCCTGCTAAGCTGGGGCTGCCCCAGGAGCTGGACTCTTCCCTGGCCGCAGCTTTCCCCTTTTGAAGCAGCTTCAGGATTTTCTTCCCTGCACATCCCCAAGCCTGCCTGCCCTTTGCTGCCTTCACCAGCATTGTCTTCTGGTTCTGTTCAATCCTCTTTAGGGAATTCTGGGACTACAGAGAGGGAATTTCAGCGTTAATGATCCTAGCAGCAGTGCCGGGGCTGCAGCAAGTGGGATGCCAACAGTGCAAACTTGACTGCACCGTATCAGCTGTTTTTGAAGAGGAATACTGTGGTAAGAATGTGGTGGCAGACAAAAGGCAGCTCGGTAAAAAGGAATGATGGCAACGCTCCTGACAGCCAAGCACCTTGCTTGGACCCAGGAATAACAAAGATTGGGGCTGGCTAGAAATGCATGATATTAGTATGCTGACTGTTGCAGATTCAGGACATTATCCTGTTTGCCCTCCACAAAGCTTTTCATGAAGAAACAAAATGATCTTGTGAGATAATGCTGGTTTATAGCACAAAAACCCCCCATCATCAAATATAGAGAGACTGGCTGCACTTTCTTACCATGCAACTATGTACTTGCCTGTACTAACCTCTAAAATAAAATAGGACTAGGTGGTTCTTACCATGGAAGGAAGTGTTTTCAATACAGAGAATTTTAATTCTTTACTTTGGCCAATATTTTGCTTTTACTTCCTGACTAATTTGTCCTGAATTTCAAAGGTGATTGTAAGCTACAAGAATGCATCCAGGTTTTGAATGGACTTTGGCTTAGATAATATTGTGTAAAATATACCCAAAATAGGAAAATACCACAAAAAGAAATTTTGGAAAGCACTGCAGTCTTTAGAACTGATAAAAAAGAAAACCTAATACATGCCAGGCAAATGCACATAGTATGTAATGATATGTGTCGTCCTTGTGTTATCCTGGTTTGGATTCATTCTAAGTGCACTGAAAAGAGTCTTTTCACGGGCACTGGGCTGGGACCGCACTTATATGGTCAGCATAGAAAAAGTAACAATCTGTTATTGCAAGCAGAATACGCTGGTGACAAATACTGATACTGCTTACATTATATTAACGTTTCCGAATACTTTTTCTCACATGTTTTTGTTGACTCTTCTGCTTGACTATACCTCCCCTTCCATCTGCTGCATTTGCCAAAGAGGGGGTAACCACTGAACTTCTGACAGTCCTAACCCTGGAGAAACAAAAGTGATGTTCAATGGTACTTGTCATTGCAGAGAGTGGAAATCCAGGGTCCTTGGGAGTCATTGCATATGGCATTTTGCACATCTATTTATCCTGGGTAGAGAGAGCTGTGAGTAGCACTGGGATGTGTGTTCCAGCTTCCAAACTTCTGCTAATGCAATACTAATAGACCATATCCTGGAGAAGAATCTTTCTTTGGGGAACATGAACAGCCTTCTGCTCAAATATGTCAAAATTTGGACAAAGAATTATTGCATGTGTAAACAAAGTCTGCTTCTTAAATAAGAACACTTTTTAAAAAGCTGAATGTGGATCAGTCTTAGGGGAGAATGATCAAGAACAACATATTTCTTGGGGTGAAAAGGGGGCTGCTCTAATACTTACTCAGCATTCTTCTTTATCAATGCTTTCAGGTTTCAACAACTGACTAGAAGTCGTGGGTTTAGCAGCCCTTAAGCATAAAAGTGTCAGTGCCACACTATTTTAAGAAATCGCAAAGAAGCCCCAGAAACACAAAGCTTGTTTCTTAATCTGTGAAGACATAATTGGGAGTAGGCTGAGCTAGATGCTGAGAAATATGAAACAGCCGTATAAGGCAAAGAAAGTCTATTGTAATCACTGGCTGAGTTAAATCTGTAAGAAGCGTGTCAACTCAGCCAACAGAAGTTGGCAGCTGTGTGCGTGCAGCTAGTTTTCCCAAAGGAAGGCCAAAGAAAAATTAGAGTGTGTTTGTTCTGGCATTAAGACACTCTCACCCCAGCTGGAAACTAAACTATCTTTGTTCTAAGTCAAGAATTATCTTCATTCGACTCAGTGTATTATCATTCATTTCAGAGACATATACATTCTTAAAACAATAATTTACATCCAGAGGTAAAGTTTTTGAGAAGGGTTAGTTCTGGTGAGGTTTCCTGACTACTCAGCAAGCAACAGGGCACCTTCTGCAGCTCTCCACCATCTGGTGTCCTTCAGCATTCAAAGCTTTAGTAAAACCCTGTATTGCCCCCACTTTTTCATATGGGGAAACTGAAGCCTAGGGAGATTATAATCTGATTTGCTGTAGGATCAATAATTTCCAATCTTGTTGCAGCCTGATTTCAGCAAATTGACAACATACCATAATTGCCACGTAAAGGCTATTGACTTTCAAAACAGAGCGATAATGAAGCATACTGATGTTTACAAAAATAATGTCACACACAAACTATGTAGCTCAAGGAATGATTTGGCCATACTAAAGCCAAAACCAAAATAATCACATTACCTTATTAGAGAGAGAGCTGTGGCTGCCTCCATTTGTGCAGGTGTTATCTGGAGGAGCTACGTGGCAGCTGCAATGAGATGGGCTTTGAGATGAAAAAAGCATCACTGGAGCCTTTGGGAAAGGTTATGGTAGAGCGACTGGAGTATTGCTGTGGTTGGGATGAATCCCTGGGGAAGGGACAGAGCTAAAGGGGCCCCCATGCACTACCGAGGGCGGGTGAGTGAGGTCTGTGTGTGCTGGGGGTGACACCTGCATGAGGAGGTGTGGGTCTGCTCGCCAGCTAGACGGGAGCTGGGGGAGGTCAATGGGATCTGGCTGGCGAGGCTGCCGACACCTGGGTTAGCATCAGCTGAGGTCCCACCGGGTGCAGGTCGGGTGGGCTGCTATGCGTCTCCCAGCTAGCAGGGAGGGGTAGCGTGGAGGCACTTGCCCAGAGCCCCACTCCACCTCCGACTTGTCTGGTCTGCTCCCATGCCGGGCCGGGCTGTGCCTGGGTGCCGGCTGCCGCCTGCTCAAGGTCACACCAAGGCCCTGGTACAGGGACAGGGCTGAGCCCAGATCTCTGGAGCTTCAGGCCAGTGCCTTCACCGCAAAACCCCTTCCTTTCCTGTCAGATCCCTCGCACCTGCTCTCCAAGATGTAGGTATGTCTGTGAACAGAAAAAAAAGAACAGGAAAAAAATCAAAAGAAACTGTAATTATTTCTTTATGGAAAAACCTCACAAAATACAAAAAAGAAGCCAGAATGTTACAGAAGCAGAATCCCACAGAAATCATAATAAGTCTGCAGAATTTTATCAAGAATTATTGCTTATTCTTTTCATCCAGACCTGTATTCCTGACAGACAGTTCTGCAGCAAGCCTGGGAAGTCCAGTTATGAAGCATTAAATTATCATTTGGACCCTACATAAAGATTGCATGGGAAAGGATTTCCTTCTGCAAATCAGGAATTTCATACTTGAATGAGAGAGCACCCACCTTTAACAAAGTTTGCTATTATCATTATAATTGAACAGTTCTATGAAACATACTCTTTTGCTGCCTTACAAATGTGCTTCAGTGAAGTACTGCAAGACTGCAAAGATTATTACCTTTATCTCTTTAGATGTTTGTCCATTAAACACACCTCAAAACATTTTTTTTTTCCAGGATACTTGCATAATTTATGTATCACGTAATGTGAATGCACATTGTCATACGAAGTTCCCACAAACATATATTTTGCTCATAGCATGAAATGAGTTAAATTCAGAGGTAGATTTGTATCTTTATTTATATAATGCCAGCTGCAGTAGAAGTATTAGAGACATTAGTAACCAACTGTTAGTCCCAAAATACCAGTGAATTTAATCGCCTGCTATGTGGATTTTAAATAAATAGATGCTTTACCAGCCTTGGTTGACATAGCCGCATACAGTGTGTGGTTGCTGGAAAGAAGGACTTTGGCATGTCAGTGGTCCATGAGAGACTCCTCTCCCAGAGAAGGCAGACACACAAAAGGTATCAGAGCCTGAGTCTGAAGGACAGTATCATTTTGCAAATCGCATTATCCAGACTTATCATGCATGTATCAGTTTTGAATTTAATCTCTGCATTAACTGACTTTCCCCCAGAGCACATACCCTGCCAGGAAGATGTATTTTCATTACCCTTCTATTTGATTTTTGTAATACTAATCCCAAGGCAAGCTTGAAAAAGTGGAACAGCGGTTAGATCCCCATCTGGGTTTTGCAGAAAGTTGTAGAGGTTGGAAAAGACCTTAGGAAAGGAAAATTTAGCATCAGATAGATAGCTTTCAGGTCAGATTTATTAGCAAGTCTGCTATGATGACCGGCCTCAGGGAAACAGGACAGACCTTGCTAATGAAATCCTTGCGCAGTTATTGCTATATCCAAGACCTTAGGATCTACATGAAATGCTGCCTCTTGCCACAGGCTGCTCAAGATGCTGGTGCTTTGCTCTTCAGCGGTAAATTGGCAATGGAGGGATGAGCAGGCTCTTAGGATGTGCTGTGGCTGAGGCGGCAGATTAGCCATTTCCATTTGGTGGTTTATTTCCCCACCCCGGCACCTGATAGATGGCTTTTGTATTCTGCTGAATCCTGTGATCACTCATGGTCTTACTGAACTGGTAACAATACAGGACTTGGGAACTCACAGGGAAAGAAAAGGCTCTTTTACCTTCTCTGCCACTTCCCTTCTCATTTGTCTGTGCTCGCTGAGGGAATCCTGCTGCTGGAAGAAGAAAAAGCGTGTGAACGCTGGTGAGTGGGCTCAGCCAAAGACACTTCACTCATGGGAGGCTCAGGAGCAGCTGCTGTCAGAGCCAAGGCCTGATGAGAATCTAAATGCACAGAGTAAGAAATTTTAGGTAAGACCACCATAAAATCTGGTTTGTTTTTTCGCTTCATTCCCCATCTCTTTGTAAGCTGTTTTGCTAGCCTTTAGGAGAAGCATCTGCAATAAGCCGTGACAGTGAGAATATTGGAAAGGTGCTTAAACAGAAGTCCAAAATAGTGTTTTCATTTTCCTGAAGCGTGCCCGGTGACTGCCAATCACACTCCGAGAAGACTCGGAGGAGCGCAGCAGCACTGCCAAGGGAGCGGCTGGCAGAATGGGGACTGAAGGTGCAACCCTGTGCAAGGAGAAAGCTCCTACTGATGGCCCAGAGCGCCTGTGGGGATGTGGGGGTCAGGGCAGGCAGAGCCCACAACCCATCCTCACATGGTGGGTGCCAGAAATAGCAGGGTGCTCTGTACTGTAAGCAGTCTGAGCTCCTTAAAGCACAAATCCCAACATTAAGTGGAATCTCCACTGTGTTTCAAGAATGCATTAATTATAACGTGAGGTAATTAGGTGGTGAATTGGTCTTGGATAATGGAAAAGAAAACATTTAACTGATTTAAAAATTTATAATGCATGACAGGGTATGTTTCCGGAGATGAAATCCTTTCAAGAGTTTTTAAGCACAGATTTTTTTTTTCTTTCCCCCCCCCACGCCTTAACTGTCAACACTTTTCTGAGCAAACACTCCTTCACATTAGAATGAGGAGTTAAAGTGGAGATAAAAGCTTGGGGCAGATTCTTGCCCAGTGTGAACTTGCAGCTTTAGGATGGAGAATGGCTCTGCTTGGTTAAATAGCTGTCTTTCTGCTAATGCTGTGAATCATAGCTTTTGCTGCTGACAATATACACGACCTGAGCAAGCTGCCCACATGAACTCCATGTCAAACTATTAACAGCATTTCTTGCCTTGGACAGAGTCAAAGATCTTCAAGGAGTTTAGAGGACAACTGGCAAACACCTCATCTCCTATTAAAAAAGAGGGAAAAAGAGCAACAAAGTGAGTGATTCATGGACAAAAAAAAGTATTTCAGAATAAATAAAAACAAATTAGATGGGAGAAGTAGTCTTTTTTGCATTAGAAGTATTTACAAATTACGATTTTGATGAAGTTTAAGGGGATAAGTTATTCAAGCCCATGTTGAGATACTAATACAAACACGTACCTGCAGAAACTGCAAATGTTACACATTCTGGACATTGATTTACTTTACAGTTTTGAATAATCAAGCTGAATGAAGAAATGCTCAAAGGTTTTGAACAGTTTTGGAAGATAGTGTTGGTATGGAAGCGGTTGCCTGCAGATTAGTGACTGGGTCTGTAGACTCCGCAGCAGCCCCGTCCTCAGGGTAACTGTGCAGAAGACAGCGATGCAGGGTTCGTGTTAGGAAATGGCCAAACTCACCCTGGGCAGAATCCCATCTGCAGCTAGGGAAATTATATCAGAAAGTGATTAGGCACAGTTGAGCCCAAACACAGAGCTGGAGCAGCTAATTTATGATACTATTAATTCTTACTGAATAGGATGTATGTAAAAAAGTTTAAACATATGCTGCATAAATACCCATGGGAAACAGGCACACAATTGCTCATGCTGTTTTTCTTTTTTGTTTTGATGACTTTTCTCCTTAGTATATTCAGAACCACAGTGTTCCTCAAGCTGATTATGATCCCTCCTCTCAGACTGGAGAGTTATAAGAGCATTTCAATTGATTTTACTTGTCTTGACAAAAATCAGTTCATTAAAGAATGAGCGGTCCCTTGAAAAAGATGAATAATATTTGGGGTAGTAGTACTTCAAGGGGGGAAGACCTACAGGAACCCTATTTACCTTCTGATACCTAAAAACAAACACCACCTCAATTAAAGCTGAGGGTATTTGTGTTTCAAGGGCATTCTAAGAAGTAACTTGATAATAAGGCAATTTAGGAATATTCAGAGTGTATAACGGCTTTATGTGTTTCTGGTGTGCTCTATGATTTGGGTATGACCACTCGCATGCAAGCTTGATAAAGGGGGAAAATATTAGAAATTAAAGCTTCAAAAATGCCTTTTCATTATGAATATTGCAATTCTATACACAAAGTTACGATTTCCATAAATATGGAAAGAATGAATAATGAAGTTAAGTTTGGGGAACATATTTTGTAAACTAGCAAGTGTATAAGTAGCTGTATTAAAGTCTTTGCCAATCAGGTTGTCAAACTGAAATTTCTACAGTCAAAACTTGGGTTCTATATTGACAGCATTTTTACAAGTTGGCAAATGTGGGATTCGTCCAAAGCCTGCTGAAATCAGTGAGGGTTTTCATGGGCTTGAATAAGGACTTTAACACGATATGCTTCATAATGCAAATGACATAGTGTTCTCAACACCTATCTCTGCAAAACTGCTTGAAGCTTTATAATCAAAATGGATTATTCGCAGCTTAGAAAGCATGTTAAAAATTCAGACTTTTATGGAGACTCCAAATGCATATTTTTCAACACAATATTCTTCAAAACTGTCTATATTCCATTTATCTATATGAAAAAAGAAGTGCTAATAAGTAGAACAGAGAACCAGAAGTCAAGAAATCCCAGTTGGGTTCAATCCTATATGTGATTTTGTGCAAAATGCTCGGTTCATTTGTGATGAAGATAATTTAAAAATGCCATAGGCATGCTCTCCTCCAGGACATGAAGTGCAAAGGTTTTTCTACCAACAACATCTGCAAAAAACACACACCAAACTGAACAATTAAACTTATTTCTTTGAGCATCTGCAATCCAGAACAGAGTTTTGCAGAAGAAATGGCCTAGAAAGCCTTCATGAACATCTGTTGGCTGGTATGGCTTCTGTGAACACCCACCAAGAAAGTACATTTACAAATATCTCCATATGCTATGGGAGCGGAAATTTTATGATGCCTTAAGTTGCACTTGTTCACACAGAATTACTATACACAGTGCGGGATGTGGGCTGGAACGTTGAAAAGCAGCAGTAAGGACTGGTGATAAGGTCTCTTGCTCTCACACCCGAACATGTTTGCAAATAAACTGGCGCCAGGAAATAAACCCCACGCCTGATGTGGAGGGCAATGGAGTCCCGGACCCTAAAGGTTCCCTGCCTGCTCCACTTAGTGGCTGTTCAGCTCAAAGCCTGGCTCTGCACCAGTCCTGTCCAGAGAGAAGGTGGTTTCCCCAGAGAAAATGGTCCCTTCGATGGTTCAGAGGCCAGGCAAGGCCTGGTTCGAAGGTCTATGATGTTAGGTAAACGGCTAAATACAGCCCAAAGAATATAGTGTTGATATTACAAAAAACCATGTCATTTTCTGAGTTTGATAATAAAAAGGAAGTTAATGCTAGGTAATAACTGAACAATTTACCATGATGGCTTTGACAGTATTCTCTGTATTTTCAGCCAGTAAGGTCTTTCTGGCTTATTATTTTTGCACATTGCTCAGGAAAATGCCATACTGAGACAGGCAGATGATGGTACTTTAGTAATTGGCCTTACCCCAGTTTGCAGAATGCTTTCCCATTCGCAGCCCCTTCTGTGGTCCTCTTCGGCCACGCCTGCCTTGCGAGCAGGAGGGAGGGTTTCAGGCATGACTCCTGATCACGGTCAATATTTTGGTTTAGCCACCAAACCAAAACATTTTCAGAAAATAAAGACTGAGATCAAACCAAGATAAAAGTGCAGTGGGAGTTATTTTATTTTCCTGAGGTGAGGAAGCAGAAGGAATCAGAAACGAAGCTTTTATTCCACTTGGAGATGTATAACGAGCTACCACAGAAGTTGATAGCTAGAGCTCGTATGGCATTTGGGATGGCGGGAGAACGCAGCGCGCTCTGAGCGACTCTATGTGCTCACCACACATACGAGCAGGCCAGGGTCCCTCTGCTCGACGCAAACCACGGACTGAGGAGCTCATGGGCTACAGGCAACACAAGTGAAAATCCTCCCTCAGAAGAAATGCCAACTCCCCCCATCACTGGTATGTTCTCTGACCACCTGAGTGTTGCATGGAAAGGATGGAAAGGCACCTCCCTCACTTTGTATGTCACATATTTCTCCCTGCAAAGCTCATGAGCTGAAATTAGCCATTGAATTTTATCACAATTTTGGGTCAAACAAAACCTCAGGTAGGTGCTGAAGGCACAAGGGGGGATAGCTATAGGTTCGAATAGTTGTAAGTATGAAAAACCCTATAGCTATATTTTATGGATGCTCTATTTATCAAATGTAATTTCTGATGTATGTTAGTTTATCTTGCTGCAAAAATCAGAGACATTTGCTGTAAAACTAAGGCATTAGTGAAATAAGCACTTACACTACTGGGCAGATGTAATACTGGAGGTAGGGAGTAGTTACAAAGTAGAACATTGCCCTAGAGTTACCTCTTGTTTTTTAATTCCCTTCAGCCAAAGCCATCCTGCGCTCTGCTTGTGGGCAGTCTGGGAACGCCACCAATAAAACCACCAAAACAAAACAAAAAATCCCCAAATCCTCACCCTTCAATACGCAAAAATAAGTAAAGCTTTCTTCATTCTATGCCAGCTGCCAATGTGAGGTTCAGTATTTTCTGTGGTTCTCTCTTCACAATCTGCCTATGCTGAAAAAGGAGTTGAGGCAGACTGGAAAGGCTGTTAACTCGGGTTTACAAGATATAATGGACATATAATGCCCAGCATGTACCGTATGTTAAGATAATATGAGACATTTTTATTTAGCTGCTTTGGACTAGTAACAGTCAATAATTGTGATGAAGCTCTGTCTAAGCAATACATTTCCACATTCTTTTTATATCATCACTTCTAGGTTTGGTAAGCTATGTGAAAAATTCTTTGCTATTGCTAACAAAAAGCTTGAAGACAGTGTTTGCTGCAGATGTTTTGTGTTTTAATCTGCTGTAATTAAGACAAATGAAGCTATGATGTCAACATTGCACATTTCCAAAAGTGCCTTGATTTCTAAAGCTTAAAAAAAGTCACCAACCACCTGGCTGATAACTTGGTAGTACTACCTGATCTGTCCAAAACACAAAAATCTCCTGCTTCTTGGTTTTCTCCTTTGACCCCCGAGCTGAAAAGACATGGTGGTGCAAACTGAGTGAAGTTAATCACAGAGATATCTACATGCCCCAAATTAAAGAATGAGAAGTGCAGAAATTTAGCACAACAGGATTTTGCATTGATGACATTCTCAGGACAGCTGTATGTCCACATACTAAAAAGCACAAACTGGTGAAACCTAAAAAAGGCAGATTATTTTTGACCATAATTATTTTCTTCAAAAGAAATGACTGGTATTTGTCCTACAAATCCTATCAATTTGGTAATAAGCCTATATTTCTAATTTCTTTGCTCACCTCTGCTTATCAACTTCTAGAAAAACCCATTTGAACAAGGTTGGGAAATCAGCCATGGAACACAGAGGCAAGATGGTCAGTGAGCGTCATCTGAGCTCTCGCCTGCGTTGACTGGCTGACCTTAACAAGTGGTAATGACTCCAAAGTGAAGACCAGAAGCACTGAGCATGGTGGAGGGAAGGGGGACAGCCTCTGCGAACTGACAGCCGGGCTGCAGCACTGCGGGCCCGGGCTGTGCCGGGGAGCCCAGCTGAGCCCAGCCGAGCCCAGCAGGCAGCCTCCGCCGCGGTTCAGCTGCAGCAGCCGTCGCTGGCACTGGCTGAGCAAACACAAAGATCTCCCAGCAGCATTGGAATCGGGCTTGGTTAAAAATGGGTCCATCTAGACGGACTTGAGATAGATACTGTTAAGTCCTTAGCTTTCTAAACAGTGCCCAATAGAGTGGGATTTCACATGGTCCAAGACAAGTCTTGGCTTTTTTCTCGTAAGTGGAGCTTGATTGCTCAATTTAAATCTTAACTCTGACAGTCTGAAAGCATCTGAAACGCATCACTAGTAGAAATCAGGTAAGCACAGGCTATGACAAGATCAATAGGAAAAAAAAAGCAAACATCCCCAAGGTAATTCAAATAATAAGCTAATTGCAAGAAAAAGCAAGAGGAGGTCAAATTACAATGACTGATCTGAAGTTATCCCGCAAGGGTTTTTCTCCCAGACAGGTTGTCTTCAATACGTACCCTCCATGCAGCTCCTCAGAAATGAGAGATGAAGCATATCCACTCTCTACTCTTCCCCCCGCCACCACCACAAACCATGGTTTTCAGCCAGTCTTTTTTTTTCTTTTTTTTTGAACGAGCAAAGACACATTTGCAAGTTGCACCCTGGACACACAACTCCTTATCCTTTCTCAGCAGTTTTACCTGTCCATTCTTCATTAATATTAGAACCACTTCAATTTATGTAAATGTGCTGCAACTAGAGGAGTGACATTGCATGTAGCTAGGATAAGGACTGACAAGAGAGCTAGCCAAATCATTAATCTGTAAGTGGCAACTCAGTTCTACAGTTACCCCAAGTTATCCTATGTCTTGCAAAAATACAAAATAAAGCCTGAGGTCTAGACAAAGGAAAAAAAAAGGAGAAAAAAAATCTGTCACCAATAGCCTAAGTGATGATTTCCTGATCCAGGGAAGTTTAAAGTGAAAGCTTCAATTTCTATCATTCTACAATTACATATCTGTTTTATTATGAATGGCAGTAGATCTTGAACATAGTGAAAGGCAGCATCATTATGCAAATAATGCAGATTGTTGCTGTAAGTAATGACAGGAGAAATTAGCCAGGGATTGCTTGTGCTGCATGAAAACAGCAATTTCTTCTTCACAGTACACCTGTAAGTATGAAAATGCTAACTGAATGCAGGATTAAGCACAGCATCTGTGCTTCTTTCATATACAATTAATAAGCTCTACTAATAAAGTCAGCAACAAATAAATTGAGAAGATATTCAAGGGCAAAAGATAAACTGAGAATACCTTTGCACCATAAAATAGAAAAGCCTTGATGCATCAGTTGGTGCCTTGGAGACAAGGAAGGGAAACCGGGAAGTTGTTCTTTTGTTGTGAACAACTAATGATATGAAGAATGATGCAAGCAATTACACCTTCAGATTCACAATTGCAGGGTACCCATTGCAAGCAGTTACAAAGGAAAACCACAGACAACTACAGCTAGCACACGGGGATGGGACATCCAGCAAAAAGCTCAAGTGCCGAGTTTCAGCATCCATGCAGGGACAGGAATGACTCTCACACATTGGTGCAATGCACAGTCAATTCAGATTATTGCTCTGCTTGCGTGGTTATATACATTTTCCATATCTGCACACGCGATCATGCTTATTCGGATAGGCTACAGACATAAATCACGCGCTGTTCACACACCCCATATTCCCTTGTGATTGGTAACTATGCACTAACGCTAATAGCAACAGACCGCCTCCACGTCCTTGAACACATCTTGTTTTTGCTAACCCACATCATGTGCACTATCAGAACTTTCTCAATTGTTATTCTTAGCTGGCCCCTCCAGCGGCCTGCCCAGTTATGCTAACTGTTTTGCTTAAGTGGCCTAGTCATGCTAACTCTCAAGCTACATCGACCCCAACACTCAAGAAATTCCAATACTATCACTTTAATACAAAAACTTACTCCTATTGCATCTCTCACATTTTGGTTACATGCATACAGCAGTTTACACACACACACAGAAAAAATGGAGTGAGGAACAGACACAGCTCTCAGCATAGCTGAGTTGATGCTGCCTGAACAGCTTTGATTATAGGATGGTGTTTAACTCTTAAAATGAAGTATAGGAAAATAAAATGGGTCTTCTACATTAATTTAATTGAGATTTTAGTTCTGTATCTGTGAGTTCTTGGCCAACATCATGGACTATTGAAGAAATTGAGTTCACTTCTTGAAAGGAAGAATTCATAGGTATTGAATATTTCAGTGTAAGAATTTTAAAAAAATCCATGAGCATGTGAAACCCATCACCAGTAGAAACTAGGCAAGCATGGCTAGGAGATGACCAACAGGATGAAAGCAAACATCCCCTAGGTAACTCAAATACAGCTGGGCTGTAATATCTTATTTGCCAACTAACAGAGCAAAGAAAAATTATTCGCGTGGAATCATTTCCACAGATTTACAGTAACCTCCAGTAGCACAAGCTACTGGAAAGAGAGTTTTCACCTTCCAGAGTGTGCCATTTGAGATAAAAGCTTGATGCGTTTCAATCAATATGCAGAAATACGACATTGAATAGATTCTGAATCCTAAAACAAAACCAACCAAACCAAAATGCAATGAGGTGGTGTATAAGCAACAGGAAGAAATGTATGTTATTACCTTAAAAGCTTCAGGTTGAATGAATATCAAGTGCTTTCACTGCTTGGGAAAGCTTTTCTTCCACTATAAAAATTGCCACAAAAGTTAGAATTCGGAAAGAAAAGTGATGCAGAACATTTTATTGATTTCAGTACAATTAGACAATGCAGTAAGCATTACACAGCGGTGCACGTGGGAAAATATTACAGCTTGCTCTAGTTTTAGCTTTATTTAGCACAGTGATTAAAGAAAAATAATTTCAGTTCTTAAACTCTAATATATTAATCACTAGAAAAAATAAACCTCATCAGTTAAGGGAATAAAATTAGATTTCTGCAACTCAAAAGTAATTCTTTAGAACTACTGTATAAGAAACAGATTTTTCTCTTCCACTACTAACCAAATTCTTCCTGTGCTCATCTTTATTTTACATAGGTCATATATCTGCCATGATTAATTAATTTTTCTACTAAAGAAGTCAAATGTTTAAGAATGAATGGTATGCATTTAATATCACAGAACATGTCTTGTCAGGGAATTTTAAAATCTGAGCAGGATACTCCTCCATCTTGGAATCCAGAAAGATTTGGGAAAAGATCCCTCTGTGAAGTAGATGAGTGAGATGACAAAATTAAGTGCCTTCTCTGCTTACTGCGGCATATGTTACTGGCCCATCTACCCATTCCTTCCTACTAATCAAGGCCAACTACTAAAACCCCCAAGCAGTATACATGCTGTCACCACAGTCCTTGAAAATAAGGTGTGTGAGGTTACATAAAACGACTAGAAGACAGCCAAACCCAAGACCCACATGTTTGAGTTTAAACCACAGTTTGAAAAATGACTGCACTGGCTACTTTATATCCAGCTGGATTGAATTTCCAGGGGACAAAACACAGTTCCTGCCCTCCACTGTATCACTACTGACACGAAATGAAGACCAAAGTAAATTAATATTCTAGCTCTCCACTACAGCAAAGAGATTGAATGTACATTGAGTAAACTCACTCACTGACAAGATGGCTTGAATAACTTGCATGGAGTTACAAATTCTGTGATTCTGTAATGCCTACAGAGACCAGCAGAAGCTGGACTGTTATTATCCACATTGTGGCAGCAACCGGAGATGCTAGTGTAAAGATACTAAGGACTCTGTGAGAACAGATGCATTTCTCCTGGTTAATATGAAAGCATGACATAGACTTAAAACACTGTATAAACAAGAAGCCCATAAATTAAACCTGACCGTCACACATCTACATAATCTACGACAACTTTCGTGGGAAGAATATATTGCATCAGAAAGTAAAAATCTATTCATCACTCACTACAGATACCAAATCATAAAAATTGACGCCAAAAAGAAAAATGGTAAATGAAGCCTTGCTGTGGTAGAACACAGAACTCCTGAAACATGCAACAAAACCATTAATATCTACACATCCTATTCTTATGCATATACATATTATTTAACATAAGTGTGCAGAAGAGTCCAGAACTGATGTTAGGTGCTGCCAAACTTACATGAACTTCTCCCACCCTTGCAGAGTTTAATGAGCAAAGGCTCTACCAAATCTTCAGAGAAATAAAATCTCTCCATCTTCCTTGACCTCAGAGTTTTTTCCTAAGTGTAGCTTGTAGAACAAGTTATTTTTCAATCAAATATCCATTCCACAGGTATGAATGCACTAACTATATCAAGCTATAATAACCCTTACCATACCTGTTCCCCTGTTACATTTTACATAAAGCCATTGGGGTTTAAAGACTTTAATAAGAATTTAATTAATAATTTGAAAGGTGCAAATCTCTGGGGGCCCATTTTTGCTCATAAAGTTAAAAACAAAACCCTCCTGACTATGAATTAGAACATTTCTAACACAAGTGAAACAGCTGTAGCAGTCCAAGCCATCCCAGTGCTATTTTCCTAGACTCTATGAATCTTTACAAGTGCAAGGAACTGCGACAACACCTACAGCAGCATGGATCCTGAAGAAAAAAAAAAATATCCAAATAGAATGGAAAATTACTTGACCCAAACAAGCAGCTCTTGGAAGAGAACTAGGTGCTCTAGAAGGAAAAACACATGCTCTTACAGTCTGCCAGTTAGGACATGAAAACAGAGGCTTTCAGGGACCTTTAAGATATTTCAGTTTTTTCGGGGAAGGATTCTGAAATAATATTAAATGCCACAGCTATGAAAAATAACAACAGATAGACCATTTGCTTTTGGAGCAAGTCAGCCAGTAACACACCACCAACTACAACTACAGAGAAGGAACCTCACCACTTTTGGCCAAAAAAATCAAAAGGAAATACTGCATTTCAATTTTAGGCCCTAGCACCAGCCATCTGATCCCTAGCTGGAACAGGACAAGGCAAGCTGGGTTTTCTAACCTCTTTCTAAATATCAGTCTTGAGGCTATTGACTGTTCAGAGACCTGTAACAACCCATCTCCTCCCTCCGAGGCTTTGGCAGAATCTCCGATTGATCCCAATAACACATTAGGGAACTCTTCATGGAAAGAGAAGACGTTCTCAAAATCCAGCGCTAGACAGAAGCAACTGCTTCTCCCTCCTCCATATCTCTTTGCTAGAAGCCAATTTATATTTGCCGATTTTGGAATTATTGATAATATACATTTTAATTATTTATTTATAATATACATTATAATATACATTTATAAGATACAACTTCTTTCTTCATTATTTGTACTTACAATATCTACTGTTAGTTAAGAGGAAAGTCTGACCCGTAATTAAGCAGTTTCAATCCTCATCTTTGCTGCCATCTGTAGGTAACTTGAGTGGTACAAAGGAGACACGAAGCCAGTTTGAATCTGGTCAGATACTAATCCTGTGATCACGGCCTGCGTCCATGAGAAACCATGACGTTCTTGTTACCTGCCCCTCCTGATCTTAACATTAAAATTAGCCAGAAAAAGATAAAAAATACAACTTGGCTTTGTCTCTCCTTGTAACTCAAAGTAATCTTGCACCTGAGGAAATTAAAAAAAAAAAAAAAAAAAGGAAAATTAAGTTGAGGATCCATGCTGTTTTACAGCATTGTTACATCATGGTATGCACTGGAATATTTCGACTATCAATATGGAACTGTAAATATGAAATATACTCTGGGTGTATGTATGATAGTCAAAACTCAGGTGTTTTTTCAGTGAGCCATGCAACGTTTTAGCAAAGTTATTACTGTAAAAAAAACTTTTGAAAAGAAAAATAAGACAAAAGCAGACAAGTTGATCATATTTTTAAACCCATTATGATCAATTTTGGAAATCTGAAATTAAACAAGTAAGAGCAGAAATTGAAATATTTGATTTAATGACTGCACAATTTTAATACATAAAAATAGATAGTAATGAACAAGTTTATACAAACCAGATTTCTTTTGTATGGTACAAAACAATGATGGAGATAAAAAAAGATTTGCTGGATTACAGGGCAAGACAAAAGAACCACAAAACATCATTGAGGAAGAGTTTTAAAATTATCAGAGGCTTATTTCATAAATACAGTGCAATGCTTTAACAAATACAAAATTTACTATTTAATTTATCAACATCAGGAAATATATAAAATGTCATCGAATGACAATCTTATTTAAAAACTGATGCAAATACAATAGCCTTTTTATAATTGAGGTAATATTACACAGTAAATCAAAAAAGCTTCAATAAATAAAACTAAACCCAAGGCAAAGTGCAATTCAGTGAAAATAAGAAGATAAAGCTTTTATTTTAACAATAATAGATAAATAGTTATTAAAAGTGGGCTTAAGCCATAAAAAAATATTTTGGCTAGTTTGCTGTGTTTTCAGATAAACTGTATAGCTATTTATTCATATGCCAACCTTCCATGAATCCAATTCTAGAGAGGGGAAAGAGGGAGGTCTTTGTTTCCAGATTTCATACCTACATCCACACTCAGCTGCTAGAAATCTAACATTGCTTGAAGCTAACAAGTTCATTCAGTGAAATGGTGAAAATTTCATTTATTTAACATCTGAAACCCTGTAAATTAAAATTTATTTTAAAATCTCCATGTGGGAGAAACAATGTAAAATGCACAACTTTGAAGTGCTGCTTTTAACTCCCTCTGTGCTAACCTAGTTTTGTTCCAGGCTGAAGTCAATGGAAATTTTATTACTGGTTTCAAGGAGAGCACAATGAATACAGTGCCAAACATTTTTAAATATCCTACAATTTATCTCTGCTTTAATAAAACAGTGGAATCACCAGTACCTTCTCTAGGAAGTAGAATAAAATAAAATTTACACTTAGCTATCAAAGTAAATCCACAACAGCTTTGAAACTATGGATTAGGCAGATTAATTTGTACATCATGTGTAAATCTGTTGGTTTTATATAAATAATACAGAGAGGGAAAACAAGAATAATATAGTATTTTACTCTTATTGCAAATAAGTAATTGAGTACAGACACTACAAGTTACTTAAGCATCCGTGCCCCAGCAGAAGTCAATGGGGAAAGCTGACAAATTAGATGCCAAAGTGTCTTGAACGATCTGGGCCTCATTCAGCTGAGAGAAAAATCTATAGAACACACGGTAGCTATTCATATTAAAAATACTCTACTGTATGCTGATAAATTCTTTCCCTTTAATGAAAAAAACCCAGACTTAAATTACATCTGCATTTTAGAACCAGTTTCTTTCCCAGCTCCTAATTTACTAATTCAGAGCAGGCATACTAAGAATTCTTTTCATATAGTTTGTTCAGTGAAAACCACAAAACACTGTCTTTAAATGCTGGCCTTCAAGTTAATGAAAGCTTCAACATTCTTCTGAAATGTTACTGTATTCACTTGTGTCACAGCTTACTTCAGACTTTCAACAAAGTTCCTGAAAAAAACGACAGTATGGTACGCTATATCGGTTTTCCATGTGTTGTGGATTTCATTCTTTTCCCGAAATATTTCACCATATATGGAATTTATTTTAAATATAATTTTGTTTACTATAACTCTACAGTAGATCTGGCTAGTTTGCTGTCAGAGAATGAACATACAAGTTGCTTAATTCATGTAGCTTGAACTTGAATCCCCTCAAGCTGAAAAAAGTACCTTTTAACACTCTTGCACAGTCAAGCCTGTTGATCTGTAAAAGCTGAATATAGAACATCTAAAACCTCTTATTCTTAAAAAATAAATTTCTAGCAGTAAATGGCACTATCAAAACCCTATTTGTTCACAGGCAGTTATTTACATGCTTCTTAGACAGCCTGTTTCATTGAGAAGGAAAACCGTAATATTAAAACTGCATACATTTTATAAAGACTAAAATTCCTATTTGCCTTTGTGAAAATATGGCTACATGCTGTATGTTATATTTTTTCTATTATTCATGTTAACTGAAAACAATCTACCACTGGGATTAGCTAATAAAGAAATATTCTGTATATTATCTCCCAGTGGGATACCTGTGATGTAAAAGAATTACGATTAGTGATAAAGTGCTATTACAAAAAACCAGAAACAAACTATAACTTAGAAATTGTCTTAGTTGGGTTTCATTTATCAAACAGACTAGCTTTTTGTACGAAGAAAGCTACTTTCTGTGACAAAGCAAGCGTAAATGTATTGCCATTCAGGAAAAAACATACACTTCATATTTAATTAAAAAAATCTAAATTGGGTAAGACTGGCACAGTATCAAGAGACATAACAACAAAAAGCTTAAAGGCACAATTAGAAGAGAGTGAATGCTACATAAAAACACTGTTCTTGAAGTATTTCATTTTATTCTAGACCAAAACCCTCTGCATTTGAAATTCCAATGATCAACTTTTGCTTCAGTTCCTTCTTGTTCTTGTAAGGAGGGAGACAAAGCTGGTTGAAGCAAGTATGGGCCACAGGTAACCTAAAATAATTTTTAAAAAACCAAAAACACCACATTTAGCAATAATGCAACAGAAGCAGAACACTGCCAACTGCCTACACATTTTCAGTTAAACATTACTTAAATAAAGAAACCCTGTAAAAGGAACATCTATCCTAATGTTCGTTCAAGTTCTGTTGAACACAAATAACACCACTGTTAGTCATATGCACCTCACGTGAATTTGTTTGCCTGCAACTCCCCCCCCCTGCCTTTTACTGTTAAGTTGGAAACATGTTGTTCCAAGTTTGGCAAACTCCAGGTACCACATGACTTCAAACTTAGTTTTTCTCTAAATACAAAATCTGGGTATAATCAGAATTGACAACACAAAGAAGGAAGATGGGTCCCAGAGTAGGTACAGAGACACCTAGATGAAACACAGTTATTGTAAGGATGGAGAACTCCAAGTTCAGCGTGGTGAAATACATCCTTACAGACATGTGTCTCAGTGCAGAGCACCCAGGAGCTGGTCGAAGCCCTGGAAACACAACAGTTCACAACTTCTGGTCTTAGCCACACCAACACTTACAGTTGTGAATTTCTTCTGAGAGCTGAGTTTCAATATATACTGCACATATCTCTTTGGATCGCCTGACTGAAACACTGGAAACTCTGCTCCTCCCTAGATTGGATTAGTTTAATGAGAACTGTTCTTCAGTAGCAGAAGCATTTGTTTTGCCATCAGTATGAGATGCCACAAACATCCTGCCTCATAGCCACGAGCAGTAAGCAGCTACGGGATCTTCTTGCGCTTTATACTCTCAGGTGACATGCAGGACAGCGCTGAGGATACAGACTTGTTCTACAACTGATTACTTGGGGGAAGAGAGGAAAAGGACAATGAGCTGAAGCTCAACTTGACATCTGGAATTAACCCAATGCACTGAAAAATTTCTAAAACTTAGACATTTAAAGTTAAATTTTAGTATGTCACTCAAAAGCTCTCTAGTTCTGTTTTCATTGAAGCCATTAGTCTTTTGAATGGCAGCAGCTTGGCCTTCGGTCATTAGCAAACGTTATTGGAAGGGGGTGGATTCCCCCCAGATTTGGAAACCCAAGCTACTTCCCCCTCCCTGCCCTTTAAACAAGCAAGCAAAGATTTGTTAATCACACTGGAGTCATGTGCTTCAGAATTTGGAAAGCTGGGAAACTGGACATTAATTTGGCAAATCTTATTGCTATTATATTCTTTGATCCTATTGTGTGGGCAATGCAATGCCAACACGTCTATGTTCATCCCTGTGCAGGCAGTCTGACTGCAACAATTGTCTTGCAAAACACAGACCTACAGAATTTTAAAACGCACGCTATTTCAAAACACATTTTCCCATTTTAAAGAAAAAGAACAATTTACAGGAGATGGAATTTAAACAGATTCAACGTTGACTGACTTTTCTTCATTTTTCATTACATTCTCATGTTCCTTTAGCATGTTACTGGAACCAGTTATTAGCTCACTAAATAAAGCGTTAGAAATACCACAGTAATGAGATAAGCCAAATTTAAAAGCAAAATAAAAAATTATTATGTTTATGCATTTAATTCAGCTCTCCACAGAAAACCCAACAAAATTTTGACTTTAAAAATATAGTTCTATTTAAGTATTTTGATTACCTCAAATGTCTGAGAAATCTAGGTAAAGCCAGTAATTACTGCTTAACAGCAATTACTGCTTAGCGGTGAGCTTTAGACCAGTAAGCTTTTCTATACAGCTTTCCAAATTATTTAAGCTGACTTTCTCCAATCCTGAGAAGGAAAATACTAGCTGGAAAGCATGTGGAATTCTCAAGTCAATTCAATACAAAATAAAATACTACCAGAAACATAAGAACTTGGCAGGCACAATTTAACCTTCACAATGAAATGACAAGGCTGCTTTGTTCCCATTTCTTCTGAGCAACCTCTGTATCAGCCATAAATTTACTCACCAGAGACCTTAACGGAATGCTATATCTTCTCCAGCAAACATGTTAAAATTCTTAATTAGACCATCAAGAAAGAATGAAAGCATTTTTTGCAACTGCAGGAGCTGCCACACATAATGATGAACAGAATCAACAAACTCAGAAAAATTCAAGGTGATTCACAGTATGTTTTCATTAGCTCAGCTGTCATGTCAGGAACAATTAAACAATTAATTTATTTGAATTGAAAACATGTAAGGAATCTCTATACATAAAGAATTCCTGGCCTCAACTGTAAACATTGACTGGAGAATCAATTCTGTATTAGATGGTCACCTGCAAAATTTATACAATCAATAAATGGGTATAATAACATTTTGAAGACAAACTAAAGGAGTCCATGCAGTTTCTTCCTTATACATTAGTTTGCTCTTTTTTAAAAAGACATTAAAAAATCCAGAAGGCTACTGACCAATTAGTGGATGTTTCACTCTTCGAGATCTTGAAATTCAAATCAGCCATTCCTCCCACAGGTACTCTGTCACTTCCTGTAGCAAAATGTAGCAGCTTCTTTTGAAGGTCAAGAGAAAATGCAAGTACTACATCCCAAAAGTATCTATGTACAGGGCAGAGGGAGAACAAAATGTTGTAATATCAGGACAAAACAGAATATGAGAATAATAATACAACCACAAGTACTACATGATGAATGTAACTTACTGGGAATTTAATTAAGGTAATATATAGGACATCAGTAGTATCCTAAAATGCAAGGTTAAATGAATTCTTAAGGACTTGACAAGTATAATGTTTTGTGAATTTTGGAATAAAGTCTTGTCAAGTGATGCCCAAACCCACTATTCTATTAAAAATATTTCTATAAAAATATAAGTGCCTCTACTCTCTAACATAAATGTCTTAAGTATCAAAGAGAATTGGAAGAGAAAAAGCATTTTTAGAAAATTGGATAATAAAGACCCAGATTTCATTATGCAGGATTTGAAGGTAATCTTTTCAAACTATTTCCATTTCAATCTGATCATAACCTTTTAAAGGTGTTCAGCAACACATAATGCCATTAAGGACCTAACTCTTCCTACTTACAGATAATTTAATAGAGTGTGTCTTATTTGTAAATAGGTTCTGAAACCTTGAATCATTCACAGATTATTCTTGAAGAGATTATTCTCAACAGTCTACCATTCTATGATGTTTTTAAACTCAGTAATTAGACTGAAAAAAAAATTAAGCCTACCGTATAGTAAGGTCAGTTTTTTGGTAGCCATCATATTGGGTACTTCGCTGTAAAGCGGACATATCCAGTTCAGGACTGCCACAGACAAGAATTTCAACCTCTTCTGGACGAAGCAGCTGCCAGAAATTAAGGATAAAATATTTAATTTTTTTTTTTAAAGATAAGAAATGATGCTACTAGATTCAGATAAAATTTAACAGAATATCATTCAATATAAACCTGTAACTTAGATACACACTGTTTTATAGAAAAATTAATTCCCCAGTACTTTGAAGAATCTCTTACTACTGTCTATAATAAAAAGCAAATTTCTGGATAACATCATATTTTAGCGTGTTCCTTTTGTTCCTCACTTTTTAATTCTTACATTTATTACACTGACTTGCTTGCCATCCGATTAGCTTACAAATGGGTCAGGAAGAAAATTAAGTTTGTACATATGGAATTCAGAGGGAGGATCTTGATCTCAGTTCTGGTTACAACATCCATTTCATTTACACTGAAAAGTCCCAATGTAGGTTGATGAGTAGCAGTGGCTAACGGAACTTGACTCTTAGCTGTACACACTGCTGTGCTGAGCAAATACACATAACAATAAACCATCTTTAACATCCACTAAACTTACACCTACAGAACCTACTCATTCATTTACTACAACATTATTAAATGGCATGAAAGTATGTCATGGCATTTCAACGGATTTTCGTTCTTCCAGAACCTTCCCTGCAGTGTCACACCTCACTTTGCTGCAAGTGTGTCATACTTGGCTAATTTCACATGAATGAAGAAAACCAAATTGTAATTGCTTCTTCTTTCTCTTCTTACTACATAACGGATGATGTAAATTACAAAAGGCATTCCAACAGCCAAACAGGACTGAATACAGAAGGTTTAATAATCTCAACCTCACTGAGTGTTCTTCCTGCAAAAAGTAATAGGTGTTTTCAGAGGAGGCACTGAAGAGCACACAGACATAGCTGTTCTGCTGCTCATAACTGTCGGGAATACAGAGAATCCTTGTAAACGTTCACACAAAAGTACATGAAGTGTCTGTGAATGCATACTGATAAGCCTAACTTGTGGAGCTTTACTTACCTGTTTTCAGGGGAACACTAGAGAACAGTTGATTACCTGCTTAATTTCTTCTGCTTATGTTGGATTAATCAACTACATGGATTAATCAAGATTCTTCATGAATCCTAAAATCATCCAGCATAATTTGTTTAATTTAGATAAGTCATTGTCACATATTTGAAACGGAGGGGAAGAGTTGTTTCATTTTATTCTTACCAGTAACGCATATGAAGCACAGACACTATGAAATCCATAATAGAAAGCTGCAAATTGTTTGTAGATTGATTTGTTGAGAAGAAAATCAACATAGAGCTGCACATATTCTAAAAAAGAAAAACATTTTATTTTGTTACATCATAATACTTTTAAATAATAATTTTTGTGCTCTTTCAAATTGTACTGAATTAGGAAAAATGAATGCATTTCATTTTAGATACTATTAAATTGGTAGGCATAACAGAAAAGACTACAGTAATTTCATTTTCACTCTGTTAAAGAAAACCTAGGCTTATAAGAAGGAAAAAAAAGACAAACTTAAATCTGCCAAATATGTGTAGTTTATATGCACTGAAGTACCTTTCCTATTCTGATTCGTCACTGGAATTTTATCTCCATTTGGCTTTAAGTTGTAAGATTTTATAACACCAAATTCTTCCTGAAAAACCTGGAGAACAAGAGGAGTCAAGGTCAGTATTGGAAAATACATTTATATACTCAAAAATTACAAAGTTTGTGTTTATTATTTCATGTATTTCCTCTGTCTCTCTCTTTAGCACATACTGTAATTCTGAGGGTTGTGGTGTTTTTGAAAGTTAAATATTACAATTTTCAACAAATTGTTCAAGAAATTGGTATTCAAAGTAGAAAAACTGAGCCTGTTACACAGTGGTATATCAAAATGACCTGTAGGCTCTGCAGCCACTGAGTTTTTCATACAAAAGATCAATTTAGAAGCATCAAATACAATTAAGAAGATATTTGTTCCACTGCAGCTCACCTAGGAGCTCAAAAGTACCCGCTTTACAAAAATTCTCATGAAGTCTGACAATAATATAACTCAAAGCTGAGTAAAATAGGTCAATACCAGTCCAATACACATCTGTAAACCAGCATGAAATTTTACTCATTAGTATGTATCCTAAAACAATGAATAAATGAAGAAGGCTTTCTTGATTGAAGCAGCAGTCAGACGTACAGGTCACGCAAAACTATCATAACTTGAACAAGCTATTGTTCAAGTGAGATTTCCTGGATGAAGCACATAAAATAACCAGAGTAAGCTTTGATTGGCCTCTGGTTAGACAGAAAAGGGATTGCTTTGCAGCCAGATGAATTCCACAAACCAGGTCACTGACTGCAAGGTGAAAGTGCCAGCGCAAGCAGAGAGCTGGAGATGTACCAGCAGCTGGGCGTGCGACCCTGGCAGCCAGCACTCAGACCAGCCTCTGCTGCCAGGGGACAACAGCTTTGATCCCCATAAGGGAGCCGGCCTCTGTATGCCCCGAGCCCCCAGGACTAGACTGGTTCTTGAAGCAAGCTTTCATGCCCATGCAGTTACATTCCAAACAATCAGTCATCACATAGTAGTAGGCCACTCCATTGCAGAAACATTGGTAAAAATACTGATCACGTTTGAGAATCACTTATAACTGTGTATTTAATGACCTGAAAGGTCGAGTAAAAATCCTCTTCGACATTGCCTTCATAGGATAGAAGTTCACTTAGTCCATGGGCCAGTTCCTACAATATGAGTAAAAACTCTTCTGTAAATCTACGAAACTAAATGATGTACTTCGCAAGGACATGCTAGAATCATTATACAGAAAGTATCTTGGAAAAAGCTGTATATGCAAAATACGTACACAAAGAAAAGCTCACTGCTTAATTAATGTGTATGTATATGTATTTATTTATTATTTCAGTATTAATTGTTACATTTTTCTTTTTACTATAGAAAATGTGTCTAGAATGCTTACATCAGATTTCGCTATTCTAATTTCAAGTAGATCAACAAAATTCTGCTATGCTAGAAAACATGGAGAATTTCTGTTTTCAGCAGAAGGAGACTTTATTAGCCTATGCTGAAATAAGGCTATTTGCAAACAGTTTATAATTCAAGTATTCTATATGAATAAACCAGGTTTTAAATCAGTAATTTAGCCTTTTAAAAAAATTTAATACTTACAGGCATAATCTGAAATAGGTCATCTAATGTGACATCACAGATGCCTACAAGTGTGTTATGATCACAGGGAACAATGGGAGGACTCAACAGTTTCTTGTAACAGCAAGGTGGAAAACGAATATCCAAGGTGATGCTATTATATACAGCAAGTCCCATAAGCTATACATGTCAAACGTTAAAGGCAAACCCCACACATCGTTATTACAGTTAATATTTTAAGTACCTTGGCAAAATATTTTAAAATTTTGTCAGCATACTCTAATATATGCTAAACAAACAGAATTTTAAATGCAGTTTCGTATTACAATTAAATGGTAGTTCTGAATAAATCTAAAAGCATAAAGACAAACCTGCACTGGCACTGCAGCTCATCAGCTAGCACATTTAAGTGTATCTGGTGAAACAAATTTTAATTTATACCAAAAATTAGAAGAATCCAGTTCATGATTCAGCTTCTCATTAGAATAGAATAGTTCAGTTGGAAGGGACCTACAACGATCACCAGTCCAACTGCAGTCAGTAAAATGGGGACATCATTATCTCATGTTAGTGGAGTTAGCATATATTATCATTAATCATTTGTCTCAGGACTTCATAAGTGAGCACAACAGAAAACCTAGGAAAAACTTCTGCTCAAAATAGCATTTGGCTTCTATTCAGTTAAAAAAAGTGCACATACTGATCAACAGGGACTTGAACGAAATATTAATGCATACAGGCTCATTTATGTTTACTGAATGGAACTCAGAAGTGTAAGTACATTAAAAATTGCAACTTATATACAAAAAAGTTGAATGTGTAACCTTAATTCTAGTATTTTCTCACTGTAAAATGTACCACTACCCACACACCACCATTTTCTTCCTATTTTTAGTTCACTTGCTTGAATGGCATTCTTTTTGTACATTTAAAATGGAACACACTTACATACACAACCTGTGAATGAGTTTTAATCAATGCCTTACTTCACCCCCATTCCAACTCCTTGAATGGCTGTTCGTTTAGCACCGTCTAGCGCACATGAAAGGATACAGCTCCAACCAGTCGGAATTCAGAATAGTTATCGCACTTAAAGCTGCTGAACCAATGGCAGTGCGAGTCCTTGTGGTAGGTGAACATGCCTGCAGAACAGAACGGTGGCGTTTGCAGAGCCTGAGCGTCAACGAACAGCTGTACAAAACCTCACATATGCACCCGTCACAGCACCCGGTCTCCGCACTTGCTCTCAGCCCCGTCCTCCCACCCACAGCAGGAGCCCGTGGGTGCTCGGGCAAGGACCGCCAAGGGCAGCGCCAAGCCCGAGGAGGCCTAAGCCCACTAGCCCCGTTGGGTGCTCGTGCAATGCGTTCGTCAGTGCCTCTAGTCACGGATATTCTGCACTGTCGCTGCACAATCTCTTTCTTCACTGTACTTCATCATCTGCACAGCCAGAAATGTTCATTGTCTAACCAAAATGTTCTTGCTGCAACGTAAGCCCATTTCTTCCTCTCTTCCTGGGTCAATAGCAGACGACAATCTTTAAAAATGCTGGCATGAATCACATGATACAAATACCATAAGCTTTACCATCTTAGAATATAAAGCTGTAAAAGGTTTATCTTATAAGCACACCAGCAATATGTTTCATACTTTCTGTCAAAAAATTGTATCAGAGAAGTTTAAAAAACCCCCAAAGAACAAATACACTAAAAAAGCTGCCCATGTGTCTAAATGACTAGCTAGACTCTACTGAAGCCATGACTGTAGACTAATTTGACTGCTATTTGCATCAGATAAGGATCATTCTGTTTTAAGGAATAGTAAGTAAGAAAGTAAAACCTATGTAATGAAACCACAGAACACCTTTAAGATGCCTCAAAATTATCACTCAGAGAAGAAAGACACATTCTAGTTAAGTGTGCACTAACAGTGAAATTAACTTCAGCAATGCAGAAGTAAATTGGATAAAATGTGATGACTGACTTTAATTTGTTGGGACTGAATTGGGCGACAGTTTATTATTGTTTCCACACTCAGTGTACAAACCAAAGCACTGAATAGTTCTAAGGACATCTTGGATGCAGTAGCTCACTCCATTTGTGCTTGAAGACAAAGTTAGGAAAAAAAAAAGATGTAAATGAAAAAAATCAAACTCCTTTGGATTAAAAAATAAAAATCCAACTGATGTTTCAGGGACATCTAGATCTTGTGAAAAATTATAGGTAAAACTCTGCTTTCATATTTTTCCCCTCTACTGTCCTGAACAATCTGACTTCATCTTTTTAACTTTAGCTCAGAAAGGTGCGAATCACAAAAAGTTTAGGCAGTGCCTTTACCAGAAGCAACAGAACAGTTGCATGTAAGGCAGAGCAACGTTCACATACTGAAAGATGGTAGTAATGCTGGAACAAAATAGGTCTCAAATCCCATTTATTAATTGTCTACACGCAGATGAAGAAAGCATCATAACACATAATGAGGATAGACTGAGTTAATTCAGAATTGTTTAATTTCAGAGGTTAAATCTGCAGGATCAGCTAACCTGGAAAGGGTAATAACAGCTACGTTTTCCTATGTTTTTCCTTCCAAGCTTCTGACATCCATTACTTCCTAACTTAAACATTAAAGACAGCAGAGTATACAGTCCCTTTCCAATGGACAAGAGCATTTCTGAACTCCTCCCACACTTGGCTGATAGTCATATCAACGAAAGGATTTACACTTTAAAGCACGGAAGCCTGCTGCCAGAGCTGGTGAAAAAATTACTTGCAAATGTTTCCAAACTCATCAGTTACCAAGCTCTGCTGACAACACATTTTTACTAACAGAACTGTCAAACTTGCAGAACACTTTCTCCGGTATAGATTGTTTCCTGTTGAGGTTGTTATCAACAAGCATCATCCCTCCACACAGACCTCTTTTTGCTAGAAAAAGGGCTATAGGCAAATAATGATCTCAGCAGATTTGAGGACATTTATGACTTAAAACTCTGGACTTTTAGAAGGAGTCCCATAAACAGAAGACCATGCATTTAAGGACATGAACACTTCCAGGTAAATACAGACAAGCTTGTGCATTCTCTCAATGACTATCAGGTGTTATACTGAAGTCCCTGGAAATCAATATTTCTAATTCAAAAGCCAGCTTGGGAACACTTTAACCCATTATAACATCAGTAGTCCATGCACAGCTGAGAAAAGCTGATTCATTTGAGAAATATTAGAGTGGGGAAAAAACCCCACCCAGATCCATCTACAGCAATATAAAACAAGTAGATTGAACTGTTTGTTTATGAACGCTCATTCATGTCTTCCAATCTCCTACTTACTAAAAAAAAAAAAAAAAAAAAGAAAAAGATCTTTTTTCCACCTTGGGCCTGCAAATATCATTATGGGCTCACAGGTCCTGGTAACAGCAGCAGCAGGCTATTTCATTCAGTCTCACATCTGCTTATACTGTCTCTGCACTTGACTGAAGTACCTTTCCCTCCTAGAGGGCATCTCAGACCACCTTAGGAATACTGGCCACACAGACACCTCAAACAGAATACATGATGACAAAGATTCAAGTAAGAACTAACCTCTACCTATACTAATCACAGAAATAGTGCTAGAACTTGCAGACGCTATCAGTGCAACCGGAAACCATTGATACATGGGAGGCCAGAGTCAGCAATCTGCCAGAACCGAGCACAGTAGCAGCATCCAACTGTAGCTACTTACGAAAACCAGGAAAACTCCCTAAACTAGCAACATGAAGACAGCTGAGGGCAGTGTAAAAGCAGAAAATGCAGCAGCACAAGAAGAAAGAAGCATGGATGTCAGGTGAAAACCAAATACATTTGGCCTCATCTCTACCTGACTATTTGATAAACCATCTACTTCAGAGGCTGCTATATGTCTCTTCCTATTTTGGAACAAGAATATCATATTCCAATTGCAACCACACATCATATTAAGCTAAATGGAAGAAACTTATTCTTCAATCCAAATATAAGAATTCACACATAGACTGGTGTGAATTTTAGAAAATTTCCAAGGGCAGACAAGCATCAGTGTTTCAATGGCTTGCATAGCTTTCGCTTATTCTTCTTAGCTTGTTAGTAGGTCCAAAAACTCACTAACACTCATAGAAAGCTCTTGGGCATTTTCTACTCGGAAGAGAAATTGAAACAGTACTTTCAAAGGCCCGATTCCATTTGAGTCATAACAGATTTAAATTATCCTTGTCTTACTCCATACAACAGTTGACGGCCTTCTCCCATCTGCCCAGATCCTGTCTCTGGACAGAAACACTGTAACACCACAGGTGTATCAGAGGAAGAACTTCAGCAAAAATCTGCTTGTCTTGAATCCCCCTGCTTCATATCCACTAGGCTCACTAGCCTAGGGATACTAACAAACCACAAACACTGAGCATCAGCTTCTGAAACAAGATTTCACATGACTAAAGTCTTAAAAAGCTAAATCATGATTTTAATTCTAAACCTTTCCATTGATCAGAGATTTGTTCGCCCTCTAATTTTGTCATACCACTGAAGCAAAATCTGAGTTTTTCAGCAATGCGTGAACCTCCTTGTCAAAAGCCGAGATCTTCAAAGCTCTTGAAGTACTTCCCACTCTCCCACCTTCCTCTATACCAAAACTTCTTCTCATGTATCTACAGTTCTAACCTGCCTGCTTTTGGTTTTACACCAGTTAGGAACTGGTCTTCCTCGTAATGGGTTAATGAACAATTCTTATCCATCGCTGTTTTGATAATTTAAAATGAACAAGTTTTCATGTGGTACTTGAGAACACTTATAAGGACTTACCATAATCTGGGTGAAAAATCTGGCGAATCAGAAGAAGAAACCATTCTTTTGTCAGGCCACCCATATCAAGACCCGCTTCCCCTACAAATGTGACTTTCAACTTCTTTTTCAGATCTGCCCTCTTCCTTGCTAGCTATTGCAAAATAGGTAGAGCAGAAGAAAAATGAGATTTAACATATTATCAGTACCTCTAGCTACAGAGAACACAATTCTCTGTCTCTACCGCTCTTGCTTTGTTTAAACTAGTAATTTGCATCATCTCCTCCTAATAGCTCAAAACTACATTAAAACAATAACTGAACTGCAGAAGCAAGATGATCACAACTACTTGACATCATTAACTACCTTGCACATGGTGCCACTCTCTAGGCTTGGGAAGAAGTTAGGTGGTATGCAAACAGACTTTTGATAAGCTACTAGATACAATGAATTGAGCCTGTCTGGAATACTTTGGACCTATAAAGTTATTTACCTACACAGAAGACATTCTGCCAAGAAGAAATGCTAGATTTAAAAAAAAATTCAGAACTCCTTTGGAGATCTTTAGAAATATGGAGTTAGCTAAAATTGTCAACATTTGGACACTGTTCTGTTCAGCATAAGATACCTGCCAGCAAGTATTAGCTATTTTGTAAAAATGTTTTTTAGACAATGGTAACAGGCTCTTTTCATTCTTTTGTCCTACAAGACAGCATTTCATCCAGGTATGCAAAAGACCTGCAAAGAATTACATTACAGCCTTTCACAATTCGCAGTGATCTTTCAGATCAAGTCCCTATCCAATTTTTCTTTAAATCATTAATTACTGGCCACCTCCAGAGAAAATGTTTAAGCCAGTCACAAAGATGCATGCACTAAAATAATTCTACATTGTTAGCTGCTCAAGTAATTTGTGTAACAGGAATTTTTATAACTACAGGTATTTGCATTACTTGATGCAAACTATTAGCTGAAGTGATTTTTCTTTGCAAACTATTTTTTTAGATTTGAAACACAAATGAGACCTCTTTGCCTCACCTTCCATTCCCCACACTTTTGAGAATATTGATAATATATTACTTTCTTAGTCATCCCCAACACGGGCAGAAGAAAACATCAGAAATAAATAGGAGAATACTTTGACTGTCAGAACTATTAAAGTTACTCTTGGTTATTTCAGTGTCGTAAATAAAAACCTAAAATGCCTGAGAGAAAGCAGTATTACCACTCATATTTCTTCTGTCTTAGAAGAGAAGGCCAAAACAGACAGGCTTTAATCTAGGAAAAAAAGTTTAAACTTATGTTTTCTGAACATGAGCAATCAGAAATTGTTTGGTCTTATTTTGTTTTCACCACTTGGACTTATTATTCAATACCATCAGGCTGTTTTTAGTGCTGAGAAAGAGTAGGAAACTACAGTTCATTAAATAATGTTAATTAGCAGGGTTCAGTAGATACTGAATAATTGTCTACTTTAATGGACTCATTTGTTTCATTTCTTAAAAATGAAAAATTACATTGAAGAATGTGAGAAATCAGTTAAAATCAACATAAGAAATTAAGAAAGAAAAAGAAAGCCTAAAATAATTATTATAGGATAGAGAAGTTAGTGAAGGAAAAGAATAA
Organism: Opisthocomus hoazin; assembly: GCF_030867145.1. Taxonomy (NCBI): domain Eukaryota; kingdom Metazoa; phylum Chordata; class Aves; order Opisthocomiformes; family Opisthocomidae; genus Opisthocomus; species Opisthocomus hoazin. The sequence goes on along the minus strand of NC_134419.1, from coordinate 61,310,763 downwards.
AAATATTCCAAGAATTAGAACAGAACAAACTCATTAGTGATTAGTCACTTACTATTCATGCTCCTATCATGGAACCAAGTTCTACCTATCTTATAATTATGCACTGTATTCTTAGGACAAAAATTGCAAACACATATACATAATGCATATCATGCAAGCATGTATGTTCATTATGGGCTTAACTATGGAGGAGTATGAGGACAGAAAATAAAGTTCAGAATGTCTAATCTATTCTGCAGCACTGCTATTGTGACATAGTAATTCAGTTCTTTTTATTTAGTATTACAGTTATATTCCCTACCTCTTAGCACAGAAAGATTTAAATATGCCTTATCAAACTGGAATCTAAGTGCCATAGCTATGCTGCAGCACCATTTAATTACATTTTCTGTTACCTCATCAAGTGAATCACTAACAAGGTGCGTCCTCCTCACTTTCACATTTAGGAACAACATATTCATGTCAGGTTTCTGTCTGCGAGATACTTTATCCACAAGGCTTTGCTATTTAAATGAAAAAGAAAACAGCACGCATGCAACATCTTTATTTAAAAAACAAAGTGCCACAATCTTAATTGTAAAAAGTCCTTATTATCTTGCATTAAAGACATTATCCTAGTATGACAGCTGCTGTAGTATCTTCCAAGAGATGGAGAGCAATTTCTTTTCTGCTGCAGATAGCATTTACACCATATTCGAACTAACTTGTCATGAAGTAATTGTGTAGCAACCTTTTAAACTTCCCAGATTGTTAAAAACATACCCACAAGATTCTGGAGACTGGCTTGTGCTTTACTTAGCTATTCAGAAAACACATCCAGCAAGAGAGGAATGGATAGGTAGTGGTGCTGCCACATTGAGCACTGAGGAAACCAGTTGTCATCTATCACCTGAAGAAAGTTACCACCAAAGGAGGCAGATAATGTCTCTTTCAAAACATAAGAGGCTGCCCAGAAGCAGTACCTCTTCTGTGACTTGTGAATGTACATGTGCATCTTGGTCTTCCACAACAACATAACTTCACAGAATAAAATAGGAAACAGTCCAAAATTCTCATGGAATTCTTCTTCCTTAATTATCTTGTTAATTTAACATGCTAGCACATTATGCTGGTTTCTCAAAAAAGAAAAAAATTTAAAATACTAAGTCTTTCTCCATAACACTGCTATTTATAAGCATTCTGAAACTAAGCACATTAAAATAAAAAGTATTGAAAGAATCCAGCATGGACATTTGTAGACTAGTAATAGTAATATGGCTCAAGTTCTTTTTCAAGGTAGTCTAAAATACTAGAGATTGTGATAAAAGGTTGTATGTAATATCAACCTAGCAAAAGCTTATACAACACCAATGGGTGAGACACAAACATTTATCACTAAATGACTTACCCGTGCAATACTTATCATCTGCTGTTCTGAGTCTCTTTGAATAATCACTTTTTTTGCTGCTATAGAAATAATAAATGGGTATTGACAGAAAGAAAACCTAACAACAAGAGAAAAGAAGATAAAATATTGCCTTTTTAGCATCTAGCATATTATTTTCTTTTTAAGAATACAAGAGTGAATCTTTGCATTATCATTCAGTAACTACCTACCCTTGACTGACAGTAATTTGCAAATAGCTGCTGTCTTCTTCATGTCGTATGCACAGGTACTTGATTCAGTAGAACAAACTGTTATTTGCAAATACTACTAGAAACTGTAATTAGTAATAATACTTATCCTCAATAAAGCCCTTTTCTATTGTTTGTCGTTATCAATAGACCTAATAAAAACCAGTCATCTTCTGCTTTAAATACTAAATTTTAATTGCTACACTGAATTAAAGAAAACGATAATATCCACTACAAGAAAAATAGCTCTTAGTGCAGTGTTCTTACGTATGCAATAGAAATATTTCTAGTTTGGCTTATTTGCTGCAGAACTGATTTTCAAAGGAGCTGATTCTCCACAGGTCCTTCAGATTTAATCCAGTGCTACAAGTGTTTATGACTTCTAAAATATTGGATCACAGCCACATTCCACTTCAATCAAATGCTACAAATAATTTTGAAAAACTTCAGAAATCATCAAGGTAAGAGTTTTTTGTTCCCTTAGCTCATGCGTCACCTAGTAGAAGTTCATCTTGAAATATACGGAGCTTCAGACTCTATGTGTGCATCTTCAATCCAGACTGCATGCGCACCCTGAATCCTGCCTGTGAGAAGCTCTGGATTCTAATGTCTTTAGGAAACAAAGAAAAAGGAGGAAAAATATTCTCACTTGGTCTCGTGGAAATCCTATTCCAAAATATTTTACCAAGAAGCAGCGACTTAGTTCAAAGAATTATGTATTTCAAAATATTTCATATGCAAGGTAAATCAGGACTTGCTCCTACTTGGCCTTCTTGGTTCTAAGCATCTAGTCTTGATTGTGATACTTTGTTGTTTTTTTGTTTGTTTTGGGTTTGTTTTTTTTTTAAGTGGAACAACACAAAGATATAAAATTGGAAAGAAGTGTGGTTGTAACAAAGTAAAAGAATTAAATTTACTTTAAGAATAATAAAGCTAGTCTGCATTTCAGCCGCTTCAAGCAAACTTTGTTTTGATATATATTGAATTCCCAGTGTCCCAGCTAACTGAAAAGAACTGGAGCAGGTGGAAATCTCACAGGCCTTTTGTAAGTTTGGATGTGAGTGCCAAAACAGCCAGATGGTGCCAATGGAAGAAAAGAAAGAAAAAAAAAAAAAAAAAAAGCTCTGCAGTTTTCAGATTCCAGTGCTTTGACTGAGACTATGCAAAGCCTACTGTAGATTTATTGCTATCATGTGCCATGGGTTTTGAGATTGTTTTTTAGTTCTTGATTATTTTTTTTTTTTTTAACTTCCTTCCCAAGCAGAATATCAGGTATCAGACAGAAGCCTAGCTTAAAATACCTGCTTTGGTAGAGCAAATTATGTTCTTCAAGTTTTCCTTAACTGCTGCTAAAGGCAAGGAACATTGCACACACAATAAACAAAAAGCTACATTTGGATGGCTGATGTCTTAAATTAGCTTACTGAAAAGTCTTGAAATATGGGGAAATTTCAACTGATCTTGTGATTCAAGTTGTAAAGACTCAGTGATAATCTTGTGATGCTGCTTTTCAGGCTGCTGAAAAATACAGCTGTAGAAAATAACATTTTTATTAAGAAAACGTTAGCAAGATTTTAAAATTTAGCAGAAAGATGAAATGCAGATTTCTCTAGATGTTTCTAAATCATACAGCTGGCTGCCTCTCACAAGAAGAGAAATACCTTTGCAAGCTTTGAGTGTGTAAAGATTTATCTTGTGTGTTTAGTTTCACGGAACAGAAACAGTACAATTGATCTCACTGGAACAAATATGATCAGAGCCACGCGTATACAGGTAATTAGACACTTTTTCATCATTCAGTGGTAAGTATGCACACAACATCACTTTCTATGAATGTACTGGAAGTTAAAACATGTTCGTAATAAGAAGCAACTAGAAGTCTATTCCAATAAATAATAAACTCATATTATTATCATCTATATTTTACATATTTTCTCCAGTTTGCAAAGGCAGAATGAGATTCATTACACTAATATCACACCTATGCAGTAGCAAATATAGCAAGTAGTAGCTATACTATGTTTTTCTAGTAAAATACAGTATTTAATGTGCCTACATATACACATAAAGTGTATGTATAACATATGTACACACCTTATATACACTATATATGAGATATACATACTGTAGATAAAGTGCTTTGAAATACTTAACAAGAAACAACTAATTATTCCTCTTACCTGTGAGAATTTGCATAACATTGCCAGTTATGATATTCTTCCATAAGATCAATATGATCAAGTGTAGAATTATAGAAATCCGTATATGAAATAACAGGAGGACTGATCAGACTATTAGCAGCATCTACAAAGAAAACGCCAAAGTCTTTTAAAATACTGCTCAGATTTGGCACATCCATTTTCTACACATCCTAAGCACCCGTGACCTCAAACACTAAGCCAAATCACCTAATAACTTTGTCTCAGTCTTAGCTACAGAATTACAACTATAACATAGCATCATATGTAATCGTGTTAATTGCTGTAAAAAATAGTAAATCCCTAGTTCAGCCCATTTGTGATAAGAGAACCTCCATTTGACTCTAGCCCACTTAATGAAATACAGTAAGTTAAGGCCTGATGGATAAAGAATGCTATGTTCTGATGAAATCAACAAAAAAGCAGTTTGATAGATGGATTTCTTAAACACCTTCATTTAGTTCCAAACGTAGCTATGGATATAACGTCTACATGTTTTACAGTTAACAATTATTTGTTTGATGCCTGCTTGCAAAAGGGATGGAAAGGCAGGGGCACAAAACATAGTATGCAAAGATACACGTATTTGCTCAGGTAACTACTAGACTATCTAAACTCACCAATACAAAAATTAAGTACTTGACCACATGAAGTAATTCACACTTAAGCTGCCTAACTCATTATGTAACATTCATATAATGTCAAACAGCTAATAAGTTTTCTCTGTTTGCACTTAAACATAATTTAATTTTGATCGGTCAGACAGAAAGTAGTGTATCTTGAATTACTAAATGTCCCTTTTTCTAGAATTAAGTAATTCGCAACTCCTTCACAGATGACTAGACAGCACACATCTCTGTTTTAGACACAGTTGAGCTTATGTGTCTAAACTGTTGTTCTGGACAAGCAGGACTGTGCAGAATGCTTTTAAGTAAAAGTTTTAAGATGACAGCAAAATGAAAACATCCTCATTCCCATCGTAATTTTCACTCGGTGGTTTCATTTTCTCCTAGAAAGGAGGAAGGTATTTACCCCTCAAGAAAAGGGGACTGACCTTCATCCTCCCATTTCCACAGTAATTGTTCTAATCACTAAGCTACTGGGGATGAGTCGAGAAGGTGGTTTGCATTTGCAGTGATAAAATTTGCTGTGTTCTATGTTGAACTGTACAGGGATTTACTTTTTTTAAACTGTAGTTTTGGACTTAGGAGGCATATGCATTGCCCAACTTCTCTTAGATATCAAATACTTCAGTGGGGGTAAGCCAGCTACAAAAGAAATTCTGACAATTACACATTTAAAACAGTTTCTTTTACAAATCTAAGGGAAACCTTAACCATCAGTTACTTCTGTGGATTTTTGTTTGAATAATCTTCAGTTGTTGTTACAGGAAAATGATGCATAGCAATTATCCTCTACTGGAAAGCAAGTATGAAGACTTGCCAATAGAAGATGTTTTTTGTTGCTTACTACTTTTTGGCATTTTATTGTAGTTCATACTGTGCCACCACCATTGTCAGTCTGCCCCAGATGACAGGTATAAACTATCCCCCCTCACATGTATTTACATACACAAACGTACACATATATACACATACACACAGATACATAGTTCAAGAAAAATACCTACTAAATAAAGCCAAGACTTTGGTTGCTGATGGAATCCACCAGGTACATTTCACCATAGGTGGAAACTCTTCAGGTTTTGCAGGAAACAGGCGTAAAGAAATAAATTGCAGTAACCTGTCCACCAACTCCTTGAACCTCCTCTGTGAAATCCTAAAACAAACAGGCTGCAGTTACTCTCATGTGATCACTGTCTACACGAGAGTTTATACTGTCAGATTTCAATGTGATTTTTAAAACAAAAAACATGCTTTTGTCCTATACATAAAAACAAAATTCCAAATATAAAGTTTGAGAAGCATGCTTTTAAATACTGGCAGACAGTAATGTTCTTCAGTGTACCCCTAACTATGCTTTTTGATGTCTGTGATTTAAAAAAAAAAATGCAATAGCATCATTACTTGTTCTTGATTTTTAGTAAATAAAAAGAAAACAAAAAATCCTTAGCTATTTCACTCCACTATATAAATACTGAGGAATTCTAAGGTTGTTATTTTGGGATGCTTGGTCCTATTGAATAAAGTGTGGAAAGTACTTCATACACTTGTGACAAGCGTGCATTTTAAATTATGTGCTGCACCACTTCTATAAAATCACAGCAATGCACATATATGTGTAGATATATTAAAGCATCCTTTTCTAAATAAGAGCTCTTCTGTTTCAATGGTTTAGATTTCTAATACATGTTTTAAGAATAAAAATGACAGTATGGTTATTGCATCCTTAGCCAAGAGGGTAAATCTTATTGGTAAACACCGATTCAAACGAAATCACATATTACCACAATTTTAAGCAAATTTAGACGTATTACAGGGTGAGAGGAGGGACATATAATTTCCATCCTTGCAGAGAAGAAAATCCTTTATTAACAGATTCCCTAGGAGGTAAAGGAATTGTGAATATGGCCATTCAAACTTTTTTATCCCAGACTGAAGTTTTTGCACAGTCATTATAAGGAAGGCAACTGCATACCAACTTAAAAGCCAATCTATGGGCAGCTATTCCCATGAGTTTGTTAGTGAGGTGCTTAGAGTTAATTCAATTAAAAAAACTAATTCCCTAACAATACTGTCTCACCACCTCTATCACACTACAAAGCAGGGACTCAATTTCATTTGTGGTTTTCACACAGTACAGTGAAGTTACAGTATCTTTTGCAAATTATGCACAATAAACCTTTCATTTAAACAAAGATCACAAAGATGTTTGTATTAATAACACCATTTAAACATTTATCTAAAAATGTATATACATAAGTTATTTTGCATGTGTTACCGACAAATAACTTACATAAGTTACTTTGCAATTAAGTTTTTTTTGCATAAAGATATTCCTTTTTATACATTATATACAGTTTGCATCTATAAATCAGTATCACTTAATGGACTATGTCCAAATGTACTTTGAAAACAACAAAAACAATCTCTTTTGTCAATTAAATTAACTTTCATGTAATTTATGAAACAGTTAACATCAATGGAAATACAGTAACAATTGTAATCCTAAAAAATGGAATTTTAAATTTTATTTTTTATTTTTTTTTACTTTTTAGACCAGTGCACTAGGAAATGATGGTCAGCTTCTGTTAAGGCTGCTATCTGTCTTAGCAAGTGAGCATAGATGACATAAGTAGAAGTGTTACTAAATTGAGGATTCTGAAAAAGATTAAAAAAATGTGTTAGGTTAATAAACTGCATAAAGGCAAAAAAGTTATTAGGATTTTTTCTTATGTTTGTTGTTGCCAATACAATTACGCAGGAAAGGAATTCACAAAATTGCTGTGACAGTGGTAAAACTATGAAAAAAAATTACTTACAAATTCTAGTGAAATAAAAAAATACATAACTCCTATATTGTAAAAGTATGATTCTTTTTGTTTCAAAAGAAAGCCCACAGGTAATAAAGGCAGTAGTCAATATATTTTTCTGAATTATCATTTACTGCGTAGCACATGAATTACACTCCTATGAGTGATGTGCTTTCCACCTCAGTAGTAAGGATTCTCACAGCTTCCCGCACATCAATCCCAACTTATTTTCCCTATTATGTATGAGTTCACACATTCCCACTTTTCAGCAGGATATACTCCTTCTGATTCACAGCTAGTATACCACCCCAGAGAAGAAAACTATTGTCTCAAAAAATTAAATTACCATCTGACCTTCTCAAATAACAGCAGAAACCTCTCTGTGTTGAGAGGTGTTACCTACACTGGCAAAATTTAAAGGGGAAATTTGCCACAAATGTAAATCTGCTATAGTAGCAAAGGTAATAGGTTAACACAGACAGAAATCAGACAATGTAGCCAGTCAGATAGACTGGAGAGAGTCTGCTGGATAAAATGCAACACTGGAGAAAGTTACAGCAATATCAAAAAGTGCATGTACTGAAGCTTTCTGGAAAGAATAGTTACAGCGTACTAATAAAGCAAATCTGGGAATAAGGAAGAAACAAGAACAATAACCTGCTAAAACATTTCTTCTTTCAACCCACAAAATGATAGGACACAATTATATGTCTAATAATGATAGTCCATAGTTTTAATCTATGCAACCTTTCCCCATCAACTACCTTCCATCAAGCTCCCATTCCCATCATGCATACTCTACACTTCTTCCATATTTTAATACATTCTTTTAACAGGAAATTAAATGTGAAGTATCTCAACTACACAAAGCATCTTGTTTGCATAGTATACTGGTTTATAGATTGTAAGTTAAGCAGACATGTACTTAAATAAGAGCCCTGTATTTTTCTTACCTGTAAAAGTATACAGTATGCTCTAAGATCATCTTTTGTTCGGGGCCTATGAATGAATGAAATAATAAGCAGAACCATATGTATACATCATATATACACATTAAGAGTCTTGAAATCATGCACCATATGACTTCGCTTTGCTTTGCCAATACTTTTTAAACACCGTATTTAAGGATGTCCGCTGCTCTTGGAAATCAAAAAGGACACTTAAAGATTCTGACTACTCTCCAAAGGCAGTAGGCTATTCTAGCATCCATATTTTGTGGCATAACAGAAGCGAGAATCAAAAAGAGAGTCAGAAGAGTAAGAGGTGTTCCAAAGATGAAAGTCCATGCTGTTGTCTATCTCAGGTCACACTACAGAAGAGTTTATTTGCCCCATTTTTGATATTTCCTGCCAGAATTCTCCATACACTTCTACCACCGCACCCTCTGTACTTCTTGCTCTTTATCTGCTTTGAGGCTTTTATAGAACCACAAGCACACATGCAGCAACAGCACAGAGAAGGTGGAGAAAGGAATAGCCAAGGGCTGGGTCACAAGGCGCCATAGAGCTCTTGCTGTATCTTTTTGTGAATCAATCCATGCATTCTAACTTCTATTACTTCTTGCTAAAATGTGGCCATCTCCAAACCTCCTGCCTCTGGGCTATCCCCTTCTGCATCCTGCACTGCCTTTTATGCCGTTGCCACACATGAACAGTATTGTGAAGGAAACTTTGGATCAAGGAATTATCTAGGTTAAAACATGTTAGTTGCTGTTGGGGGGGTGGGTGGGGAGAATACTTTTTAGTCTAGATAAATTCCTTAATTCATCTCCCAGTTCAGATGCCCGACAGACTGTTCCGGCAAAAGCAGCTGAGATTTTGCGGGGGAATATATGGCTGGGTCTGGGTCTCACTCTCACAGATTCAATGTCAGCTTACAGAGTTCAAGATACATTTCAGCAGATTTGCCTGCCAGAGACAAGTTCTTATGAGTCAAATATGTCATATCAGAACGTTTTCTTTCTTTGTCTAAAACAATAAAGACAAAAAGTATACCAGTTGTAAGTGCTGGCACAGCATTAATGCAAATATTTTTTACAATTACCCCTTCCATTCTTGTAGAAGACCATTAATTATTCCTTTTAGGACTGACTTCTGAACGTCTTGAGGCTATGGAAAAGGAGAGGAAAAATCATATCTGATGTAATTATACATATTCTATACAAGACACTGTATGAAAAAGCAAGTTTCTTTTGCTTGTGATTCAAGCCAGCTACGAATGTTTTGTGTTATGATGCTGAACTCCTAAGTATCTTTTCTTGCCAACTATTAGCTGAGGCCTGGAGTTGTGCCAGCAGTAGCTTTCAATGCTTTAAGCAACTTAAAAACTGTAAATATAATTTCTAAATTACTCCTGTCCTTTGCTTACTAGGCACAGTGCCCACTTTTTGCTACCCCTATCCATTTTCCTTATATCCCACCATGCAGTGTGCCATCCAGTCATGTCACACCTTGCAAGTAGTCTTTGAGACCTACCACAGTGTGAACTGTGCATTACTAGTAGCAAAATTTTCCTCCTCTTTTACTAGAGCCCTTTTCATGACCCTATGGCAATTCTCATGGGACCATTTTAAATATGTTCTGAGAGATTCTTCAGAAATCATTCCAATCTGAGAAAAACTTTTGGTATAAATTGCTGCTTAGCATATTTCTTTGCTGAAATAATTATTACAATGTTTTAAAACATTATTTGCTTTTACTTACAGTATTTAATAAGGCATCATAGACAACATTCACAAATTTTGCATTGATTCCAGAGTCCTCAATGGTATTAAATGGAGAATTGGTATCTTTCTGTAAGTTAGATAATACATGAAGCATTTTTGTTTTGAAATGTTTTGAATATTTTAGCTGTCTTTGAAAACAAAGGTTTAAACAAAACACGTACAGATATAACTCTATTTTGCTTATCAAAACATAAGAATCTAAGTTGCTTTTACTAATATGTGAAAGACGAAGCTAAAGAATAATCCTACACATTGGCAATATTCACGTAACTCCAATAGCTTGTTGTTCTATTTTAAAAACGTAAGAAGGTTTCAAATAATGAATTACACTGAATTTTCATGTATCATCTTTGTTGTCGATCCATTATCAGACAAGAGCAAAAAAAATGTAAGCATTCAAAATTTGTTAAGTAACTAAAAGTGACAAGCTATTTTATCTAGATTCAAGTCCTACTGTCCATATTAAATATCATAAGCACATTTTGCTCTGTAATAGGCCGGAAATACTAATTTAGCATGAATTCAGAAAGTTTTCACACATGAATATGATCCTTCGCAAGGAAAACGTGCCATCACAACACAAGAACAGCTATACTACTTGAGCCCATATCACGTGTTTTTTCGGGGACAGGGAATTTCTGTTTCCAGATTTGCCTGGGGCTCCATATTACCTGCATTAGCTTGCATGTTTTCAAACTGTAGCTTGTGTAGAAAGTATCTACACATTCATAGTGTCAAAAAATGAGTTACATACTGGCATATTAAAGCTCCACATACACTTGAAATATAGATGCTTAAACTGGAATCAATAAATCAATGCAATAACAGATTGTCTACCAAAGACAGGTGAGAACATGACAAAATGATCTTAGTGGTCTTGAGTAACTAGCTGCAAGCCTTTAACTGATGTTTTAGCAAACACTTTGAAACTAGAAAGCACTGTAAGTACTAAACAGCATTATGGATTATTTTCTACCTTAAATGCAGCATTTATCTCCAGGAAAGAATCGAATGTTGTAGAATAAAAATCATGTACTGCTTTCCAATCTCCTGATGACTTAGCCTTTTCCACATCATCCCTAGAAAGAATATATTAAAATATCGGTAATGTAAGGGTTCAATCTTCCCCACCACTTACACTGTAGACTGCACTGTAACTCTAAACTTCCCTCACTGAGCACACTTACAAAACAGACAAGTATATCAATATCTTCCTAACATCTTCCTTGTCAGTTTAAGATCATGGTATTACAAGAGAACAAAAGCACAGCTTGTGTTTGATACACCTGAGCAATGTCTCTTATTCAAAATGTTAATTCATGGTGTCACAGTTCAGTATATTGAGACAAATCATTAGCAGAATAGAATTAAGCTGAAGATACACTGACATGATAAAATTTCTAAGACTAATTTATGTAAGCATGCAGGCTCCTGAACTAGTCAAATTAATTATCATTTGTACAAAATTTTATTGCTCTTCAAATTTTTCAAATAAAACATAATCTTTGTATGCGACTGTACACTTTCCTTAAGGGGACAACAAAATCTGTGGATTTACTCTTAAAGTCCTTTCAAGTATTGGAACTTAAAGCACGTATCTCTATATGAAATTCTGTATAATATCGTACATTTAAAAACCAACCAACCGAAAAAACCCCAACCAACCTTTGAAGCAGAATTTTATTTTAGCTATCTACAATGCTGGTGATATAAATCCCAGTTTGCTCCCCTGCCCCCCACCCCAATAAATTCTTTGTACTACATATTTAAAAAAAAAAAGTTATCACTGGGACATACCAAAAATGCTAATGACTTTTTAATACTTTACTTGAAAGAATAAAATTCTTGATAATTACATAATTAGACAGCAGTCAATAGACACAAAAGTCTGAATATTGAAAAAAATTCAGTTCTTCAGATCACCTGAATACCAACAAGGGATCACCTCTTGTCAAATTCTCTTTTATAACTGTTTCCTTTTCCACCAAATACACACACTGACTAATCAAAAAGCATTCCTTTTCCTCACCGAATCCACAAAACTTCAAACATGGAGAAGAGCATCAAAGAGTACATGCTCATATGCCTCATGGAGCAACTGTGATTTCTCCCCCCCAAATCTGCTTGAAAAAAAAAAAATAGAAGAATCGGGCTTCTTCCTAGGAATACTTCTCCTGGTTTCCTGACCAAGATTATCCTACTGTAAAACATTCACAGGTATTACAGCAGTGTAACACTGCTCTGTGGGCTCTAAAGGCTAAAAAAAAACCCCAACAAACAACCCACAACAAAACCAACAACAAAGCCACAAGGAACTAGTAAATTTCAATGAATTAGTAAATAGCCCTCTAAGAATACACTCACTCTAAAAGAAACACTCTGCCAACATACGTTCACATATCGCAGGCGGAATTCCGTAGTGTAGTTTTTCAAACTTCCGCCATTAGTTTTTCAAAAAAAAGTTACGCCATTTCCTCTAATGACAGCGTCCACATCACAATTTTTGGGAACATAGCTATGTTAAGCAGAGAAAAAATGTCCTCTATTGCCTTGTGCTCATAGCAAACCAAGCAAAGCCAGCAAAACTTTTTGGTGCAGACCTGACATCAGGGAAATACAGTTAAAGACAATTCAGGTGGTTTCCCCGAGGACTTCTGCTAGCCTAGCTAAGCCGATCAAGCATCATGTACCAAGTAGCATAACAGTGCTGGAAGAAATCTAATGCAGACACAGTTTTGATTAAGGGTCTGCCCTGATCTGGAAAAACAGAAGTGGAACCCAAGACATTATTTCACATCAATTCTACTTTCCTTCTAGTTAAATCAGTGTTATGGGGCAGCACCACAAACATTGTCTGCACAGACTCTTTAATCTGAAAGCTCTTTTCACTTAGACAAACTTACAGCATAGTGGTCACATAAGCAGCAAGTATTACACGAGAAAAGAAATAAGTCTTTGCCATAAAACTGATTCTGAAAATTAGCGCTCTTAGACATAATGCATGAAGAAAGGTCATCTGTACTTTTAGCCAAAGTTAGAAATAGCTAAACTTTCCAAAGAAAGAAAGTACAGTTCTAGAAAACACCAGTGTAACTTACTGAAACTCTTTCACAGTTTTGGTTCGGATGGGAAGGGAAGGTTCAGGAGGAATTGGTGCTTTCAGTTCTTGGGGTAGTGTATCTATAGAGATGCGCTGCTTTTGTCGTACATCGAGGCAAATAGACGGTAGGTCTCTCACTTCTTAAAAAAAATACAATGCAATTGTATAAATAACAAACAGTTAGGTAGTAAAATATAGATACATAGGAACTAGGGGAAAACAAAAAAGAAAACTCACACTGTCCGATTCAATGTCTTTAAATCCCTACTCATCCAAGCACTTTTCTTGCCATGTGTTCATCCCAGACAGGATGAAAACTTCCAGTAACTGAAGGGAAATAAAACCCCACAAACAAAACCTGTGTCCTGAGTTCGTAGGCAAGTCTTTGTGAACAAAGTGCTTCCTTCTGCCAATGGAGGGAGAAAATTGGCCAGTCTGTCTCCTCTCTAAGGCTTTTTGAAAGGCGGGAGTCTACTATTTTATAAATGAACTGCTAGACGAAGTTGCAAACAAATTATTTGTCTCTTACAAAACCAAAGAAAACTAAGACAGATTTTCGCAACTGAATTGCTAGCATACTGCTGACAAAAAAAAAGCTGATGTGCATTCCAACTCATTATTAGGGAAAATAGCAAAATACTGTACTTACGTAAGATGCACTAGTACTACATCAGTAGTAATACACTGGTACACATACAGCAGCATTCACATCAAACAAGAAAACCTCAAGTTCACATAAAAATTCATTTTTAGAAATGAGTCTGCAGAATTTTCGTTAAATCTATTTGTAGCTGCAGATGCTCAACCTTCTGAACATTAAGCCAAATGCCTTCTAAAGTCAGATGCATAATGAAAGTGCCTATTCTGCGTATAACATCCACCTGAACCTACGAAGAACTCCAGCTGAGCAAGTTGGGACACAATTACAAAAAAGTCAAATGATGTCATGGAATTACAGAGTTATCCAGGGGAATCCTGTTATATTTGCTGCTCGAAAGACAAACTGAGCAGTCCATGACTGGTGGCTATTAGTCACATATAGTAGTGTTGTCTATTATTGTATTTACAAAGTATATACTAAATATTACAATACACAAACTGCAACACTGGTGTTCCTACACCTAAGAAAAATCTCAAGCACAACCACACCAAAGTCCAACTATTTTCTGACATACAAAGACAAGTTTTCAGCCAGTTTTTCTACACTGTGATATGTAATTTTAGCTAGAGTTGACTGGGGATCACCTACAACCTCCTAATAGAATATCTCCAATAAATTAAATGGGAAATGCAAGTTTTCTGTCTTGCAGAGAATTCCTGCTGAAACAGTAGGAGCGTTAAACATTTCTTCTCAATAAAATTGGCTGCCTATTCTAGGCACAAATAGTACTGCTTTAATAAGGTCTTTCTATTCTACTCCTTGCTTTATATTTGATCTGAGAACATTGTATAGGGTTTATGTGGCAAGGTTTTGGCATCTGGGGGGCTGCAGAGGTGGCCTCTATGAGAGGAAATACGGGCTAACTGTATGTCAGACGCACCACTGGGCAAAGCTGAGCCCATCTGTGACACTGGTAGTGCCTCTGTTAAGAATGAATGAAAAACACTGCACAGCAGCCAAGAGAAAGGAGGGATTAAAAAGAAAATAGAGAAACCACCCGGCAGACATCCAGGTCAGTAAAGAAAGAGGGGGAGGAGGTGCTCCAGGCACTAGAGCACAGATTCTCCCGCAGCTTGTAGAAGACCATGGCGAAGCAGATTGTTGCCCTGCAGTCCATGGAGGACCACAGTGGAGCAGACACCCACCCGCAGCCCAGGGAGAGCCCACACCCAAGCAGGCTGCTGGCAGGAACAGTGGCCTGTGAGGGACCCACACTGGAGCAGTCGGTTCCTAAAGCACTGTACCCTGTAGAAGGGGCCCATGTTGGAGCAGTTGTTGAAGAACTGCAACTAGGAAGGACCCATGTTGGAGAAGTCTGTGAAAGATTGTATTCTGAGGGAGAGACCCAATGCTGGAGCAGGGGAATGGCGTGAGGAGAAGGGAGTAGCAGAGACGAAGCTTTATGAGCTGACTGCGACCCCCCCCCCGTTCCTTGCACCCCTGCAGCTCTTGGGGGAAAGCTGGTGGAAGAGTGCGGAACAAAGGGGTGAAGCTGAGCCTCGGAAGAAGCGGGACAGAGGGAAGGTGTTTTGAGTTTTATTTTTGTTTTGTTTAACTGGCAATAAATTAATATACTCAAGTGAAGGCTGTTTTGCCTGTGATGGTAATTGGAAGGGGGCCTCCCTGTCTTTATCTCAACCCATGTGCTGTTTCATCTTATTTTCTCCCTGTGTCCTGTTGAGGAGGGGGAGTGATAGAGCAGCTTGGTAGGTGTCTGGCAGCCAGCCAATGTAAACCCACCAAAACATGAAAAACATATGCCAATGCAGTATACACAAATATCCATTTTACTGACAGTGTCATGTCAAACATCCTTAAAACGCTTTTTTTAGCCTGATTCATACTGCATATTTTTAAAAGCATTTATATAAATTATGATGTATGTTTGGGATAAAACACACTGTGTAAAAGTGTCCTCAAAAGTCAAACATATTAAACCAAAATCCTCTATGAATTGTCTAAGAATGCTCTGAGCCTTTTTGGTACAATTCCAGGAGTTGTTTTAAAAATTAACTAAACATCAAAGTAGTATCACAACTCCGCTGCCTACTCCATTTATCTCAGCAGGGAAATAGTCGCTAACAAAGCCCCCAAAACCCAGAGGCAGATTCTTTTCACTCATGCTAATGACAGAGACACTGACACTGTGACTTAATTGAGCCACCATTCATCAGACGATAATAGATCAGAGCTGCCCTCAATCCCCCGAGTATGGCATCGATTATAGATATGGAACCTTGCCCACCTCACAGCTGGAATTCAAGCTATTTAAAGAGAAAAGTAGTAATTTAAAAAACAAAGTGGACACGTAGATACTAAACTAATTCAAGCCAAGGTGCCAAACAATCCTGCCATGCAAGTGCTCTGCTATTGCACATAATTCTCTGAAAGCAGGACGGACTGACTTAAAAGAAACTAAGGCTATGTCTTACTTTTATACTCTGAGAAAGACAAGTCATTTTAATTTAGCTCTCATTCTGTCTTCTCGATTTCAGAAGGATTAAACATTGAATTATAACCAGCTGAATACACTGAGATGAGGAAAATCTTCTCTCTGCATCTGCAGAAGAGACAGCTGCTGACAGAAGCTGTTTCTCATTTCAATAAATTGAGGCTGCAGGTGCTAAGACGGTAACTTGCACCCTGTCAATTTTCCTTGAAATATATGCATCTTAAATTAGATATACTAAAACTGAGTTCTGATAATATGCTCAATAAATACTGTCAACTTCAGTATGTTTTGCCATAATTCAAGTTTACTTGTAAATAAATCTATTTGCTCATCTGACATTCAAAAATATTAATTAAGATTTGTCACTTGAGTTCCATTGAGAAGAAACTTGAAACTTTATGTATTGTGTTGATAAGCAACAATAACACAATATTACAAGACATGAAAACGCAGTAATTTCTGGCTGTTTGCCCAGTTACATGAAGTAAAAAGACTCAGCAACGCAGGACTGCTTAGGGAATGATCAAAAACTCTGAGAAAGAAAATCTCATTGATACAAAGTAGAATTGACTACTACAAAGAAATTTAAGGCAAATGAATTAGGAACAGCAGTTATTTTCAGTGACCAACACAGCTACTGGCAGATGAAAATTTTCAAAGTAGGTAAAGCAAACAAATCTTCCTTGTATTTCTAACATTATAGAGGAACTAGAACAATCTAGTTCATATATAGATTTCATACAAGATCATTGTTGCATTAGACGACTTGTTGCATAAATTCAATTTCTGTGGCAGCTATATAGAAAATAAGCATCACCCTAGCTCTCATGCTATATTTACCAGCACTATCACTTCCACGCTTTTGTTTTTCAATGAAATTAACATTCTTTGAACTCAAGCCGAAAGTATTACTATTACATGCACGTATATACACACATATTCAGAGAGATAGCACAGGTACAGATAAACTGACTCCCCCCAAATCAAGCATAATTTCTGAACTTCATAATCACACAAGAAGCATTTTTAACGGAGAAGTTTGTTTCAATGATTATTTTTTCCATGAATACACATACCTCCTCGAAAAATTCTGAGTGCACCTTGGACTGTTAGTAAAATAATCTGTTTTTATACAGGCAGGTTACCCTGATCCCAGAATTACCATAATATCAGCTCAACTTTACCCATTGAGCTCAATTTCAAGGATATATCCTTCACTGTAATAAATTTTGCCATGCATTAGTGTGGTGAAAATAACAACAATTATGAGGCAGTAATTACAGCCGGGACCGTATCATGTGTAGCAAGAACTGAGGGCACTTCAAGACAGAGGTGTTTAGAGTTTACCATTCTTGTCAGACACACAAAGAAAGGAGGGAGAGGAGGGTGGTTGTTCTGTTTAGTGAAATGAATTCTGCAAAAGGGTACTGTATTTTTCACATTGCTTAGCCTAATACTAGATGTAATTTTACTTTGTCCTAAATTTTATTAAGCAGCAGGCTTTCATAACATAAGATTGTATTAAGCAAGTATTCAGACAGGAGCTGGACAGGAAACAATTAAGGCTTAAATAATGAAAGACAGTAGCTTGGAGTCTATGAATCAACTGCATGCATATTTCTGTTAAAAAGGCTAGTAACTGAGTAGTTAATATTGACAACAGGTCACTTTCAGCTTCTGTGGAAAATAATGTTATCCAAGAAAGGTAAAACATTTTATTTTTCTGAGGATTTTCAGAATCCAACAATATTGCTATTGTTTACATGCACTTCACATATGAAGACTTTTCTTTAAATATACAGATGAGAGCAATGGCCACCTGAAGGTTGTTCTTCCAGCTTTGTTAGTTCGACCTTACAGCACTTTGTAAGAATCAGCAGAGCTATGACCTGTGTCACAGCATTTTCTTTTTGCCCTACCCTAAGTATTGCCCTCAAGAACACCACTTCTTCTTTTAAGCCTGGTAAGTTAGGCAGCAGTGGCTCTATTTTACTGGCCATTTCCAGCCACCTCGGTCTTCTTTATGTAGTACAAAGCGACTTGAGCAAAGTACAAAATCCTGTCTGAGCTGTCATTTACACGTAATTGCCTTTTTTGTTTCAATGATTGCCGCCGCCGCCCCCCCCCCCTTTTTCTAAGCAGAAAGCACCTCCTCACTCCATAATAAAAACTGCTTTAAAAAAAAAGTCTTGCATTGACTTTTACTTTTGCAGTATAGCTAGCAAGGATACAAAGATTACTTTAGTAAGGATCCAGTTCTGTAAAGTAAAAGCCACTTTTTTCTGCACAACTTTGAAACTGACAATACCTGTCCATAGTTTTGTTTCAAACTTGCACTACCAAGACCTCTTCATTAATGCAGCCTCTTTCTAGCCTTCAGTTCACTGAGTGCTATAAAGACTTAGAGAACCACAGAATAATAAGGCTGAGGGGGACTTGCTCAGAGGCAAGATCAGTACAAACCCGACAAATGTTTGTACAGCCTTTTAGCAAAAGTCCCAAATTACTGAAATTCCATATCTTAGCCCAAAAATCTCATAAAAATTTCAGGTCTAACCACAATGCCATCTCATCAGGCTTTATGATTCTAACCTACCATACTGAACACACAGCTCCACTTTCTATCTTTTCATCAGTTACCATTACCTCATCATACCACAACAACCTTGCTTCTTGCCTTTAAAGCTCTTCAGAACTTCCCAGTCTTTGCCTGTGAATTTTGTGTCATCACTGCCTTCACCTTTACTGAAAAACAGCAACTCTCAGCAACTGTCTCCCTTAAAGGCCCTACAGTTGCCTCACCCCTGCCATCCTTCAGAGTGTGACAGAAAAATCTACTCCACAAAGTTCTGACAATTTCAAGAGAAAATGCTATCTAACGGCAGTTAGACAAATAGTATCTGCAGATAGACTACCAAATCTGTAACTTTCTTTAAAACTTCAGATGATTATTTCACCATCCAGGTGTATTTGTATTTCTTATCCAACTTGTCTCCATGACTTAAACTCTACAGAGGATGGACTATCGTATATATCACTGCCTGTACAATGTACAGCATGGCATAATTTAATGAAATCTAGATTTCTAGATTTTCTGGCACTACCACAATACGAATATTGGCAGAACACTGAGCACCTTCTTAAATTGGTAACTAAGTAACACAGGGCTTTTATTCTCTTACCATTTTTGATGTTGGGTATAACAAGTTGCGTAGGCGAATTTCTGTTTCCGATGCCTTCTTTCTTTTGGTTGATAGTTGTGATGAAATTGCTGAAAGTGGAAAACTGATTTTTGGCTCCTCTCTCCAACCCCTGTAATTAAGATGACAGCATGCTATAAAGGGCTAATATGTTATTGCAAAAGTAATCTTATTCATGGGGTATGGCACAGAATACTTAAATATCTGCTATCTTGAAATCAGATTGGTAATACCTAAATAAGACACAAATAGTGATTCTGCAAGTTTGTTTCAAATTGAATCAGGAGAGATGCCATAAAATTCATTTCCATTACATTCAAAAACTCAAGTATTAATTTACAGGATATGAAGATATCCTTGGATTACTGCGAGGAAAACACAATACGATTAGAATGCTTTCAATAGTATTCTAACTTTCTGTATCCTTATTTCTAACCACTTTTATATTTTTCCCTACATCCAGCTCAGTTTAAACAGATGAAAGTGTCACATATTCCTTTTTCCAAATAACCCTAATATACTAAAGTAGTTTAGACAGATTTCCCAAGACTTGAAACGTGGGGTTAAAAATTCTACGTGAGCTAACCTGCTAATAAAATTTAAATACTAGCTACCTAGGTAAAAACCCCTAATGATTCAAAATCGTCAGCATCAGCTGCCACTGAAGAAAGGCTAGCCAACAAACACTTAACACAGTGTCAAAAAACCCTGCTTGAGTACCTGTATGTGCTGCCACCAAGAAGTCTGCACCACAAGCCTTTGCTAAAGTGTTCAGTGCTAATGTGTTTTAACATTGAACAGAAGTGAAATCACACAATGGACTTCCAAAGGATTGTGCCAGTTGGTCTGTTTGACACTGAGTGCTATTTGATATAGTTATTTACTCTGGAGAATTTGCAAAGCATAGGCGGGTTAATAGGCTTGCCCAAGACAACAGAAGTCGCATGATGGAGATTTTAAATTTCCATCGCAGCTCCAAGTCCTCAGCTAATGAGACAAGGGTAGATCAACCCCCCCAAAAACATACACACTCTCCCTGCACGTCATGGTTTTCAGCCTCATATTAACCTACAGATTCATTTGCTTGATATCTGGTATCTAGGCTCTCTGTTAGAAAAAAAACATTTTCATGCAAATCAAAACTGTAATTCCCCAAACAAGAAGAGAAATTCTAGAATAATTAACATAATATCCTATCAATTTTTTTAAATCCATGCATTTCCCTTTTTTCTTAAGAGTAGTAAATTTGGACTAAGACATGCAGCCAGAGTTCTGAGGAAAGCACTTACTTGCACCACAGCATCCTGAAATACCCCCAGGAGGGTAATAACCCAGCCCATAAACCTGCCATGCCAGTGTACACAAGCTGATATGCTGCCAGGAATTTAAAATAACTGTGGCACAAACAGCCATTTTTCCATGGCTTATAACTCAGCAAATTATAAATTTGAACAATCAGGATGACTTCTTGGCTTTAAAAATAGCAAGTTTCAATTTCTAGCTCCAAATTCCTTGTATGCAACAAAACATTAAAAAATAAAACGTAATTACCACTACAATTTTCACATTAACTTCTCCTTTTATTCTATAATCTTTGAAACATCATTAAGATGCTTCTTAAAAATCACCTGGCACATGACTGGAGAAAAACAGACCCTGAACAAACATGCAAAGACGCGATTGACTGAAAAGTGACTTTTAAACAAATCCAGATCTGAGGTTAATCTGCTGTGTAACAAAATGTGTACTCTAGGTAGAAAACCTCTGGAGCTCGGACTAGTCTCATTATGATTAATAGGCAATAGATATCATAGATAATTGAGAAGAGGAGCTTTTATGAAACAGACAATTGTGACAGCCTTTTTGACCAACTTAGCTTTTGAGATTTTACTCCAGCCATGCCAATGAAATAGTGTAGTTGAAGAGTTATTTAAAAAGGTTCTTCTTAATGCCACCTCCCTGAGCCATGACCAGCAAGAGCAACAATTGCACATGCTATTTAACTCCATCACCCTGCTCCAAGTGCAGTTCCAACAATACTAAACAAACATATGGACAAAGGCTTTACTGGAAAGTCCCAGAGGGATACTGGGAAACTACATGCTCATTAATGAGGATCTCTGACATCTCCTGGGAGAGTAATCTAGGACAAGTGTACAACACCATGTCATACTTCCAAAATTTTGTAGGAGGTCAGTGAGCCTCTAGAGCGCAAGACTCTACACACATGCTGCCATCAGAAAAGCCCCACATAAAGAATGAGAATGCTTAGAGGAAGTAAGTGGATCAAACTAATCTTTAACCCTCTTTTTAAAGAGCATATTAATAACTCACAACTCTCCTGGCTTTTTCGTCTAATTTTTCCAAAGCATTAAGCCCTCCATAAGACTGGAAAGGTACTAGCATTATACTTTATCAATCTATTTTTTCATTATTGAAGTTAAATTAGATGGTGAAAAGAAGTCAAACTGTTTGCAAAAAGCACATACAGATGCTTTCTGGGAAGAGGCAAAAGACCTCTGAGAAGAGTTGCTTAAAATCCTACTGTCTAGTCCTAATATAACTCACTCAAGACTTATATGTATGTGGCAAGCAAAGGCCAGCGAGGAGTAAAATGTTTTCTTCCCTGTGCAGGAAGACATGGAGGACACTCAGGTTACCTGAAGGCAGCTGTCAGTGCAACAGTCTACCCAAG
Source organism: Opisthocomus hoazin (assembly GCF_030867145.1). NCBI lineage: Eukaryota > Metazoa > Chordata > Aves > Opisthocomiformes > Opisthocomidae > Opisthocomus > Opisthocomus hoazin. The sequence goes on along the minus strand of NC_134419.1, from coordinate 61,288,685 downwards.
AAGTATCCACTCATATCTTGAAAGGTGTAACACAGGACTGGTTTTGCTTTACAGAAGCCTCTAATTGTTCCTGCTTACTAGGGGACAAGTTATTCAGCTTCCCACAAGTTTCTCTTCAGAATCTGAATACTGATCTCCAAACCATCATCCCTTATGCATTATTTCTAATCACTATCTGGCTCATAAGAAAAGCCTGAACTCCTTTCAGGATCATGTTAATTTATTCAAGGACTAATTTAATCTCCACAACTTTCCTTAGAAATAAAAGCCAAAAAAAAAAAAAAAAGTAACCATTCTTCCACCATTCACAACTCCACATGGCCCTTGACTAGGAAAAGCCACGGTATGAATGACTATAGCAACAGTCACATAATCCCTTTATTCCAACTCATATCCAGCTTCTCTTAGGAGAAAAAGGATACCACGGTTATCTGTTGACTTACTAAAATTCTGACCTTTTCCACAGCTATCGTGGAAAATCGAAACCATTTAAAGATGTGTCACTCCTTCACGTTGCCTTCGAGGCAGCTCTAGTCATGTCACATCAGTTGCACAAATCTATAGTGGGTCTTTACCGCAGTGAAGAAAATGCCAATTACACAAAATCCAGTGACGTGTTCCGAGACAAGAATGTCGGAGGCTCACTTCATACAGAAGCAAGGTATAGAGTACCTATATCACCATAGTCATCATATGATGGCTATGAATTCAGAAATAATAGGCAGAAAGAATATGAAAATTAAGGTCATCTGGAGTATCACTGTATTTGTATCAGGCATGTATTTTTAAAGGAAGGGAATTTTAATGGAAAAAAATAATGAATAACATATATTTTTAAAACACAGTCACTTCCCCCTTCTGTCATCATATCATATTACAAACTCTTTGCCAGTTTAATGAGGAGGAAGTTGAGAACATATTTCTCTCTTTAAAAGTGTTTGAGAGTATTTGATTAAGTAACACTTTTTTTGATGTTCAGTCAGAACTGTTAATACAAGAAGTACTAAAATCGTACTATATATGACAAATCTCACAACATCCATCACAAAGCTGTGGAATTACATGCGTAGGTTGGTCACAACCAGGGCTTAGCAGACCAACAGTCCAATACCTTCTTTACAGCAACTCACAAAGGTCTTACAAAAGCATACCTGCACTCCCTATTTGGCATATTTGCATGAAAAACTGCATTCTGTTACAAACAGAGAAATCCAGGGCTATGGAAACGTCTATTACATCTGTCCACAAAACTCTCTGTAACATACTACTAAAACCCATATGCAGCTCTTTGTAAATTCAAAATCCCACATGCATTTGACAAGCCATCACACCCAGCCAGAACCGAGCTCCTCTGTAGCAGGTCACTTTAGAAGACTTATGCCTGTGGGCAACAGTTCAGAGGTACGTGAAGGACGACCAGCTACAAAAAAGTTCTCCGGGTTCTTTAAGGCAGTAGGAATTCTACATGGCTGCCCAGTTGCACACGTTCTTCGTTAGTTGGGCTAAGCCCGATACATCTTAGACCAGCACTTGATACGTGTCTTTATTCTAAGGGACCGTCATTTGCCGTTCAAAGTCTGATGTGGAGATTTTCAAAGGTACAAAGAACTGCCGGGCACTTGTTCATTACAGACTTCTCCACCAAATCTGTATTTGAATCACAAGAACAAACACATTCTTCCACACTGACAGATTTGCAAAGCTGAAAGTCTGTCAGAAGATTGGAACATTGCAGGCAAAACGCAAAACTGGCAGAATTGCTCAAAGGAGTTTGCAGTTTGCCTATGATTACTTTGTTTTAAATTACAATTATTTCATGACAGTCATTAACATTAGACCCTCAACCTTTTAAATTCAAATTGTGTAAAATGGTAATTTATAGTATATCAGATACCTACCAGAACTGCCGAATTAAATTCTCATAACTGTATTGCTTACTACAGCATTGGTAAAATTTTTGCTCTGTTGTTGGACTGAAGTTACAGCAAGCTTTAACATCGAGCTATGCAAGACATTCAACTCATGCCAGGAAAATTTTATGTTTCGTAATATTGTTTGGTCAGCAGAAAGAAGATCATAACTCCAGTAAAATTAAAAAACTCAAACGAGGTTTCTGAAATGAAATTATTCTAGCAAATCTCCTCCTCGCAGTTTTTTTACCTGTGTTAACTCATTCATCAATCATTCAAATGTTTTGTCGTCTTTGCTTCAACACAATATAAAAACCGGAAAAGACCTTTTAAGAAAAAGTTAAAAATACAGAAGTATTTTCCAGCCAGCTCTCTTGCTATTAAGCATATGAAGAGCTGAAATCCTCCACCCCGCAAAACCCTTAGCGAACATTCACAACGCCGCAAGCCCTCAGGCATGACTAACCCGTAAGAGCAGACCGTCGTAAAATGTTAAAGGACTATAAGTAGACGGAGAATTTATAGCTTCATTATGTCACTGCTCACAGATGCGCTTGTTATTTTTAAGAAACTTGAATGAAAGCCTCTGAACGGAAAAGAACATGAAAGAAAACGAACACGACGCTCCCACCCCTCCCCGAACAAGCCCGCCAACAGAGCGAACGACAGCGGGCACCGCAACCCGGCTGCCCGCGGCCGGGGCCCCGCGCGGCCGCAGGACACCTACCCCGGCAGCCGCGCTGGATGCCGACGGGATGGGCGGCAGCTTCCCTCGCTCCTTTTCCTTCTCCTCGTCCTCCTCCTCCTCCTCTTCTTCCTCATCCTCGCCGCCCCCCTCGGCCGAGGGGGCCGCCGCGCTGCCCTGCTTCAGCTCCGCGCCGGGGCCGGGGGGAAGGTCGGCGGCAGCCGCGGCCGCCGGCGGGCTCTGCAGCGACATGGCCCCGCTCCCGGCCGCCCCGCGCCTCCCTCCTCGCGGCAGCCCCTCAGACCCCGCCGGCGCCCGAGCCCCCCCGCGCCCTCCCCTCCTCCCTCCCGCCGCCCCGAGCCCCTCCGCGGAACCCCCGCGGGCACCCCCGGCGCCGCCGCTCTGCTCCGCTCCGCGCGGGGCCGCCGCGGCAATGCAGCAGCCGGGCTGCTCCCGGGCGCTCAGACACCCCCGCACGGCGGGGCGGAGCGCGGCCCCGCCGCCCCCGCCGCGGCCCCGGCAAGGAGGGGGAGCGCGGGACGCAGCGGAGCGGAGGCGGCCGGCGCCGCCGGACCCCGCTGCCCCTGCGCCCCCTCAGCCACCGCGCCACCTACAGCCCGCGGGCAGGAAGAGGGGCCGCCGCCGCCATGTTGTTTATAGGCGGCTCATAGAAACGCGCTTGGCGACCGGGGGGCGCCGCGCGGGGGCAGCGGAGGACACGGCTACGCAAACTCCGTAGCGCAGCAGAAGCCGCCGTGGCGGCCGGGTGCCTCCGGGCGTACGGGAATCGGTGCTGTCCCGCGCTCTCTGCGCAGCCGCGCCGGCCGCGCCCCCGCGGGGGTTCGCTCGCTGGGGCGGGGGGGGCACCGCCGGGCCCCTGGGGGCCGTGCAGCCCCCGCAGCCCCCACCTCCCGCACCCCGTGAGGCGATGCTTCCCCCGGCCGCGGTCTCCCGCCTCCCGGCGAAGTCGCGGCCCCCCCCCGCGGGGGGCAGGCCGGGCCGGGGCATGGCAACGAGTTAAACCCACGAGTGGTGAATAGAACGCTGCGGTGAAGGGGCCTCGGGCAGGTGCCGGCACGGCGCTCCCGCTCCTCCGGCACGGCGGGCCGGCGCTGCGAGCTGCGCGGCTGGCAGGGACCAGGGGCGGCTGGCGGCGCCGGTCCCACGGCCCTGCCGCCTCACGGTGCCTCATCCCGGCTTCCAGTCACGCCCCAACGAGGAGAAACGCAGACGTGCCGTGTAAAACTGCTCCGGTGGCACAGCCGGAGCGGGGCCAGGGCCTGTGCGGTGGCAGGCCTCGGCCCTGCGCCGGACGGGTCTCGGGAAGCCCGTGGCGGCAGCCCGGGCTTGCTGAAGCTTTGCTGTGATAATATTAAAAAAAAACATTTTCAGAAGACGTGCTATGTTGAGCTGGTTGCAGCGCAACATCTAGACGTGATACAGCATTTGTCTGTGGGGTGCTGACCTGCCGCTTGGTGTGGTGTGCAAAGGTACGGGCGTCCTTCCGCGTGCCAGGGGTGCCGTGCTTGTGTACGCTAAGCTGCCTAAAACTCAGGTTCTTCAAACCATCAGCTGCCAGGCGAAATAAGCTGCTTTCAGACCATTCTAATTTTGTGTCTGGAGAAGAGTTCCCGTCCCGGCTTCAGCATCAAAGGAGTGTGAATGGTGTTACAGACCACATGAAAAAAAACCTTCAAAATTGTTTTTCAGATGGAGGTAAACCACGTGATAGTTTTTCTCAGCATTGGCATGACACAAGTAGCTCCTGCAGGTTGGAGCTGTGGTAAAGATCTCTGTAAGCTGCATAAAAGCAAGGGCATAATAGGTACTGCACTGTTAATCTAACACGCTGAAAAATGCTTTGCCTTTTAGAAGGAACTGGCAGACCTGGAGTTTATAAGGTTTCATTAAGAAATCGCTTTGTCTCCTTACCAAGTTAAATATGAGAACTGGTTTTCCATAAAGTTCACTCCTCACTGTGCTTACTTCCCAGTTGCTCCCGGTGGCTTGCATGAATAAGTGGCCTGCTGCACTTAAACAAAGCCCCCTGAACACTCACTCATCTTTTTCCTTTCCGTGCCAAGAAATAACATAATGATAGTAATTGCAACAACTTCAGTACAAGCAGCTATACACCCAGTGGCAGTCCCCAACTGGAAGTAATTGGCACAGCTGTTTTGTGGAGCTGTGCCAACTTGAAACATGGAAGGATCTGCTCCCTTGAGCCTGCAGAGAGAGATGAAGCAAAAGGAAATAGGAATGTAGGAAGGCAAGAATACAAAAGAGTTCATAATGCTTGTTTTTAATTCCTTTGAGCTATGAAGGCCTGATTTTTCATAGCTTCAAAACCACTTCTACCAAGATTATTTCACAGAAAGCTAACGCAACATCAGACGCCAATTTTTACTGTCCGTACTGCCCTGTGCTATTGGAAGCTGAAGTGTTCTGTTGAACTAAACTAACTCAGGTGAGTATTTTGACCGATGGCAATTATGAAAATAGGCCTATTTTCATAAGAGAGTGAAAGGACCACATACTGAAGGAGGAGCAAATGCATTTTCCTACTTCTGACAAAGGTAGCATACATCTGGTGCCTAGGGTTTGTAACTAAAAGTGTTTCAACATAATTCATAGATCCACAAGGCAGTCCAAGATGTAACCACAGCTGGGAGAGGCATGTCTAAACTGGCTTTCGATTTGCAAGCACGGATGGATGCTAGATGGGTACAGCAGTGCTGCGTGTAACGAGACAATACATGTCAACCCTGCAATCATTTGTTGCCAAAGTGATAAACCAGGATAGCGGGCAATGGAGCAGTCAGAAAACAGGATAAAGACAGTCTGCCTTCTAACAGACAAGATTTGTGGCATACACAATGTACAAAATTTTGCAAAACTAAACAGAGATATGCAACTGCCATTTTACAAGACTTCATGAATTTGTTGGCCAGATGGCCTGGGAGCCTTGACAAAGGGCCGTGCACACTCAATGACTTTATTTTGAAAGTGTTTGCATCACCTTTCATAATGTTTAAATTTTTTTCTTTGAGGCTGGCAATGTCTTGGTCGTTGCTTTTCCAGCCTCAACTGTTATTATGTTCCCTCCTTTATCCTTCTGAGGACCCTTTTCCTTGGTTTTTTTAATCTCTTCTGAGCTGCCTAAAAATCTTAAATCACGTGGTGCCAGCTACTTCACAGTATTTTTTGGTGAGTGTGGGAAAGGTAAAGTTCAATCAAAAACTGTTCCTCGTGCCAAGTACATGCTGCCTGGGCCTACACATCCACTGCGGTTCCTGGATGAGTTTGCAGCCTGCGCTGGACCCCACGCTGGCATGCCGCGCTGCTGGCTCAGATCAGCATATGTACATGGCAGGAACACCCCTGAATGACTACGGGGGGGGCACAGGCAGTACGTGACCCTGAACATATTTTCTTGTACTTGTGGGAGAACAATCTTGGCTTAGCAGGGTGTTGATCCTTTCAACCAGTAGACGACTTTCTTGGCAACTTATTTCAAGAGTTTGAGTTGTCAGGAAGGGGAAAAAGTCAACGGCACATCTCTGTGCAATGACGTGGCCAGGCACAGACCGCCGCTAGCAATGACAGATGGAAACAAACCAAATGCTAACATTTGTTCATAAATGATTAGTAAATGCTTACAAGTAATAGATACACTTGCAGAGACTGGCATTTGGGAGTGATGCACAAATGAAAAAAATAAAAAGGGCTAAATGCCCTGGCTAGTATTTTCATGACAAATAATTCAGTGTACCTCACATATGCCTCCGCAGTCAGAAGTCAAAATGCAGCTGCAGCTAAAATCAGCCCTGGTTTGATTCATTAGGTGTGGGTTTGGCCCATTATGGTTTTTTTCCTGGCCCTCAAATGCTTTCCTAGTGTTTGCAGTCAAAGAGTGTCAAAGATCCCTGGTGCAAACTGGCATTTCAGGAATTGCAGTGACCTGTGTCCTTTAGAAAAGGTAGGCTGCGTTTCCTGTTCAGTTGGTGATGCAGTCTCATCACACAGCTATACTGCGTCGCTGTCCTTTATCAAGTAGCACTGTTTCTTTCTCTTCATACTGTTTGAAGTTCTCATACACTTCCCAACACAAAATATTTGGACCGCTTAACAGATGCATGCTTTGTGAGATGAACCCTGAGTGGGCACAAGGGGAAGCACAGGATAGCTGAAACATCGAAAGAGGAAGCAAAGTCTGCAGACAATCCATTTCCTCTCTATGGGAGTAGGAGCAAGACAAATGGTTGGGAGTTTTCCAACACAACAGGTTTTCAGCAAAACATTTCGGTTTCAACAGAAAGACCTGATTCATTGAAATAGAAATGTTTTACAATGAAACATCTTTTTCAGTGACCTTTTAGCAGAACTCAGGCAAGATGCCACCGAAATCCACCCGTTGCTCTGCCGACTCAGTTGGAGAGCTCACCATGCTTGCCACGTGAATCATCAAAATCAGAGGCTGCATGGCTTCTGGACTCCCCAGCCAGCTAGCTCCCGAGCTGCTCTACCCTCCTGTGCCACCTGCCCACATCACTCATTAGAGAAGTTCACATCTGCCCGCGAGTCATGACTGTTCTGGGACTGCACAGCCTCAGAACATGTATGGGATGACCCTGGTCTTGTCCGACCTCCCCTACTGGCAGCCATCTGTTTCCCTTCAAGTTGGACTAAGGTGTAAATTTGGGGAATTTTGTCCTAAAGAATCCAAATGATTGTGAATCTGTCTGCCATTGCTGACAAGCTAGTCCAGTTATGTTTATTATTCTTGCTGGGAGTAGGAAATTATGTCAAACTTGAACTTGTCTTAGTCTGTCTTTCAGTCCCTGGATCATATGCCTTCACCTGCAAGAGAGAATATCTCCCTCTTTCCAGCAGCACATGTGGAAGGTGCATGCAAACTCTCCTGAGCCAAGTCCACACTACCTTCAATCAAAAGTTTACCATTTGCCAAAGAGAAAGATATAATTGACTGTCCGCCAAGCCCTATGACTAACATTAGATGAACTAATCTATAACTCTCACTTACCTTTTGGCTGTCCTCCAGTACTTGGAAAGCCCCATTTTTTAAAGAGTTTATAAACATTTAGAAAGGTGGTGCGAAGAACTCCTCAGCTAATTCATCTGAGGCACTTACACGCCAAGTTAGCCAGCTGTTGTTTTGTCTTGGCAGATAGTCAATTATATCTTTCTCTTTGGCAAATGATAAACTTTTGATTGAAGGTACATCATCAGATGGGATGCATCCTGCTTGGGCATTCCTAGTACAAAGAAGTCAGAGGTAATCAGCAGTTCTGTCTTACCTGCATCATTACATTTGCATTTTGGGTTCTTTGTCATCACTGACTGGTGCAATACAACATCTGTACCAGGTACCAGTAAAAGGCTCATGGACGCTGGTGCCTAGGCAACAGCTGTTTTTTTAGGTTAGTGATTAACTCTTTTTTGTCTGCCTGAATAAGCTGAATATGATATTAACCCTTGCCACGGAACAGGACTTTTGCATTGAAAGAAATCATTAGCCTTTATTTTAGAAACACTGTGGCTATTTTAGTGATGTCCAGACTGAGGTTATCTGTGATAATGCAGCGTGTGCAAACACGAGAAGAGAGACATAGCAAGAGAAAAATTCACCAAGTGAAGAGAATGAACTTACTGATCACGCAACTTTTACTAAGGTTTCCATTTCTTCTCTCCAGAAAGTTGGTGTTGGTTATTCAACCCTTAAACTTGAGTTAACTTCCCTTAAACTCTTACAAGATGAAACAGTAGCATGATCTCCCCCAAGGTGTAGCTAGTGACAAAAGTTAAGGGTAGGAGGTAACCCTCTATCTCTGCAATGTCTGATCTGGAAAATTTTTAAAATGAGATAGAGGCAGATATTAGACACAGAATTTTATCCGATTTCTGTCTGGAAATAAGAAACAAGTATGCCATGCCAAAGAAGGTTCAAATGAGGAGGCAGTTTAATTCCGAAAGTCGCTTCTGTACCTTTGTCATGATATGACCAATAAAGTTGTAAAATACTGTTAGAATTGAGATTTCTGTTTAGCACAGCTTTTCAAATCTTTGCTTACTCAGGGGTTACCCAGCTAGCTGCCTGGTTTCTTTAAAAAGAGCACATTCTTGAACTGAAGTGACAGTGAGAGACAGAACTCGAGTGATCCCGACATGCTCACGCCCCTTGTGCAGGACGCCGCGGTGGTGCCAGTGCCTGGTGCTGGTGCCCGGTGCTGGTGCGGTACCCAGGGCTGCAGCTCCCTCCAGCACCGGCGCGGCGGCGTTCCCAGCCCCGGGGGAGCCGGCCCCGGCGGGAGCAGCACTGCGCATGGCTGCGCTCCCGCTTCTCCGCCTTTGGAAACTGTGTCTTAGCACACAGGCATGATGGGCGTTGTGGAGATTCCTAGAGTTTGAGCTTTATGGGTAATAAATATGGGATCAGGTCACATACACAATAATTCACAGGAGTATCCTGAAAACTTATAGGACAGATGGCATAGATGAACTTTGTCTCCAAGGTCAGTTTTGGCAGGCTTCAGAGCTGGGTGCTTGAAGACTGCTGAGAATGTGACATCTTTAGAGCAGTATGTGGTGTTCCCTTGGGAATTTATTCCTGAATGGGATGGGTACAGTGCTTGCTCCTTCTGACACCTTGGTTCGCTAATTCTCATCGTGTTTCTTGTTTCTTAAAAAGATGATGACTGGCTTTTATAAATAGGAGAGATGTCCGAACAACTTACAGAGATCTTGAATCTCCAGGGAGGAAACGCCTCTGGCAGATGTACAACAGTAACTAAAATCAGAGGGCTGGGGCAGGTACTGCCCCACCCGCCAACTGGTGCTGTTCTTGCTGATGAATCTGCTCCTTTCCTACCACGCTTTTCAGGCTGGTCTGTAAGATAAACCAGCTCTGCTTTTAATCTGTACTACAAGCCCACGGGAACCCAAAGGGAAGGAGGAGGCTCTCCTGCTTCTGGGTGCTGGTGGGGCTGTTCCTGCAGCAGAGCGAGCCCTGAGGACAATTCTCCCCAAATCCCATCCCTCATGTGCAGCTGGAGTTGGGCATGGATCCCCCTGCAGATCTGCAGCATGGGCCCTGATGTGCCCCAGCTCAGCACCCGGCCGAGCGGTAGCTGGTGGGTGCTGTGTTAAACAGGCAGGTACCCGGCTTTCCTAGGCTCAGCCTTCCCTCTTCCAAGGTTGCTTTATTTTCCCTTCTTGCCTGCTCAGGGTAGCAGTTGTTTAAGAAAGTAATTTCAAAACCTATCCCCGGGCTTTCCCCCTGCTTCCCATAAACACCATCAGTTCCAAACCAAACACTGCCACTTCCATGAGATTTTTCTTGACTTTCCCACAATGCTATCTGTTGCAAATTTCCCCTTGACACTGCTATAAACACACTGGCTGCCTTTCAACAGCTTGACCAGAGTAGCCGTGAGAGGGAGTGGAGATAAGGAACCCCGTGTTGTGCAGCCACAGACTGAGACCACAGAAGGGAGAGAAAAACTCCCAACAAGACCCCAAACTGTGCTGTAGGGTCAGCACAGGCCCATCACACATACATACTGAAATGGTCACCAGGCCTCTGAGGAGCACACCTGAGGTTTCACAGCAGCTTTGGGGGAAGGCAGCAGCCTCAGGACATTTCCTCAGTCAGCGTGGACTCTGACACCAGAAGCTCCTGGCGTGGCAGCAAGAGGCAGAAAGTGACATGACTAATAGTCTTCCAGGAGCACCAGAAGCAGTCATGGGATTGGATGGGTGCCAAGGGCATCCCTGTGCCACGCACACCCTGAATGGCTCCAGTGCAGGTCGTGCCAGCATGTGCCCCAAGGGCCCTTTAAAAAAAGTGCACAAATGTAAGTAGGTAAGATCTAGATGTGTTTTATGGATACTAGCTAGCTTCTTTTACATAAATACTCATACTCACTCAAAAGCTGTTTCTTCTTAAACGGTGTCTATTCTAGTAACACCTGCTTGTCCAACATAAAGCACAAAAATCTCTCCTTGGTGTGTGTGGAACAAAAGGAGTGAAGCAAACACAACTAATGCAATGGTGACTGAATTTACTTAATAAATGAACAAATAATGCTGTTTTGCTTCTCTCGTCTTCAGAGGAAATGTCCACCAGGTGGTTAATAATCACATTTTCTGCCCTTGCCCCACATAGAATCCCTGTATACAAGACCCACCACCACCATGTTTGACTCTACTGGTAGAAACTTTATAAAAGCAAAGCATTGGTCTAGATAGTAGGATTGACATATCTGAGTTCTTCCTGAATAATTCTCTTTTAAGAAATATTTTCCCTTTGTACTTTTCCTGCACTTATAAATATTCTGACATTTTTCATGAAGATCTTCACCTCTACGTAATCTCTAATAGGGTCATGCTCACTGGAGTCCCTGAGACACGTGGTAAGGCAGTAGAGAATCCTGTAGTTAAAAAACACTTTTCATATATAAATAGGAGATATTAAAGCTAACAGCTGTACCAGGTCCCTGTATAAGTTATTACAGTTCTTTAAACTGAAAACAGTCTACTGAAAATAAATCTGGAAACATTTTTATTGAGGCTGGCATCACCTCCTGTCTTTGCTGGCCAGTGCTGGTGGTGTGAGCAGGACATCACTTTCCTTTTCAATCCGAGTGACGAAATAGGCTCATCCTGGACTTTCACCCCGCACTGCTCCACCTGACCGCTCTGGAAAAAGAAAAGGGGCAGAGAAAAGGTCTTGCAGAGCCTGTCCAGCAGAAGAGGCAATGAGGAGATGTGTGTAGATCCTCCCTGTGCCCCAAAGCCTGGGTAGGGCCGAGCCAGGCTGCCCACTGGGGCAGGGCGTGGAGGGGAAGCCGGGCGAGCGTGGCCCTGCTCCTTCCAAGGGGCTGAGCTGGCAGTGGGGGAACAAGGGAACCGGCTGTACTTATAGCAGAGTCTCCCACGTTTTCAGCTGATATTGCAGAATTTACTGCTATTGACTGCAGAGGTGTCTGCTTTGCTGGAGAGCGCTGCAGGAGTACAGGCTCCTTCCCAAGACCATGGTGCCAAGTTATAACGTCATTTGTATTCAGCCAAGTAGTTCTATTTATAACAACCTTCCAGGTGACCCAGTCATACATTTGGTAAAGCACTTCTAAAGAAGGAGATTACTTTCTGTCTTTGCAGGCTATGAAGTCGTGTACTATATAAATACCGCAGCTTAAATACTGTCTATTTTGAATGTCAGTTAGGATCAGGTAGTGTTTATGCACTCCTGATTTTTAGCAGTTTTTATTCAGGACTTTTCAAATTTGCATCAAGCTGAAACTTGGCACGTAAGCTGTCAGCACAGATGCTAGTTTTATTCCAAAAATAGAGTATGTTAAAGCTTTTAAAGGTGTCATATGGTTTATTTATGCAGTGGTTGCAGATGCTTTAGTTTTCTGGCTCTTTCAACTATACAAAAGCTTACTGTGTCGCCTCCCTCCTCCATTCTCCGATGTTACAGTCCTGAACAGTGAGGACTAAGAAGAGAAATAGTCACACTGGACGATGTGTCCTGGAAACAAGCATAAGTAACAGACATTTTTGGAGAAAAACAGAACTATCCTTACAGATTTGTTATAAAGAAAAAAAATTAAGATGACACCTGAAGTGAACATGTTACCCAAAACAATGACAGTGAAAGGGAAGACAAAATCCTCAGCACTGTGGGGTGGTCCCTAACGCTCCCATTTAGATGAGGAAGAAACTCTTCCCAGGGCCTACTGTGACCTCCTCCTCTGCAGTGATCATTGCCGAGGATAGCTTGATGTTTATTGAGTATGTGTGTTAAAGTCTAAGGCATCACAATTCAGAAAGCTTCTAATAGTATAGATCATGTGTGTTCAGTGATCTATGAGACTTTGAATGGTAAAAAACTGCCCCTCATAGAATGAACCGACCCAAATATATATCCACAGGTAAACCCTTTTGCTCCATTTTGCACAAGCAAAGAAATGCCCTCTGCCATATCCTGAAGTTAACAGAACTGAGTTCTGGTAGACTAGAGGATAAAATCAGGAGATTATAAAATACAGGACCTTGCTTGCAGAATGTCCTGCCAAGAGCTGCAGGAGAGGGCAGGTCAATGCAAACATGACATACACCCGGTTCTTTCTTTTGTAAGTACTCTGGAAGACAGGGTGGGAGAGGTAACAAAGCTGGGGAGGTCCTGCCTAGTCAGAGATCTGTCTCCAGCACAAGCTTCCGTTTGTAACAAATGGAGGCATAATACACGTAATTGTTTGCAAGCATGTTTAAATATAAATAAAGAATGTCTCGTATTACGATAAGTAGGTTTTTGTTAATTTTCTAAATTTTAAGAATACTTACAGGGTGCAAAGATTGTGATCACGTTTCAACTGAACTTACTAATTAAGCATGATCTTCACTTTCATAGCTGTATTTTTTCCAGTGGGCAGTTTACTCTTGGTAGGAGCACTTGTGCCAATACAAGTGAATGTGCATGAGTACTTTATTCTGCCTCTCTTGGGGAGGCGTGATCCATCTGTTTATAAAACAAAGAGAATTTGTCACAGTGGTTACAGACAAATATTTTTAAGTTTAGATCCTTTCATTCCACTGAATCCAACAAGACCCAAATACGAATAAAGACCAGTCACAAGTTTATAAGCCTGAAGTATTTTCTTACAATAGATTCAATACTCGATCATTTTTTGTTTCTCTGAGGAATGTCAGAATTTCAACAGTCATTGCCTATACCTCTTTTTAGAGGTTTTCATCAGTAATTTCTCCTCTAAAATTTACTCCATATAATGTTCAGCTGTATCTAAATAATAAATAATGATACCATATCAAGCTCTATTTAGTAGCCAAGATTTAAACAACACGCACCTACAGTACTCATGACAGGCAAACGTTTGAGTCATTCCTGTCAGAATGAAGCAATGTGAAGAACCTGAGCTAATTTCTTTGGATTTCAGACAGCTGTGGGTGAGAACTAATTTATGGTCAAGTGGACAACAGGAGCTTGCTCTTCAAACAAATGCTCTGCTATACTATTAGGAACGTCACATATGTCATGTCATCATTTGATGGGAACCTAGTGGGAAGTCTCCTCCCCTCCTGCTACGGCTGTCCTTCTGAAATAGCAAACATTTGCTGGTCATTGTATGCTCTGTGAATTAGTTCTCTAAAAGCTTATTTACAGAAAGCTCAGGGATCCATTTTCTTAACTCTACAGACCTGGAGGTTGAACCAAATCGCGTTTGTTAAAAAAACCAACCCTCAGTGTGGTAAAAATCTGAATCTTTTTTAATAATTTCAAAATGTTAAATTCATTTTACAAGTAAAAAAAATTTTAAACCCAAACCCACAATGGATTCTTCTTTATCAATGCTTTGCTATTGAAAAGACATATGAAAATTTAGAGACTGAATTTTTTCCTAATGTGCATAAAAACAAGACAGCCCAGAAACATACAGGCAGAAGAATCCATGTTTGTGTCAGTGTCTGCCTAGACCACCTCTTGGATCTGCGTGAATGTGAGGATCTTCACATCATACATCACCTGCTGCTGTGTGGGGATAAACTGGTGTTTCTTTAGCACTGTACCCTCCTTTGAAAGAGGCTTCCAGAAGCCTAGGCGCAGGGTGGGGAGTAGCACAGAATGGCCACGGTGCCGACACTCATGCTTTCAGAGGTCGGCACGGCTCTGCGGGACACTCAGCACTGTGCAGAGCTCCGAGCACGCTGGCTGTGCTGGCTGTGGATGCTGCTGGTGGCATGCAGCCTCGCCCGGAGATGGGCCGTCAGAGAGAACGGGCCGTCAGAGCACACCTTAGCCAGAAGCTTTTTGTGTCTCTGTGAACCCCAGGTCACACTGTAACATCTCCCCTCAGGAAACACCATAGTTGATGCCAGAGCTTTCTACCTCCCAAGAGTTTTTTCTGTACCTGTCTCTAAGTGCAAGGAATAGAAGCTGTATTTTTTCTATTACGTTACTCATGCTCTTGATAGTCAGCAGTGGCTGCAGTTTTGTGAATGCTCTCTGGTAGCGTAGACCAGCTCTGGTGTTGAAAGAAGCTGTCCACCCTTCCTCACCCTCCAGCTACTTGCTGTCATCCCACCACTCCCCCGCCCTGGTGTTTGCAGGAGCATTTTGTGTGGTCCCGTGGAAAGCTGGTTGTGCTTAAACCAGCGAAAAACCAAGAAAGGTTGACAAATCATTCATGAAAAGACGATGAGGGCCAGCAGCAGGGCCTGGGCTCAGTGGTGGCTCGGTGCAGTGCCTGAAGCTCGGGCGCCAGCTCCGAGGCTGGAGCTCACCGCTCTGCTGTAGGTGCTGTGCAAGAAAGGGTGGGTGAATCAAGCCCCGGGGAAGACTCAGACAGGGTGACTCTGGGGTCCAGAGCCCAAAGTCGCTTCTGGTGCCTGGCTGCCTACAGCATGGAACGGGAACATGCACGTAGGTTATGTTTTGTGACAACTGCCCAAAAAAGGTACAGTGAATATCTTTTGCTTGTGGTGTGATTTGACACATGACATACCACAGCAGCCTTCCAGGGCAAAGAATGCAATCCTAGTAGGTATCTGATATAATTAAGGATGTATGACTTAAGTACCAGCTCATGGCAGCAGTCTGAAGTGATACCATTGGACTGAGATACAACCTTGTGGTTTTGCTTCCCATCTAGGGAATTTGTGCTAAAAATACTGTTGGGTGGATGGAAATGCAGAATGTTATCGCATGCAGAGGGGGGAGATGGAATGTCAGTCCCAATAGAAGTCACCATGGAAGAGGGAAAATGTAGCATTGAATGTTTTAGGGTGAGCCTTTTTGTGTTGCCAGCAGGATAAGCTGGGACTGGGTTAACATTCTTTATCACTCCCGCCCCTCTGTCCCTTGCAGGATGAGAAATGATCTGTTTAGCAGTGAGTCATAGGTAAACAGAACACATATAGGTAAGCATTTGCACCATACTAAGTATCAGTTTTCTGCCACCCGTCGTGTCTGTGTAGATACTGAAGATGCTGTTTTCCTCGCTGTGTTTTGTCATGGGAAGACACATTTATTTTTTAGCTGTATTCAAAGTCCCTCGTCTCTAGGGAAACATGGGAGGGGATGCTTGACACACAAGGACCGTGGTGACTCATCCTCCCCTCCAAACCCCGCCTGCGCCCTGGCTCTGCTGTCCCAACTCTGGGTGGCACACAACGACTGTGATTTAAGAGAGCAGCAGAAAGAGAACAGTTGTTCTGACAGCCTGTTTAGAAGAAGTACCCATGACACTGTTTGAAATGGTGGTTACAGACAGCGGCATCTGCTGAATTATTTAAATTGATACATTCAGGTTCTACAACCATATAATCAGAAGAGAGGGAGCAGAGAAATTTATACACAGAGTTACTTGTGAAGGACAATAAGGTAATAAACAAAATGTTCTGGATAAATAACAAATTAACCAAAGTGATTAGATTTCAGCCTTAGAGAGCTGTAGAGCGAACTCCTGCCCGTTTTACCCATATGAGTAGTTTCATTGACAACAATCTGCTTCTTAGTAAATTGCCAGTTATAATAAAAACAATTAAACTTGTTCTTTTGCTTCTCTATTGTGATGCATTTTGATAATTCTAGTCATAACCATTAAAACTTGTGCTTTTATGCTCCCATGTTGCAAAATACTCTTCACATTACTGTTAAAGCGCTCAGCCTCCTTTTTCTGTCGGAGTGTCAGTGCAGCATCCACAGAAGCGGCAGAGGCAAAGCAGACACCTCCAGCACAGGTGCGCGAGCGGGGCGATGCAGCTGCCCGCTCCCTCTGCCCGCAGGTGCACTGCGGCACCTCGGGGCCGGGAGCGTTGATCCAGAAAGCAGGACCGAGGGAATTCCATGCCAAAACGTTGACAACATCTGATAGGCACAAGAGGGATGCTGAGCGCGCAGAACTGCGTGTCTGGCTGAACATGCAAACACCAGCGGGGTTAGATTTGCACGCAATAATAATTCATTTGCTATAAAAACAGATGTACCTTATAACTGCATCTAAAAGGTGTGCTCCCAAAATTAATAATCGAAAACCCGTATGAAGATAAAGGTTTTGGAACTTTAATAATAAATTTTGAAAAGTTACTCTCCATTTTCTTATACTGTAAGTACCTATTTTAGTGAAGTCCTGAGTGACATCTATGAAGTTTTTCAAAAATATTTTTTTATTTTGTCACATTTTAATGTTTATAATGGCTTTATGCTACAAGGATAAAGGCATGGCTATGGATGTATTGGCTTGGACAGAAAATTTTCTTTTGAAGAGTTGTTTGTGTATTTTCTTTTCTTCTATACTATTCATGAAGTACTTAGGGGTATTCAGGAGAACAGCTAGCTAAAAAGTCATGATCTTAATACACGTGTACACCACTTATTCTGCAAAAACGAGTTGGAAGAATTTTGTATGAAGTTTTGGGCAACACCGCTTCCCTGAACAGCAGTACATTTAGCAAGTGCCTGGCAGTTTTGCAGTCTGCCCATGAGAAGTGCCATTCCAGAAGGCTCCCTTTGTACCCGTTCTTCTCAGGAGCATTACTGAAAGGGTGGCTGGCTCAGTGGTGAAACAGCTCTGGAGGGTGAGATTTCACTTTACTGCCGCTATGAAAAGGGAAAAGTGACGTAAAATGATATTAATTTGGATTTTTATCCGCACTTCCAGGATTCACACTTGAGAAGCTAGCAGAGTTGTGTGCAGGCATTATTCATCCCTCTTTCTGGAGCCCCTAAATCTGTTGTGCTGAATGTTGTACAGAACTGGAATAAGAAGGCAGGCCCAGAGAAAGCTGGCGAGCTGTGTGTGATACAACAGACGATATGCGAATAGCTAATGGATAGAATAAGGAAATAAGGAAATAATTCTGTTATAGGCTGCTCAGAGATCTGAAGAATTGGTATGGAAGATGAGGGGGGTAAAAACTTCAGTTTTGGAACTGCTGTGGAACCCTCTTGGATGGCCAGCAAGCTGTGATCTCTGGATTAAGGAGGGACCCCAAACCTTAGGGCTCTGTCCTAAGGCTGAATCTGGTCCCACCAGAGTTCACCACTGTACACTGGGGTGGTGCTCTGCAGTCAGAACTCCAGCACCTCTGTCTCTGGTGTAGATTTAGCAAGAGAATAAGGCATAGATAGACCAGGCTGCTGCCAGAGTCCAAGGGTCACCAGAAATGCATCCCAAGCAGAAAAAAGTCTCTTGGGTCTTTGTATTGCATGAAGGATAACACAGCCCAATTCAGACTGGAGTTCCATGCTACACACAAGAATTATTAATGGCAACAGACTGCTGTGCAACTGAAGGCACAGGTCAAGGACACAAGACATCCTTGCCTCAGTAGTTTTGCATTTGCTTGCTATCTGACTGTTCTCTTGGCTTGTTCTGGTCTTGTGGGCAAAGCATTTTGACTGTGATGAACTCGGGGTTCACGTGAGCTCAGCTCATGAAGTAAGTCAGACTCCAGGCTCCCTGTCTGTGGGAGTCACTCCACTGGTGGCACTTCCTTAAGCAGCCCTTTGTTCTCTGCTGTATAAACTTGGGCCTGTTTAATTTAAGGAATCCTGCTTAAAATTGGTTAGCATAGTGGAGTCCCTGCTGAACGATGATTGAAAAAGGACAGAAGAAGTGAGTGATAGGAAGTGAAGGCGAACTATAAGTGGTGTGAACCTTGTTTTCCTTTTCAAAGTAAAACTAAATGTATGTGAGCTATTTTGAAATGACAGGATGCTTTTGAAATATATATAAAATGTTTCAGTTTAGTAAGAAGAAATGCTGAAGATCTTTTTTGCTACCAAGCAGCCATGTGGATGACATTGGCTGGCAGTCTGTTACAACACAGTAGTACAAAGGGAATTTTTTCAAACATTGCCGCAGTACATGTTTTTTTTTCAGTTGAGATCTTGCTACTATAAAGTCAGTCAACTGAGAAGAATTTCTCGTGTTTTGGGAGGTAATAAATCTTCCAAAACAGTGTTAACCAAGACTAGCAGTTTTGCTAGTTCGTATTACTCTATATCCCACAATACAAATTGCTGAAACAGG
Source organism: Opisthocomus hoazin (assembly GCF_030867145.1). NCBI lineage: Eukaryota > Metazoa > Chordata > Aves > Opisthocomiformes > Opisthocomidae > Opisthocomus > Opisthocomus hoazin. The sequence goes on along the minus strand of NC_134419.1, from coordinate 61,270,014 downwards.
AGAAGGGGCTTCGGTGTACATTTCAAACATTTCCTTTCTAGTTTTGGTCAGCATCATATGATTACATGAGAGAAATAGCAAGGGATTCATCAATAATATAAGTGGTAAACTACATCTCAGGTTTTAAGTTAAAAAAGAAAACAAAACCAAAAAAACGCTTTCTTCCCCACTCCCCCTCATTATTCCCATCTAACTGTTCAACAGACTTTCTGAGGAGTCTTGGAACAACTTCTCTTTTCAACACTTCTGATTTAAATGACTGACTAGAAATTAGTATTTCATGGCATATCAGGATCCAGTTCTTCAAAGCTTTGTCTCTTTAGTGCTAATTATTTCAACAAGACCTATACTAAAGGCAAATCCTGTCACTTCTCTATATTGTCTACATTAACACTATAAAACTAACTTCATACGACAATTAAAGTTCTCGTTTCTGGTATTTCCTCATTTTCACTGTTTAGTGTCTCCCACATAAAGAAGTGACACAGTTTGAAGAGACACAGGGTTTGGAAACCCTGCAGTTAACCAGCTATTAGTTAAAAAAAATCAAGACTGCTAAAATTTAATCCTTGTTTCCCTTTCTTTTCAAGACAAAGCCACCTTGAAGTTCTACACTGGAAATTCCCATAGCAGGATCCATAAACAAAGTAATGTTTAACCCTCCCTGTCAATTTGAAACAGTATGTATTGCCTGAGCAAGGAAGCAAAGATCTGCTTAGACACCTTCATGTCTGGGGTTAAGGAACTTAGAGAATTTCCACTAGACTTCACTTCTCTTGTCATGGTAAAAAAAGCCCAAACACAATCAACCCTCCACCCATAGTCATTTCACAATCTGGTGGGCCCAGAGGTAATAAAATAACCCCCCCCAAAACCCAACACTTATGTCATTTGATCAAATAGAAGGAGATGCAGCACAAAGCTGGAAATCTTTTCCATTTACCTTGGCCAAGGTGAAGACAGCCCTGCGCACAGCCTGTCGCCTGGCTGTCAGTGTTTCAGACCCACTTTCAGAGGCTCTTGCCACAGTTCCTTCATGCACTATGCATACTGAGGAAAACACGTGTAAGGCAAAGGCCAGGCTCTTCATCTCACCATTTGAAGTTCCCTCTTCTTCCTTTGCTCATACCAACCTTCAGCAGCCCATCTCTCATTAGCTGCAATTAGGAAAGAGGGTCTTCTTTCATCCTGGCTTCTGCCTGGCTCTCGAAGCCCACCTGAGCATCCAGGTGGGCCCTCACACTGAGAACTCAAATAACGAAAGCCACTGGGAATGCCCTGCGAGAGAACATCGTGGGGGCTCATGGCGGCATTCTGCCTGCCGCGCTCTGCAGTAAATCCTCCCGGTGAGAGCATTAAAGGGCCGATGGCTGCTCTGTGTTGCCAGAGCAGCACAAAGACTGGTGCAGCCAAAGAGCAGTGAATGGTATGAGCAACAGTAGCAGTAATTTCTGAAGACTGCCCTTTGTGTCTGTGAGCAGCCTGAAGCTGGGGAAACACCTCAAAGGAGGAAAGAGCCAGAGTTACAGACTTCCACTGTTCATCCTCCAACCTCTGAGCTGAATGACCTAGATCAATTCTGACTTCCTAAAACTGGTATTTGCAAGAGCTACACTTCACTGCTTCAAATACTCGAGGCAGCTTTTCCCTGAATACCTACATATGGCCTTTACTGATCCACACTAAGTTTTCTGATGGAGAGCCAGAAGGCTTTGCGTGTCCTTATCCATTCCCACAGCCAGTCTCCCGGGTGCCTAGCATCCTTATTCATGGTAATCAGACATGTGAAACTAACAATTGAGTTCCAGTTTTGTGAAGTGCAGATTTCTGTAAGGATGGAGTTGTCATCACAAAACATCCTGCTGTTTATTATCAAGCCCTGTAGATTTCGACAAGTTTATTAATTTTAGCTGTGGTTCTTAACTAACTCCCATTCCTTGACTATTACAAGAGTGACTTTGGTCTCAAACACTTAATAAACATGATGAAACAATAAACTAGGTGAAATGAAAAGAAATGTTGTGGGATTAGCTCTGTATTTGAATTGAGCTCTTATTGTATTATTTAGCAAACACAAGCATAAATGCTTGTAAGGTGGTTCTTTTGAAATAGCAAAACAAGCAGGATGATTTGGGGAGACACAGTGTGAGCAGGATTAAGTCTTACAGAGAAAAATCCCTCATGACATTGTAGCTGAAAAAACAAGGCATAATATTTTCCATTTGTCCATACAAGCTATTGCAACAATTTCTGCAACAAAGCTGAAATGGTCTCTGCGGATGTCCATTGGGTGCAACCTATGTTTGTATGAAGCGTCCTGGCGTGTGTAGATGATCTTCAAACATGAAAGATTGCTTATCTGTTTTGCATCACAAAAGATTTGCAGTCGTCCTACAGCATTCGACACCACTGTTTATGATTGAGGGCCAGATTGTAATAGCTGTGTTCACAGTTATTTAACTTTTACCCTAACCCTTCCCAAATTTTTCTCTGTTTTATCCTGCTGCTGTTGGGCTTACGACCATATGAACTATATGAACAATTGTTACTTCTATCAGGCTAGTCACCCTGCTGGAACTGCCAGAATCGCACTAGGCTGATAAATTGCGGTTCAATAGCTGCTGCCAGATGTGACAAGGACGTCCACTGGTGTCAGTGAAGCTGTTTGTGAAGCACAGTGCACTCAGAGGGAAGAAGGGTATCTCACAGTTGATCTACTTGCTAGGAATCTGGAAGTTTAGGGGAGCGACAACAGGCAGAAATATTAAAAATCCTTTATGTATGGTTAAATACTTATTCTGGGATTGCAAAATACAGGAAAATAGGGAACATAAATGTATTAATTCAATAAAGATGAAATTAATGAAAATGATTTTTCACATGCAAGCTGAAGCACAACAATGAACAAATATATATTCCAGCAGAAAATCTATCACTATTTACCTCCTTCTGTTAATACAATCATAGTTTAGGCTAAGGCCATCGTAAAACTTAAATGAATTGGAAAAGAGAACATTCTGTTTTGCAACTGTTAAAAACAATTGAATATGGTGTTAACTTTGCCATCGGTTTTGGCAGCAAGTCCTTTTTCAAAGTCCCATGTACACACTTTCTACTCTTTTGTAATAGGGACTTTAAAAAGTCATTAATTTGGCTTGGTTTGCATGGGAATGATGCAAGCTGGACAATGTGGAGAGCAGCGTTTGAAAGATATTGCTTGCAAGGTTGTGCTGGCTGACAGCAGCACTTCAATCTGTCAAATGCCTGAAACGTGCACTCACTCCGGAAAGACTGGAATAAATGAGGAAAATAAAGTGATATTAGTCACTCAGCTGCAGCTGCAAAGTTATACCTAGCACGTGGCTGAGTTTTGGGGCAGGCAGAGAGTATACCAGTGTTATATATCAGCAGAAACCCCAGGACAGATCTGGTACCAAACAGAAATAATTCTCACCTCATTTGCAGAGCTTAGCAAACAAACTTATTTCACTAATTTTTCTTTAATCAGATTCTGAACTACAATAGTGCTCACTTCAGTGAAACTGGAATAAGGAATAGTCTAAAATCATCAACAACTGATAAAACATGAATAAAGTGACTTCCATGTGTATGTGATTATTATAAATGTGACTTCTCTTTCAAACAAAGAGTACTGTAAACAAATACATGATCCAGTTTATTAATTGAAATTGGCTGAATTACAGTTTGAAAATAAGATACACACGTTGGCAAGTACTATACTTCACTATAGTTAGGCCTCTAAAACGCATAATTCATGTGGTTTCTCCTGTAGAAATTGTAGCCCTTTTAGCTTGCCTTGCTAGAAGATTTTGAGAAGTATGTGTATACAAGCCTGACTGCTGAATCCATATTCAGACCTGAGAGGGCAGATCCAGACTCTGGCAGTTACATGGGCTAGGGCAGAAGTTAGTGAGATCTTCCATCCAAGCAGGGTGCACTGCAGAGCGGGACTAGGGGTAAATGTTTCAGGGGTTAGCGTGCTTGCCTGTAGCCTGTGTTGCTCAGGATACGAGACCGAGAGATGCGCGGCCTGGTTCAAAGAGCTGTGTCAGTGTCCTGTTTTATTAGGGCTATTTTATCTTGCAGGATGGTTGTTCTCATCTCCTGGTCTGCAAAATGGTGACAAAACAGATCCTCCTTACTTCCCATAGATATTATTCGGGGAACTTAAAATGCCAGGCTCTTAGGCACTAGATGCCAAAGAAAGGTAAATTATTTCTGTGTTGTTTTTTAGAGTAGATTTGAGAGAAAAAGCTTCTCTGCTTGGTACAAAGAAAGAGAGAAACCTTCTGAACAACAGCAGCCTGGCGTTCAAGGCACTCGTGGGATGCCCAGGCCGAGTTCTTGTTCCCTGTCAGACAGAGCCCTGGCTTCACCCTGCGTCTGCTGCCTTGCTGGTTCAGAAGCCTTCCACGCTAGGCTGCTGGCCACTCTGGAGCAAGTCTCTCTCAGGGAGAGAGCCTTCTCTTTCTGACACACAACAAGAGTGTGATTTAAGCACTTCACACGTTTTGAGACAGGTCTGTGCTGGGATGTGCTGGTTTGAGTGGAGTGGGCAAGTTAGATCCCATGGAAAGGAACAGCACTAAAGATCTGAATCAGAGCACCATATTCAGCCTAGACAAATGATTGTTTGGACAGATGGCTGGCAAAAAACAGCCAGAAGCAATTCAAAGATAATATTCATGTGATGTCTCACTTCCCAATGTTAAGGAAATGCTTGTTAATCCTGGCACTAGTCCAATGCTGGGCAATGACATTAGAAGGACATAGGCAGCAAGTACGAACATGTCTGCAGAGATCATTAGGGATGATTATTCACTCTCACAATATAACGACTTTGTGTAGCAGATATAGAAAAAAGAAGAGGAAGCCCAGGCCCTGAATCTCTGCTTCAAGATAATTTTCAATATATCCAAGCAATGATGACAAAGTGTTTTGCAGATATTATGGGAGCAATAATTTTGGTTAGTCCCATCCTGGCATAGCTAACACACAGGCAGGAGAAAAGCAGACCTTACCTGTCCCTTTTTGTCATGCAGCCTAGAAAACCAATGAAGTATCCCAGTAAGTATGAGCAACAGCACAAATTAGCCTCCTTATCTAACTGACTCTGATACTGGTGGCTCATATGAAGTTAAAATGTCAAGTTTGAAAGCTAAAGGAACTACCTCTGGCCTCAGTCAAAGTTCTTACGCAGCAGCTCCACGAGCAGAGGAGTGCTACAGTTCAAGCATTATTTACTTCAGCCAACATTTACTACGTTCACAGTATGAAGGATTCCCCTGGTGAAGGAGCAAGGTCAGTCCTGTCCCTCCCTTCCAGCACAGCAGAGACAAAGATGGCCAGGTGCTGGCTTGGCTTAGCGTACTGCACTTCAGGCTGCATCAGGGGTGTAGCAAGATGTCACTTCCCAAGCAAAGCTTGGGATAAAATTACATCAGATGACATACCAGTCTTCAGCTGCCCTGAACATGCCAGTAACATAGGAAAACATTTCCCCTGTTTTATGTTACAGCTTTCCCCCAGAAAACCTCAGATTTTTGGGGGGTTTGGTGCTGATGCTAGTGACATTTTTTTAACAATGTGAAATATTTGTCATTTGCAAAAGGAATAGAGTTAAGATTGACACTGTCATAAATCTTACTAGAAAAAAATCTGCTCAAATTATGTGAGATGGAAGAACTCTCTGAAGGGTCTGAAAAATGCTGTAGGGGGAGAGCGATGCCATCCACTTAGTCCTCTAGTCCAAGCCACCATCATGACGACACTAAATAGCAAATCAGTTTAGGAGGGGTCAGAAAACATGGGGAAAAACTGAGTAAAGGACCCTGCAAAGCCAGTATTCCCACCTCCCTTTCTGTTTCATTTCATTCTGCAAAGCCAAAGATTGTTTTCTTGTATTTATAAAATGAAAGCAAGCCCTGCCCTGTTTTGCTAGAAAGTGTTGATCTTTTTATAGAGCTATCTGCTCAGACAAGCAGAAAATTTCAGAGCAATTCTTGTAACAGGCTCTTTTTTACTGTAAGGCCAAATAAATGGTTGAGGTATTTATTTCTTGGAGGAATAATAGATGAGTTTCTGCTCTGCCTCTGTGTTTGTGGCCATTAATCAGTGACAGCAATTGAAAATTATTGCCTTGTAAATTGTTTCCATTACCAGCCTAGTTTGTGTGCTGGAGGGAGGCAAAGGTGAGCAGGGCCACGGCGGTCAGTGGATTTCTCAGGCTGGCAGCCAACACCAGCGCTATTGCTGTTGTGTCTGTGATGGACGTGCGCTGGGGCAGAGCTCCGTCAGCCTTTGCAGCGCGAGTGGTGGCATGCATCTCGTGTCACAGCAGCTCCAAGGGCTGACATGATTGTCTCTACTTTCACATGTTCCCATCTATGCTGCATGTTAGGCTGAGCCACAAGCCAGCTAATGGATTTATCAACCACCTGCAGAGGATTAGGGTTTCACAGCAAGCCCGGGCATCTCATGGTGGCAGTGGCTCTGGCATGTGGGGAGCTGAACTGCAGGGTCCCATGGCCCCAGCAGAGATCAGGCTGCATTTATGCACTCAGGCTTTATAAAACAGCCATCGGTCACTGTTCAGACACAGGGGACTTAGATGGGTTTTGGCAGCTGGATCCAGTCCCCATATGCATTACAGTCTGGATGGGACCAGGCTGTAACCAGACTGTTACAAGTCAGTGATGGAGATCTGGGGAACTGCTCCTGAGACAGAGACTCTCCATCGCAGCAAATCCCATGCCAAGAACCACAGCAATGCAAGGAGAGAAATGTTCATCTTTCTACCCATAAGGAGTTAGTTCTGTGGTTCATAGAGTGAGAAAGATATTATTAATAGTAAATTTGGCCCTTGCTCTCAGACATAAAATCTGCAAAGCTGTGAAGACAGGTGTCTGATACTGTAGAAATCACATCAGAGATGAACACCACAAAACCTGTTTTTAACTAACCATTCTGGAGGTGTTTCCAAATTTCAAAGCCTCTGTTTAGGGAAAGCTGCTAAGTTGCCAGGTGAAAATAAGGTGACTCAAAACAGAATTCACAGGTATTTGATGCTTAGTACAAAAATGAACACACATGATCACAAATCTATCTTATGATAAATACCTCTATTATTCAGGGACCCCTAGATTTTAATTTTTATATTTTTCAAATGGTTGACTTCCGTTATGGTGGGAATTATACTACTGTCATTTTGTCTCCTCTAGCAGCTGTTACTTTCATTAAAACCAGTGGAAGCAAGATTAGATGCAAACCTATTTACAGTGAAGCCAACCAACCAACAAAAAGCCCAAACAACCCCCAAACCCTGTGATTTGTAAATCACTTTCTCTGACGCAGCTCATGCACAGCTCCATGAGAACCATGAGGGAGTATGTAAAATCCTTTGCAAGGCTGAAGAAGGCAAGAACCAGATGGAAGACACTTCATAGTGGATCTACTCTGACTCTAAGTCAGACAAACTTCAGCAACTGTTTGAGATGTCTTCAGGTTCTCTGACTATCATCTGTTCTTTAGAGACCAAAGGTGGACATTCTTAAATGGAAACAGTTTTCCAATGAACACTGCAGAGGATTAAAAAAGAAAAATGTGCTTTCTCCCTTACAAAGTTAAGGCAAAACCCGCTATGATGAACTGAAAACCAGTATTCTGGTTTTATAGAGAAATTCTAGGAAAAGAGGAGTCGGGGCACAAGTATAATGAACAACCAAGGAATGGTCATTAAGAAGGATGAAATATTAGACAGTTTTCAAGCTTTCCTTAAGCAAATATCATTGTAAATATGGCTATAAGCAACTTTTGTTAGTGTTTCAAATTCCATTACAGTAATGAAGCTGCTACTGCACATACGTTACAATGGAGAAATAAGTTGTTAGTAGCTAATAAAAACAAACATATTTAAAGAAATGGTGCATTACTCAGTTTAGCATTACATTTCACCTCTGATTTCCTTTTTTTTCACACCCTCTGCACATTTCTTTCTTGCTGAAGGCTATAATCCTTGAGAGGCCAGGTAGTGAGGCTCTGCACAAGAGTGAGCGTCTAAACCTGCCTATTTTCTGCAGATTGAGACCTAAGAATTTAATGATTTACAAGACAATACCTCTGCTTGAGGCCTTCTTTCAGTTTATATTAATTAAAAGTACATGGCTTTGATACAAAGCGGAATCTCTGTGAGGTGAGAGGCATTGCGTTCTCGAGTATATTTCACAGAGAGCAACAGAACAGATGCAATTCAGGGCTCTTCTGTACTGCTCATCTCTTTGGTGGCACAAATTTAGAAAGTGTTCAAAGGTCTAATGCCTATAAAACTTCAGCATGTTACAGCAAGTCAAAAAAAAAGGAAGATGATGCGTTCTCCCAGGAATCTGTCTAACGAAGTTGTGGGTGTAACTGCGGTGCTCTTTGGCTTTGGTGAAAGTCTGGAGCAGGAAGGGTTGGGGGATGTCCCTGGGGAAACTTACAGGAACAAAAGCTATAAAGTAAGGGAAAGATCTAGATAAGAGAACTGATATAAATCCTTAGGAGAAATGAATCTCCTAGTGGACTGAGAGTCTAGCAGAGGAACATCTTCCTTCTGGAATTCACAGTTTAATGCAGAAAAAGAAATGAAATGCTATAGCAACGATGGGTTCCCCCGGACCAGTCACTGGGAGCTCTCACTCGGAGAAGAAGCGAGAGGAATTTTCTTTTTTTATTCTGCTGTTTTGTTAGTTATGGCTGTAACGGCAATTTAGGCAACAGAAAGAATTTCTAAACCACTCAGGGAAGTTGTCAGCATTTTGAGATTGACTGTTATTTTGTGATTTATACAAAATGAGTGGGACTCAATGCAGTGGGACTCCAAATCTTGGCCTCCTCACCACTGGCCCCAGCGCCGCTCCTAAGGTGGTGCTGCAAAAGCCTGCGCTTGCTGCTGGAAAGAGCAGTTACTGACAATCATGGTTTCAGAAAACGTTCAAAGTAGCCATGCGGCCTTGTGTCTGACTGCTTTCTCTAAAAGCAGAAGTTACCTGGTTAAGTCTGTTCTGGAACAATATTGTCAGTTGTTTTCTGAGTAATCAGAAAGTCCTGCTTTGTTTGCAAAATCAAACCAGAGGACAAACGAAAGTAACTTGTTGGCTTCAGCAAAACGATATATTTGAAGCTGGAAGCAGTATCAGGATACCTTCTTGCCTGAACATTTTGGGCCACACTACGTCAAATGGTGGAAATCAGAGTAACGTTCAGCAATGCTGTTTTGCCAGTTCCCCGTTACTGACCGTCTGACTCTGGGCTGAGCTGCCCCGTGGTCAAGGTTTCTGCTCCACAGACCTGCAGCAGGGCACCGAGTGACCAGCTGACCTGCAGATACACATCTTAAAAGTAGCTTCAGCACCTGCAAGTGGAGACCAATGCCTTCACTTGCATAAAGCACTGGGCTCTGCTCCATTCTGCAAAAAGTCGTGTTTATCATGTTAAATTTCTTTAGGGAAAAGAGATGCTAGAATTAATCTCCTTGAAGCTGTTTCTTCTGCTGCTGCAGCTTTTTTAAGTACAGAATTTGTTGATGTAAAAAAACAGACATGTGCCTAACGCCAAAATTCCAGTGCCCAGTGTTTTATACCGTGTTTACTTTGCAGCATCATTCAAGTCCCAGAGCTGACTGGTCCAAGTTGTCTTAGTAATAATTGCGTAATAATGTTACAGCAGCTCCTCAGGAAGTTCCCACATGAAAAGTCCACTGCTGGCAGACTGAGGAGGGGAGAGGTTCAGGTAAAAATTCTCCCTCCTGCATACACATCTTTAGGTTTTTATGTGGACCTAAACACGTGAAGAATATAGCTTTCACCCACAGATGGCGATGAACATAATCTATGCCTTCCCAAAGACAGAAAATTACATATTTAGACTCAAAGAAATGCCAACATGTAGCTTAAGGAAAGGGGCTCTAGTTTGTGTCGAAAGAGTATAATCAATTTGGCATGAAAAAAGTGAGAGTCAGATTGGTCTCTACCCCTTCATCAGGCTCCTGAGCAAGCCAGGAAGGCACAGACTCTGAGCAGAAAACTGACTCATCCTAATAAGGCAGAGCTGTCTGCTAGCAACATAGTCTGGATGCCTTCTATATGAACTAATGCAAACCATTGGGAGAGCTGCTTCTGTGCGGCTGAGGAGTCGTATCATCTTTCCATCAATCACAAAGTGTGATCATCTTTGCAGGATTATTCGTGCTGAGTGGCGCACAAATGCTTTGCCCGTATGCATGCTGCATGAAAATCTCATGTTACAAGAAAAGCCACTTACCGATGTCCTGGGTTACCCTCTGCATCTCCTTCAATATGAAAGCACAGTGAAGAAAACCCAGCCATTGTGACTGAATAGTAAGCATTTTTTTCTGCACTGAGAATATAAAATCATAGCAAATATTTGATTTATTTTTTACTCTGTAGTAAAATGATATTGCTTCTTAGTTCGACTTGTCAGGACCTTCCTTTGTTTAGATTTAAGTTGATATGACTGAATCCTTTAGAAATAATAGATGTGTGTTGGAACAGAATAAAACAGCTTAGAAGAAGGGCACCTATCCAAACAGCCATGCTTCTGCCTGTGCTGAGCGGAGGTGGCAGGATGTCTGCTGAGGCAGAAGCTGATACTCCCTTATTTTGAAGAAATGTCTTTATTTCTTGATATATTTATAACATTCATATTCACTACTTTAATGCATTTCAGGGAGAGCCAGATCTCCCTACTGACGTCAAGAGAAGCAGCTGAAAACAGGCCAATAACAATTTTTGGGTTTTAAGGCAGGCTGTGTGGCTGTGCAGGAAGGAGAAGATTTCTTGTTGAAAGCACAAATAAGAAAAAAGGTCATTTACAAAGAAGAAAGTAAGTAAATCATGTCACAATTATTCACGTTTGCTGTAGCTCTTATATTATGTTGCCAAAAAATGATCCTACCTGCAGCAAGATTCCCTTCTGAATTGTTAGGAGATTTGCTTGATTAAGGACTGCAAGATGTGGCTTTTGCTCCAAAACTGCATTGTGGTCTATCGGTATTGCGGGCTTCTCTCATTCAAGCAGAAATACCCAATACATGAAAAGGAAAATGAACACTCAGCTACATCTACTGCATCTAACTGTTTTCTCTTAATAATTATAAACATTTATCCAAAACATGGTGACATTTAGTACTTTTATAAAGGGGCTAAGTTAAAGCAGGTGGTGGCCTTTTCCTAGTGCCTGCAATAATCAAGTATGGAACTACTGGCCTCCTAAGCCCTCTCCATGTCGTCCTTCCAGATTTCTTCCTGGAACAAGGTATTAGTGGCTTGAAAGAGAACAAGGAATTGTGGTGAGGGTAGAAGAACATGCTGTGGTGCTCTCGGGTGAATAAACAGTGCAATTGAAAAGATTTTGATTAAATGGAGATGTTTATCTCTGAGCAGAAGAAAGCATGAGCTCACTCAACTCGCATTTTTATGAGGTGGTTTGTTTTTGTTTATGATCATTACGGGCTCCCTAAAGTTTGGTTACAATTAATTTTCGGTTCAGAGGAGATGCTCTCATTTGCTCATCAATTATTCAGGAAATGAAGGTAGCCCCAACGTTCCCATGCAGAGAGCAACCTCCACCACAAACCTGCCGGTTACTGCGAGCAGCTCCTTTAATAGCAAACTGCTGCAAAAACACAAGATACACATGAGGTGGAACAGAGCTGACATAAATACACTCCTATAGCTAATAAAACAGAAAAGAAGCAGAAATTTTGAAAGGTACTTTTAAAAACCCTTCTAATGAATATATATACATAAAGCTAAGGAAAATTATGATGCATCTCTTTGACGTGCCATCTCCTAGAGATAAGCCTTTTCTCTACCAACAGACCACACAAATCAAACCTACCTTCTCTCAGGAGAGAAACTGGGTCCGACTAGGGATCTACAATTCACTTACAAGGCCTTGTCTTTCACTCATAATTCTCTAATAGTTTCAAGTTGCTGGTCATATGGTTTCAACATAGGGCAACTTCCCTGCATCAGTTATGGCTTCCAGCTCAAATTTCCGCATTTGAGTAGATGGATAGATCCAGTTATTTGAACTTAGAGATCCTGGAACAGTGCATCTCCACTGGAGCAGCAGAGAGAGGAACTGCAGTACACTCAGCAAAGACCAAAAGGTGGTGTGGCAGAGTACCACTGAAGCATCATCAAGGTGTCTTTGTGGGTGTAGTCAGTATGGTAACCCACCTGAAATTATCCACAACACAGTTTACACATGACCAACATCTTCTATAGGTGAAAAAAAAAAGTTTGTTATTTCACCTTTCTGTCCCAAGCAGACAACAACAAATGCTGACACATCAGCACTTCACACAAGACAGAAATTGTCATTTATGGCCACCTCTGCATTTTTCTCCTTTGGATAAAGGATTTCATTCCTCTGCACCAGAATCTGTCAGCAGACATCAAACAGCAGTAAAGTATGTAAGCGCAGATACTCAGCGTGATGTACCCGAGCACCTACAGCTGAGCAAGCAATTCATTTAGTAAGCCAAATTTGGAGCCTCATTCTTCTCACCCTGAAGAAATGCTCCATCATCGTTCCACTGCTTATGCTCTTGTTCTGCCACCCACAGAAAGCCTGGTGACTCAGAAGTGCCCACTCTTGGGCAAAAGAAAATGGAAGGCACTAGAAAACAGAAGTACAAGAAAAGAAACCTCCTTAAAACTAGGAGAGATTTTTTTTTCCAATTTATTAAGTGGGCTGGCCGTAGAGGAAAATGTCTTCCCCTGTGTTGCTTGAGTTCTCTAAGCATGCTCCAAGTCCAGACTGTGGTTGGGAGGGAGTTCACTTATCTTAAACATCAGTTGTAACGCAGGGTTTACTAGACTGAACGCCCTCATTCTGGCTGAGAAGTAGTTCTCTCATTTCACCACTTTCTTTACTCCCTTAAGTTTCTATCTGCTCTCTCCATGTCACCATGATGAGAGAATGCCAAGTCCAGTCCCAAGCAATGATTGTGAGTATGTATTTCAACATTGTTGTGGTTAATTAACTTGTCAGATAGCAGTCCAGGAGCAGTTGGATATATAGGTCCATTAGGCATGCTGCATATTTTCTCTTTGCTGTATCTCTAATTATAATCACAGTTGTGATTAGAATGCTGAGATTCACGTTTTTACACCTCGCTCTTTTCTTGCCAATCTTAACTTTCATTTCAGCCTCCTGTCTCTGGTTCCAGCGACAAAGAAAACAGACATCAGTGACGGGGAATGCCTGCCAATGCAGCAGGAGAGAGCCAGCACTGATGCCTCTTCCAGTAACATGTCCTGGCTGAGCAAGTCCAGACTAAAAAGTCATTACAGCCAAACTTACGCATCCTCAAAAGCAGCTAGTATCACTAAGTACTAAAATGAACAGCACTGCTATCAGAAGCTTCTTGCACAGACAACCTTTAGATTAATGGAGAGCTTGGAAGCAGGTTTAAAACTTGCTTTTGCTTATACTTGAGGGCATTTCTTATGCTTACTTGCACTAATGACACTTAACCCCTTGAAATGCTCACCCTTTCAGAGACGTGTTAGGGTCCTTGCAATGAGGGAATGAAGACCAACAGAGCTGGAAAAAAACCCCCCAGATCAAAAAGGATACAAGGCAACATCAAAAAGGACTTATGAAGGACTCGAGTACCTGACCCCAGACTCTCTTTACATGGTTGCCTCCTAGCACTGGAGAAAACTCAGTTTGACAGCTACCTACTTTTTCCACTTCACAATGCCCAGGTGCCCGGAGCTGCGCCACTTTATACATCCAAAACTGTCTCAGCTCAGACAAAGTGGAGAAGTTGAGCATCCAGCTCTACTTCAACCTGCTCTAAATCCAGAGGTAGGGCTTTAGCTCAGCCAGGAGGCAGGAACCACTCGGTCATGGTGCAGTTGGTTTCCAAGTCTCAGAGATGCAGACAGATGCCATGGTGGCTCCTGTCTTCTTGTAGAACAGAGGATGAGGTGGGGTCCTCTTAATTTGTTACCAGTCTTCTGCTTAGCTGCTTCTGCCAGTGGGCCAGCAAGCTGTGATTCTGAGCAGGATGTCTTTGTCACTGCATGGCAGCTTCATCATCCATGAGGCAATGCTCCCCATCCCACCAGCTGAAGCCGTGACACTGTTCAAGGAAGCACTCGCCATGCTCAGGGCACACCAGTGCAAACAGGCAGTCCTGGTGACTCTTTCTGCTGCCAGAAGTGCTTGCATATATTACTGTTCAAGTGCCAAACACAACTCATCTTGGGGGCAGGAACCACAGCTTACAGCACCCGTCTGCCTCATGAGCACCCTAAGCATTAACCTACAGTCCTGCAGCTTTTTTTTGTTTCTTTGTATTCATGCTTTCTCTCCGTTTAATTAATTTTGGTTTGGTGGCATACATTCAAAGGGAGAGGGGAAGCGTATTCTTCCAGGATAAGCTGTTGCCTTGAAAATAGGACATGTGGGTTGGAATTCTCTCCACCTGAGAAGGGAACTGAATGCAAATCCCCTGCTTTTTCTGCAAGGGCTGTAACCACCCCTTGCTATGGGAAAGGTGTGCGTCCGACACACCCAGCAAGCTGTACCCTGCTGTGTGAAGGAGTGGACCTTGGAACTGTGCCCAAGGCAGAGCCAGGACCAGGCTCCTGCAGGAAGGCTTCTCCCTGAAGCATGAAGCCCATAGCAAGACATTTCACTCAGGTAATTATCCAAGCAACTTCTTGCTGAGCCTATAGCCTTGGCATCACCCTTTCCTCAGGTTTGCTGGCTGCTGACTGAAAATATTAGGAAAAAAAATCAGTGATTTTGTCTAAAAATTGGTATGGTAATAATGACACTTTCTGGATTGAGCCAATACATACAAGCGCTATGTTGACCTTACAGTTTGGGTGAAATGGTCTTGTACCTGATTTAGTTGCTTTTTTGGCTGAAAAGTGCTTTTCCCTATAACTTCTTAAGCAGTGTTAGTACTGGGTCTGGGTTACTTAGAGCTAGTCAAACTGCCAAAAGGTGGTCTCAGGGCGTGACCTTTCTGGAAAGATGCTAACAGATATTCACAAGCTGGGCTTAGACCACGTGCTGAGTTTTGTAGGCTGCTGTGAAGGTGTCAGATGATGACCACTTCAGGCACCCACAGCAAAGGCCTAGGGGCTGGAGGGGCTGTGGCCCTGCCAGTTCTTTATGCCCTACCGTCCTGCATGCAATAGCTCAAAAGCAACTGAAATAACAGTTATCATGTTACGTCATGTTGAGTCAATACACAAATATATGTATTTTCACTTCAGCTTTTCCTGTGCTTTGACAATGGTGGAATTAAAAAAAACAACTATGAAATTAAATTGTGTGTGTCCAAAAGCCAAGCCTGTTATGTCTTGCTACTTTTCCGTTAACTTACACTAACAGGATTTTCAGAAGTTCAGCATACCACCACTGCCCTGTAATAATACTTCACAGTATGCTAAGATTCACTGCCTTATTTCTCTTCTTGGCCAAGAGTGAGTAATTCAGCGTTGCATGTTTCATGGTCTGAGTCATAAATGTTGAAATTGATTACAGAGAGGCAGTGGAGTATTCTCTCATTTTTCTTGCTTAAAGATCCACCAAAATTCGCTGAGACATTTACAATTCCCATGAAACACAGGCTCCTAACTTGAAGCTTTTTATTTTTTCCCACCCACTGTCAGCACAGCAACTCTGAGGACCCAATGCACGTCCAGAAATCGCAGGAACACTGAAAACCTCAGCTATTATCTGAGAAGTGAATATGTGATGAAAATTGCTTAAGCTGGCATTCTTCTATTAGTGAACAGGTATTACCAGTATGCAGGTGTATGCTAATTCTCAGTACTGTGTAACCTTAGTGGAAGACCCTGTTCCTCTGCTTACAAAGAATTTTAGTATTTAATGAAGTTGCTGTTTACTGAAATTACCTCTTTTAACTCTCTAATACCCCTTTTGGTAGCAGAAGGCAGCAGATAGATCCTCCCAAGTCTTTCTGCTCCAGGATAAACAAACCCACCCCCCCCTTAGCTCTGTTCTTCTCTGTCATATGCTCAGCCTCCTCTCAGCCCCCTGTTTTAATGGCTCACCACTGAATTAATCTATTTCTCAATAATTGCACTTGTTTAAAACAAAGAAACATATTGCTGGTCTTTCTACTGGAAGTAAGCCCAAATACACCAGAAGGCAGGATGAAAGACAATAAAGTGGTTTGGTTTTATTTTTTTTAATGGTGGGATTTTGCCTCTTGCCTGTGGAACCAGCTGTGGTCAACTCAACAGGAGTCAGTTGTGCCCCTGTTGAAGTCCATACAAAGCTGGAGTAAATCTACTACAGAAAATGCGGTCAGTCCAGTGCTGTTTGTGATTGTTCTTTGTACAGGTGTAACTGACTCTATCCTCTGCACCAAATCTGATGCCAAAGCAGACTAGTGCTTGCCATTTTGGAACAGAAATCAGAACTGATGCTTGTCTGACGGCCCTAAGACAGCCCCAGTGCAGGAGCCAGCTAATATACAGCTAGTATCTAACAGAAAGGCTGCAGCTCAGGGTAATGTGGCTAGAATAAAAAGGGCATCTACTTCGAATTCTGAATATGCTGCCTGTGGAAAAGTCAGTGGAAGACCCTGGGAATTTCTAAACACGCCGGCTATTTAAATAACTGTGTTACATTACATACAATAGAGCAGATCTTCATCCACCTGTAAGTACTGTGCAAAGTTTTTATGCAACACTTAATCATTTTCTCTTCTGCAAGCCAATGGGTACTGAAATGGGGGCTCCAAGGTAGATCAAGGGAGCTGATGGAACCACCTCAGCAGCCTGCTCATTAGACCTCCGACACAACCAGGACCGGGCAGGATTTTCTGCACAGCATGTTCCTCTTCCCCAAGCTCACAAAGTGAGTTAGAATACATCCAATTAAGACATGGAGGAAGAAGCTTCAGCTAGAAGGCAATAACCTATTTCATATTTCACTGGGACATGAGGGTGATACATCCATCTTTATTAAAGCAAACGCATCAAGGACAACAATGCTCTTCAGCTCAGGGCCAGAACACAACCCCTACTGTAAATAGAGGGTTTAAATATTATTCTTAGAAGGATCATCTTTTAAAGCATTGCCAAAACCCTCACTGGCCAGAGCGAAAGCCCTCTGACATGTAGGGAGTCATATTTTTGAAAACTGGTCGTGGTGACAAGCCCATCCCCTAACGAAGAGCCACCCCGCACACGCCCTGTTCAGTTTGCGGTGTTGCAGCTTGTGTCGCATGTGTGTCACGCCTTGCAATCCTCCCTTTTCTGGTCGTGTTTGCAGCACTGGATTTCAATACCGCCCTGATCAACTGGTTTCCTGTAATAACCTTTGGAATGTACATCTTTGAAAAATTACACAGCAAAACCACTCCAGAGATAAGAGTTTTCAGGTGGGCTGGAAAACACTCCTTGTCAGAGATGAGAGTTAGGAGTTTTTCATTTGCTTTCATAGAATCATAGAATCATAGAAAGTTTTGGGTCAGAAGGGACCCCTAGAGGTCATCTAGTCCCCTCCCCCGCAGCGAGCAGGGACACCGCTAACTAGATCAGGTTGCTCAGAGCCCTGTCCAACCTGGTCTTGAATGTTTCCAGGGATGAGGCCTCCACTGCCTCTCTGGGCAACCCGTTCCAGTGTTTCACCACCCTCATTGTAAAGAATTTCTTCCTTATATCCAGCCTAAACCTACCCTGTTTTAGTTTAAAACCACTACCCCTCGTCCTGTCACTGCTGTCTCTACTAAAAAGATTGTCCCCATCTTTCCTATAGGCTCCCTTTAAGTACTGAAAGGCTGCAATCAGGTCTCCCCAGAGCCTTCTCTTCTCCAGGCTGAACAAGCCCAACTTTCTCAGCCTGTCCTCATAGGAGAGGTGCTCCAGCCCTCGGATCATTTTTGTAGCCCTCCTTTGGACCTGCTCCAACAGTTCCATGTCCTTCTTGTGCTGAGGGCTCCAGAGCTGAACGCAGTACTCCAGGTGAGGTCTCACCAGAGCAGAGTAGAGGGGCAGAATCCCCTCCCTCGACCTGCTGGCCACGCTTCTCTTGATGCAGCCCAGGACACGGTTGGCCCTCTGGGCTGCCAGCGCACATTGCCAGCTCATGTCCAGCCTTTCATCTATCAGTACCCCCAAGTCCCTCTCAGCAGGGCTGCTCTCAATCCTTTCATGCCCCAGCCTGTATTGATAGCGGGGATTACCCTGACCCAGGTGTAGGACCTTGCACTTGGCCTTGTTGAACCTCATGAGGTTCACACAGGCCCACCTCTCCAGCTTGTCCAGGTCCCTCTGGATGGCATCCCGTCCTTCTGGTGTCTCGACCGTACCACTCAGCTTGGTGTCATCTGCAAACTTGCTGAGGGTACACTCGATGTCGCTGTCCATGTCATTGATAAATATTTGAACAGCACCGGTCCCAGTACGGATCCCTGAGGGACTCCACTTGTCACTGGTCTCCATCTGGACGTTGAGCACTACCCTTTGGCTGCGACCATCCAACCAATTCCTTATCCACCGAACAATCCACCCATCAAATCCATGGCTCTCCAATTTAGAGAGAAGGATGTTGTGGGGGACTGTGTTAAAGGCTTTACAAAAATCCAGCTAGATGACATCCATTGGTTTTCCCTCGTCCACCCTTGTTGTTACACCATCACAGAAAGCCACTAGGTTGGTGAGGCAGGACTTGCCCTTGGTGAAGCTGTGCTGTCTGTCTCGAATCACATCCCTGGCCTCCATGTGCCTTAGCATATCTTCTAGGAGGATCTGTTCCATGATCTTCCCAGGCACAGAGGTGAGGCTGACAGGTTGGTAGTTCCCAGGGTCTTCCTTTCTACCCTTTTTGAAAAAGGGCACAATGTTTCCCTTTTTCCAGTCACTGGAGACTTCCCCTGACTGCCATGACTTTTCAAATATCATGGAGAGTGGCTTGGCAACTACATCAGCCGGTTCCCTCAGGACTCTGGGGTGCATCTCATCAGGTCCCGTGGACTTCTGTACGTTTAGGTTCCTCAGGAGGTCCCGAACCTGATCTTCACTTACAGCTGGAGGGATTTTACCCTCCTGGTCTCCTTCATGCCATGCATCGACTCGGGAGGGGAGAGGAGAGAGGTTGCCAGTGAAGACCGAGGCAAAGAAGTTGTTCAGTACTTCAGCTTTCTCCTCATCTGCTGTTACCAGTTAATGCAGTTTAATGCAGTCTGTGTTTTTTCTGGCATCAGTAGGGAAAGAAAATAATGTTGGTATCAGACAATGACAAATAAGAGTATTTTTAAAAGACTGTGTTCCACTGTCTCCCGGTTACACAAGTTTCAGGGCGAGGAGCGGGGACGTGAGGTGAAGGAGGGCCTGCCAAGAGAGAGGAGGAGGCCACGCGCTGCCACCGGGCGCAGCCGGTTCACCCGGTCCCTCCTGGCACTGCGTGTTTGCTCTGCAAAGCCCCGGAGAGCTGGAGGGCTTGCTTTGCTCGCTGTATGCTCTTTCAAAAGAGGAGCACTACTGATGTTAGAGGTGTCTGTACCTCACAGCGAGGTGGGGAGGGATTTGCAGTGAAAACGAGTAACACTCTTGTAAACATTTTATGCCTTCCAGCCCAGGACCTCAAAGCGTTTCCCAGCTGTTAGCGTAGCCTCAGGGGCTTGCCAGGACGTGGCAGTCCTGAGCACAGTGGTCCCCACAGCGCTCCCAGAGCGGCTGCTCGATCCCGGAGCATCTTACTGCGAACCCCTTTCTGGTGCCGAGCTCTTTTGGTTTTATCTCTGGCAGGGAACGTTTCTGTTGCACCAGTGCAGAGCTATTCTGTTTCACAAGCAGCCTCCCAGTCTCATGACTTAGTAATTAGTCTCATTACTTAGTAATTAGCAGGTTTCATGTTGTTTCACCTACCATGTCCCACCCCAGTCCCAGGGCTAAGGACAAAAGCAATGATGTAACTTTGCATTTCTGATTAGGTTGCTGCCGGTCTCCTCTCCTCTTCCACCTCTCCCCAGGTTTCTAAAGAACAAGCATCACCATTTCCCTAGCAGTCCCTCCAAGCCCACATCGACACAAAGCCAGGCCAGGCTGTGGCATCTCTTCAGGAACACAAGAGAAAATGAGACCCAGGACACCCATGAAGAAGGTAGAAATTATCTCAGTCTGCTCCTGGGTTTAAAGAGCCGCTGCCAGGACAAAAGACTGTGGAAAAGATCCTCTACAAAGACTCACAGTAAATGAGAAAGGTCAGCGGTGACAGAGCTGCTAAAGAGACAGTAACTGTAGCTAATTAGATGGGCTGCTGCCTAGCTGTCTGAAACACAGTTTTTTAAATTGTCTGGGGCCTCGCCAGCCTTGTGGATTATGTCTATGTAGTTCCTACAACACAAAGATGTTTCTTTTCCCTTTCTTTTATTATTCGTACCTTAAATGCATCATTGTGTTCTCCATTATGTCTTTTTGCTAGAAAAAGTTGGTGAAGGTAGGTAAAGGATAGAGCTGCAAAATCTTACATATCCACTGCAAGCAGACACTTGTGAACTTAAAAATATTTTGCAGGTGGACAATTATTTCAGTGCAAATTCTTTTCATTAGGAAAAAGTTTTAGCATTTGAAATGACCAGTTCCAACATTTTCCTAATTGACTTTTCAGTTCAAAATTAATCAAAATTCCTGTTAGGGTCATTTTAGCTTGGCATCTCCAAGCCAGCATCTCTCCCCCTTTCTTAGCATGTCTCTGTTCTTTCCCTGCTGGAGATAAGCTGGGGGATTTGCATGCTATTTTCTCACTGACTCATTTTCCAAATATGGCCATTTAACAAATATTATTTCTGCAGGCAGCTAGCCCCTTCAGATCCTTCATAAAGGAAATTACTCAATCAATAAAGTTAATTTTCACTCCCCCCTGAAGCAGCCACCCACCCCAGCAGCTGTTCAGAAACAGACTAAAACAAAGCCGGAAACCTACCCAGATCCAAACATCTCTTTGCCAATGTCCTCCTGCAGCTGAGCTTGAAATGGATACTTTATGTATACTAGGAAGCAATGGAGAGAGCAAGACTGCGTTCTGCTGCTTTAATTAGCTAACTGAAAGATTAATAAACAGCAGTGAGGAGCTCTGGTCCTTTCGCACTATGTTTACAGTCAGCCCACTTCTACTATAATACTATTTGCACATTGAAACAAATTCAAAGGTGACATTAACCCTAACTAGGTGTCCCCTGAGTACAGCACAAATTACCACAGTTCTGAAACTGGCCCAGTGGGACAGAGGAACCAGTCTCACTGCCTTGTTTTGTCCCAGGAGGATGTCCACACTGGAAAGGGAGCAAAGCCTTACCTGGAGATCCTGAGGAAATCCTGCAGCTTAGGCAGGGATGCCACTGGGAAGACCCTCAAAACTTCTTGAGTAGGGTCTGTTTTTCCAAACCTGCAACTCGTGGCAAGTAACGCAAAATAGCATTAATTGCAGGAGGAAAATACACAACACCACTCTTTTTACATCTCTTTTGTTTGCAATAATAAAAATGAGGTTCAATATTGCATATACTAAAAAAGGATCTTGGGCTCTAATCTAATCTGCTTTACATGAACACAGTGTTTGTGGAGCAAGTCCAGGCTTAAACTGAGAAAGCTCCTCCGGAAGAGTCTTGTCCATATTCTTGTTACATACAGTCTCTCTGATCCTACCATGCTGGCAAGGGCAGCACAGAAGTTGGCCCCAGTTTGAATTTCCTTGGGGGTCACACTTGGGTGGAAGGGGCACTGGCACCCTTAAGCAGGAGTTAGTGAGTGCATTAGCTGGCCTTCGACAAAGTTTGGAAGAAGACAGAAAAATGAAGGTTTAAATTTAATGTTTAAAAAAAAAAGATAAATTACAGTTCTCAGGCACAATACCAAGCAAGGTTGTTAGCAACTGAAGCAGGCTCCACATAGGCAGGAGCCACAGGGAAAAAAGAAGAAAAAGCACTTGGTTGTGGAGAAGTGGATTTCATGGGCAAAACAAAAATTGTGAAATGACTCAGAAATGCAATACCAACATAGAGCATCCATCCTTGCAGTGTATAGAGCATAATGTGAGCAAGGTGTGAAGGAACTGGGGCCATCGAAGCCTATGATCGGAAGCTAAAACCAAGGGACAAACACTGTGAATAACAACAGCAGGAAAGAGAATGAAAGGAGAAACTGATTTATCTACCTATTATCTATTTACCAGCATAAAAAGAAACTAATACATTCTTAACTGAGTGTGGCTAACCAGGGCACTTGTAGAACAGATCTATTCACGTGCCTAAAATAACTCTCCTGTCTCCAGGGTGCTGGGGGTCTCACTGCTGCCCTAAGCGCTGCCAGGCACTATTTCTGTTACAGGTGTCACCATTTAAGCGACCAACCTAGCCTATCTTCCAGGGGTTTATCTCCTGGGAGCTGACAGGCAGAGGGGACACAGCACCTGGCTCGCCCCTGCGTGGCGGGGCAGAGGCCGGGGGGAAGATGCTGTGGCTGTCTGGGAACCCCCTGCGGCTCTGGGCCACCTCGCACGGGGAGGGGGGACAGGAACTGCCCAGAGCAGGGGCTACCCAGGGAGGACGCCCCATGCTTTGGTGCTGGGCTAATAAGGAAGGAGCGGCTGAGGACTAAGGCAGCTTCGCGTTCAGACCTCAGCAACTGCACATACCTGTGATGTGACTGCTGGCTTAGCAGCAATTTCCAACCTGCTGACACAACCAGCACTGGGAGAACTGGCTGCAAAGAAATTAACCACTGTAATTCCGAGCAGAGCCATTGCTATCAAAAGGACAAAGATGTTTTAATCACAAACAGAGGAAAATCTTCTGTAAGATCTGGTAAGTCAGCAGCTGATTTGATATGAGATCCGACCTGCAAGGATGGAAACTGGCAACACGATGCAGCTGGCTTCTCAGGTGGGACTTCTGGAGTGCAGAGCAAACAGAATAATCACTGTTGCTGGTAAAATTAGTGGCAAAAGTTCATGGCTTCACAAGCCCATTGGCTGCTTGAACTGAATTGATAACAAAAGATGGTGAGCTAAATCCTTCCACAATTTAAACAAATACCTACGCCATATCACATATAATGAGCTTAAAACATGGAGGTCCAGCACATTCCTACCAACAGCTCCTGATACTAATAACTGCTTTGCTCTCTTCTGCTTATTGCAGGGCAGCAGAGTATCAGAGCAATTTACCTTAGTTTTTCTACATAACTATGTAGCAAAAACACTATGAGAAGAGTCCAGCTGCATCACCTGTTGAAAATAAGAGACCCTGGAGATTGCGGATGTTTTTAGAAACCTTTACCACATAAGAAAGCTAGAGCTGCAAAGCGATGTTTGGTGTCTCATCCTGCCTGGGTATGGAGTCACTCAACTAACACAGAACTTCTAAAGGTCAGGACTGATGACAGACTGCAGACAGATGGAGTTTCCAATACTCAAGATAACTCTCTACACCTCCTCCCCGCTATCACAGCTGATGTACAGCAGCTGTCTCCTGCATTTAAGTTTAGTTTTTGCCTAACCACTGTAAAGGTATTATTTACAGCTCAAAATCCTGACTTGGACACATCTGAACCCAGGGAGTGGCTGCTCTGCACTGATCATTAACAGCAGGAAATTCTGCGCTAACAGCTTGGGGCTTAGCTATTGTCTGTTTACAGGAAAAAGGCCAGATATTAACAAACATGGAGAGAATCTATAAACCCAGCTCTTTTGTTGTGTTGTTTTTTTTTTTTTTTTAATTCTGCTTTCCTTGGCTTCTACTTTGATGTACAATCCAGTGAGTTATTTTTTCAATCTTCTGTAGTTTTTTCTATTTAATATTAATTCTATTTAATATTAATTATTTTTCTATTTCTATTTAATAAGGTATTTTTCAATCACAGAGCCCTCTTCCTTTGCTGCTGTCACATTTGCAGTCTCTCCATGCCACTAGAAGGTCTCAGTGCTAAGGGAAGAGTTTTGCTTTCTGGCCTTCCAGTATTGGTTTTACCATTAAATTTAGGAAAAAAAAAAAAGCCTAAGGCTTTTGAGAAATTGTCAAAAAGTAATTTTTCTTTGAACAAAACTGTCTATATGCATTCTACCCTTGACAAAAGCACAACTCCTCCTCCTACTCATTGGGATGGACACGTCTGTTTTCTCTGTGTCCCTCTCTGGAACCTGGGCCTTGCTCTGCTGATGGGGGCTGTGTTGCTGCTCCCTTTCTTACTCAGAATCATTTTGACATCTAGGCATTGCTGGCTTGCTCACATATTCATGGAAGTCAGGGAAAATCTTCTTGCCACCTCTCTTTGTGAATTTTGTAGATGCACAACTGGAGCATCTAAAGTGCTGCTTGGAAGGGATCTATGACACTTTGAGCATTCTTAATGCAACCTTCACAGGTCATTGCTCACCAAGGCTGGATTTCTCCTCCTTTTCTAAATATTACCGATGCACGAAGAGACACAGATTCAGTTCAGCTTCAGCTCCTCAAATGAGTTATGTGCCTTGTGGTCTCTTGCATTAGAGATGCTTGCACCTGTAGGCTTTTAGAGATGTGGATAATTGATCCTGTACTGAAGTGGAAGAAAACACATTTGACTCACAGAGTAAATGGAAACAGTCGTTAGCCTGTGTGTGGACTACATTTAGGTACGTTCTCTTAGCAGCAGGCTATAACCCACTATGCTTTTGCTCTTGGGACCTGGTATCTTTTCTTAGAAGCTATTAATAGCATGAAGCACTAGCTAGTGCTTACTTTCTCACAGAAATGTTTTATTTATATTCACAACCGTGCACTCTGTACCACATTATCATCCACCACTACCACTCCCAAATAAATTTTTTTATTCCAGTGGTTGTTTGTGGGCAAATGGAAGCAGGCCAGACAACACAGCTGCCTCACAACAGGAGGCTTTCCTTTCACAAAACTTTGCTCCCAGAGTATTTAGCCACAAGAAACCTGTGAATCCACAGATGGAGTCTTGCACTGGGTTTCATAGCCTCAGTCTCAGGCTGACAGCCACATCAAGAAGCCTCCTATCTTCTGCCATACCTGGGACACCTTTTTATTCTGTCTGTAATTTTATGGTAAGGCTCTAGGATCCCCTTGTACTTTTTACAAGGTCAAATTCTTTAGTAATTCAACTCTAACAGTAGCTGGAACTAAGTCTAAGCTTCCTAGCAGTAAAATGTGAGGACATTTAAGAAACATAGTCCTACCTGCTGGTCACCTAATTTAACCTGATGTATGGCTTAGCAGCAGTTAAGAAGATGGGTTATATTAAAAATGCATTTGTTGGTGAAAGGTAATATACTTTGAAACGCAGGTTTTTTTATATACCCCATGGGCAACAATGAAGCATGGTGTAAAGCTAGCCTGGCTCGCAACGACCCGAGCTGGCACCTCAGATCAAAACCCACAGCCACTGCCTATCTGCTGCCTGTTTCCACACTCCTTGCAAAGAGCTGCCAAGAGCTTGACAGTGCTGTGCCAATGCAGCTCCCGCACTTGTACTCAAGGGGTTGCCTCCTTGCTGCTCTGCGGGATGGCTGTCTGGTGCTCCCTTCTGCCGGCACGCTGAGCAACCTCCTCCGCACGCTGCTATCTGTGATGCCACATCTTCGGAAATTCTCGGCCTCACCGGCTGTTGTGCAATGGAGAGCTGGGATTTGTGAGAGCTGGAGGCTGAATTTCTTACAGGCTATTCAACTTTGGCTTTAGCCAGTCTCCTCCCATGGCTAGCAGTAGATGACATCAGAACAAAGCAGATTTGCACACAGCCCTCTCCCTTGGAAGGGCAACTAGTCTCTCCTACCACACTTGTCCCCATCTCAAAATCCAGTAGATATTATGAGGAACTTAAAAGAATTTAACTTCTTTAAGCAGCAATTATCATAGTTTGCCTGTGTTGGGAAATGAACCTGTAGTAAGGCTCGTAGCGATAAAGCATCTTACTCCATTTCCTGATGTAGGAATTTTTTTACTCCTGAGAATTTGTTTACCATAGAATAGGCGTTGGTCAGGAGCTGCAGGCAGAAATAAGAGTGTCTCGAGGCTGAATGTGGGTGGTAAGCACCTCACCACATGCAGTCACCGAAAGGGTTTTTCTGGGCTCTTTCCTCCAAAGCCAGGGGACAGACCTGAACATATTTCAGTGTGAATCCTGATTTCACGTTACTGTTACCTTGAAGACTTATCTTGCCGTTGCAGCTGAATGTAGTATTACTTTCTTGTGCTAAGTTCTCTATTCTACTTTCACCTATGGCCACGTTGCCATGGCAAAGTCACTCCTGTATGTGTATGTTTTAAATACATAACCTGCAAAGCACTTTGGATTCCTTTGACATGGTAGACATCTATTTTCCAGGTGATTTTCTTGTTTTAGATACAATCTGTAAAACAAATGGAGAACATGCTACCAATTCATATTTCCACAACAGCATCACTAAAATCCTATGTACATGTTGCATGTTACACATGTGAGTACTCTTTCAATACATGCCTGTTTTTTGGATCAAGCATCTATATAACATGTCTTTGGTTTCACGCTGTTACTGTTCTGAAATATAATTCTTTGTGGTTTTCACAGCAAGAATAGAAAATTAAATTCTAGAAGCCTTTGGCAGAAAATAAGAATAGTGCAGATGTTATCCTTCATCGTATAACTTCTCTAAATAAGCTATAGCATTATTTATTTTTTATTTTATTAACACAAATTTCCACTAGCCTGTCACAATGACCAAACATTTTATATTTTATATGTTTGTGAACAAATAAAGTCAGATTAGATGGGCAATGCTCTGAACACACACACACATTCATCCTCTCAAATTATAAGCCAGAGAGTTCTTCAAAATAGCAATTATTCAAAAACTGAAAAACAAGTTACATATTGTTTACCTCAAGCAGACTAGCAATGTTCTTTCATTTTTTTATAAGGTACTCTGGAAGCACATTTTCACTCTAAAAAGAAAGATTCTGGCAATCAGCAGAACATGCAAAGAGGGGTAGGTTGAGTGCTGCAAGCTACAGAACTATTTACCAGGACAGAACCATACCTTTTTTTCCTCTTCTTCCAGGAATTTTCATTACCAGAGAACAACAATCTGAGCTGAATATTTGGAGAAAGGGTCTAGAAGTAGTCCATGAAATTGCTGTTTAACATTATAATGCAATCAACGCTGGAGATGAAGAAAGAATATATATAAAAACACAGGTGCTTTTCTGGATGCTGTTTGCTTCCAAGGGCTACCCATTGTGAGTACATCCCTTTCCCTTTCCTTTTTAATGGATTCAAACACATTCCAGAACTTACAGAAAATAAATGCTGTCCAGATAGCCAATTCTGGGTGCTGTACCATAGAAAATCTATGGAACTATTTAATATATGCAGTATAATACCTAAGACATGGTCTACACACAATGCTCTGTAGTAGATTTTACAATAAACAGTAGGAAATCCATTATTTTCACGTCCGCTAGCACTTCTTAGATGTACACTAGAACAAATGCCATTTTTTGCAATGATAAAATTCTTTTACATCAAGGCTGGTGACAGTCAAATTGTCCACATGAACCAGATTCAAGTTACTGCGTTGTATTTTGTGAGTCTTGCGGAATTAGGCAAGTAAATAATTTATTTGTTAACATGAGTCATGCATTATCCATCTCAAAAGAGACCATTAGATGTGCTGTTCAAAGCGTTTTTTCTGCTGGGAGTTCTTCATGAGTAACAAGGTGCTTAACAAATTCAACATCATAAACTAGCAAAGCACAGGAGCAGCAAACTTCCTGAACCTGCTGTTTGTGATCTTCAGAAATCTTGAGGTTGGGTGCAGCCTAAGGACAAGACGAGCATGCAGAAAAGTCTTTTTACACCTGCATCGCTTTTAGTAGTTTAGAGGGAGGAGCACGGGCATACAATGCCTTTCAGAAAGGAGTCAAGACAAAATCATACCACTTTGAGAAAGATATGGACAGAAAAATTAAAGGAAGAATACTGGCTGGGAACAAGCTCTGCCAGTTCCATGGATGTACGAGAACATTAAAATCTGTAGTGGCTACTGGCAGCAGGACTGAAGTCTGCAGGGGCACTGACACCTACATGTTGTGCATCTCCAATCACCAAACAACGAAATGAAATCCAAGGAATTTAAAGTGTCTCCAGAACTGGTACTAAGTACAGCTTTTCTTAAGAATAGGTTCATTATATCCTAATTATTTTCGATATCTATAAAGGCACTTACTGTAGTTATTTGCGTACCGCAGGAAAGGACAGAACTTCACCTATAAATAGTTTAGAAAAGATGGACAGTGTTTTTGAATGTAAGAATGCTTTCTCTTCCTGTGTTAGTTTAATGGGATAGGTGCCAATGCTTTTATGAATTATGAATGCAGCAGTCTTCTCTCCAAATGAAGATGTTGGAAGTCTGCCACTGGAACGAGGTGCTCATATTACATACTGCCAGCGAATTTCTGTTTCTGTAATGAAAACTAGATTACTAAATCACTTCTCTTTTGAAAAACATTACTCTTGCCTATAATGATGTTGCAGAGCATATTCTCCTCTAGAACGAAAGAGAAAAAAATAATCAGGATAGAAAGCAATTTGAATCACAGTTCTAACTGGGGAAATTCATATGCTGTGCCCCTGATGTAAATAGCTGTTTGTATACCACCTACCTTCTTCCTTCAGTAAAGCATAATCCAGGCTGATGATCGATCACGTATTTGTTACTAAGCCTATGCATGTTTTTTTTACCCCACAATGATTCTCTTTTTAGCTACCTGAAACACAGTCATTCCTTAAAATAATTGAATCACCAACATTTTAAATGGAAGTCTTGCTTGAGAAAACATTGCTCCCTACTTAGGAGCAGAATTTTGCACTTAAATATGATTCAATTTCTGTTTTGTAAAGAATGTAGCATTACGTAGAAGCATTATGTAAAGTTTGGGTTTTTTTTCCAGTGAGTGACCCTAAATCTCAAGAACACGTTTAGAAGAGAAAGTATTAATCCTTTGACCTATTATATATGCCATAATATTATGACCTCTGACAAACTGGACGTCAAGTATTCAACACAAAAAAGGCTCAAAGCAAGACAGCGAGGCTGCCCTGCTGCTGCACAGGTTCCACAGCAGCCAATGGTGCCACCACTGCTCGTTGCCTGGGCATCAGCTAACTGCAACATTACTAACAAATCCCATGGAAAATGTGTTTCATTTAATCATATGTACATATTGCAATATCCTATATATACACCTTCACATTTTGTGTTCACAAGCAATTGTTATCATCTTCTGCTAACAAATGGAAGGATTTTACAAGACGATGCAAAATGCTCTTTGTCTGAGTTCATTTCAGTTTAACCAGCAACCCTTTCCATCATTTCCAAATATGAAGCAGATCTCAGATCTCGTGCGGTGGTATTGCAAGTTTCACAGTAGCATCTCAGATAAAAGGTATGAGTTTTTTTTAATAACAGCTCTCCCTCCATTGTTTTTCTTTGCAGTAAGTCAGTCTATAGCATGAAGACTGTTAGCTCATCCCAAGGGCTCACTGATAAGGATATCCTCTAGCTTCCAATTTGCATGCACATTTATTTTATGTTACCTTACAGCTAAAAATCCCTAACAACATAATGAAGGGTAACCAGAAGGTAAGTGCACAGAACAATAAATACCACTAAAATCATATTAACTCAGAAAAACACCAAAAAGGAAGAGAACAAAAAGCAAAAAAATAAAGCTGACACAACAACAAGCCTTGAAAACAGGTTTTAAAAAATACTGTGGCAGAAGCTCTATAGGATTCTCAAGCATTGAAATGCATTTTTTATAAAAAAAGCCTCAAACACACAGTCACACTGTGTAACCCACCTGGTTATATTTTACAAATAGGCTGCCAAATCCAGTCAGCTTCAGTATTACACAGGCTTTGCACCCATCAAAATCAATGGCAACACTCTCTATGACATTAACGAGAACAAAATTAGGCCATGCAAGTACTTTCTGATTTTTGTATAAGGCAAAACATTACTGCATTCCATTTTCTGCTCTGCACTTCTGTGAGCTGATAGTATGCTTGCATGATTAAGATATAAACCTAGTAAATGTTTTAATTCAAATATTATTACAAACTAGAGAGATCAGATAAAACCAGAGATTTTTTTATTGCACAAAATAAATTATATAGAAACAATGCAACAAAACAACTCGTATTGTAGGCTGCACAACAGATGTTACAACATGAATATATTTATTGCTTTGAGAAAGGAGCAATTCAGTGCTAGTAAGCAGATTAGTTATACTTCTTGCTCATCTACATTTTTCAAAAAATTAATCCAACTGGGCTAGAGGCATCTTGCAGCATACGGGTCAGACCAAATTGTCACTTGTTATCAGCTGTTATAAAGGTGCTGTGAACATTCTCGACATTAGCACGAAGCACTCCATTGTACATGACTGGTCCTGAGCCACACAGGTAGTTACATAATTAGAAATATTATTACATATCAGATATATCAATACACAAGATTCTAAAAGGCTCATTTACACGGTTTGCATGAGCTGTTGTTCTAAACCAAATCTTGCTTACAAATGTAGATGCAGCTTTGAACACTTTCCTCTACACCAAGAGGCAGGACCATGGGGTTTTGCCAAACCCCCCTAGCACCAATACCTCCCTTACCTAATTGCTCACGAGTGCTCACTCAGTTAGAGGTGTCTCCTTCTTCCAGGGCCACACTCGGCTTCCAAGGATTTTATCACAGATTAAAAAAACCCATTCTTTTGCTGGGTGAAATTTACAGTGCTTTTTTAAGTACTTCAAAACACAATGTATTTGGTTCTTTAGAAGGTACAAGACTGCAATACTGGTATTGCACTCATAGCTCAAATGGATTTGAGTTTTTAAAATGCTACTTTGTGGACCCTGAGATGTTAACCCCCAATGAAATCAAACACAAATTAGCTCTTCACAAAAACTACAAAAATCGACAATATTCAAATAATAAACCACACCAAAACCTGATCACATGCAGAAATTTGTGAAGCATGCGTATTAATGAGACAGTGCCATTACAAAGGTTCATAGTCTGAGTGAAATTCTTCCCCAATTTGACAACTATGCAAGTATTTACTCAGCTGAATTTATAACACTGAATTCTACTGCTGGTGTACATGCTCAATGTTGCAAAACTTCTTTACTAATGGGAAGGTTTATATAATAAGATTAAATTTAAACCAAATTAGCCACCCATGAAAGGAAACCCAGTGAGGAAGTGGGAACTCTGGGTCATTTCAAGTTGTAGCTACAAGGGTAATTAAAGAAAGCAGCTACACTGAGGTCACGATGAAGCACTTAGCATCAGGCCCATGGAGTAGACCCCTGTAGAATCTTACTGAAATAAGTAAACAGATTTTGGAATGTACACTAATAACTACAAATAAATGTGTTCACTACTCTTTACTGTACTTTAATAAAATTCCTTGCTTTACTGTTGTTTTTTTTCCTGAAACTGTGTTAATCCACTATGTTGAATCAAAATACAGTTAACAGTGAGGTTTCAAATAGCCACAAATATTACAAGAAGTTATTAATTCTGAATTCAAAAAAGACTATTTTACAAATACTCAGAAACTTCAGTGATGCTATCATGTTCCATGCACGTACCCAACAGTAAACTTGACCAATCTGGGATACTTTTTCACCCGGGAAACTGTTAAATACTGTACGTAAAACCTGTTCACCACTTTGTAAAAAGTGTTTACAGGTATAATAAGGTACAACTGAATAACCAAATATACCCTAAAACATCCATTAAAACACAAGCATCACAAAAAAATTTACTGTTTTTTATAATTATTATGAAGTAGAAATGTTATAAGGCAGGATGAAGCTAATATCAAAGATGAAAAACAGCACCACCAGTCTGCATTTTGCAATCAGCTTTCTGATCAGACAGAAAATGTATTATTGTAGTCAGATATAATTGATTAAGAAATGCATTTAGCCCAGCTGTACTAACTATACAGCTTCACACAGAATAAACATTCCATAAATCAACAGAAAACGCATGTGAGCACAAAAAATAAAAATACATGATTCTCTAAGCAGCATTTTGTTTTCTTTTTTTTCAAAACATTAACATAGATAGATATTGGACTGATTAAATATCTACAAGTGCTTTTCCTTTACAAAAATACATATATTCTTAATAGTAGGATAGACTGTCATTAACAATGACCTGTGTTTTTTTCACTTCAATTTGAATGATTTATAAGCTAAATTTTACAACCACAAAAAGGTTTATCTGTAATATGATGTTATCACTTTTGACAAAAAGCTTAAAACAGTTTATATTTTAAAACAAATTAGCAACATAACATCACAATATGTTCTATGAGCTCCTAAGTACTGTGAGGGCTGTTATATTAAAAACTGGTAATCACTGATCAAATGCAAGGAAGCATTAGAACATTATTACTGCTCACCATAGGCTCCTTTCTTATCATAACTTGGATCACAGCTTATATAAGGACACTTAGGCCCCCACCCCCCAAAAAAAATCCATTGAGAGTAACTCTATCATCTATTCAGTAGCCTGGAACATCCAACAATTCAGGCTTTGCATTGATTTTAAAAAATGCAAAATATTTTCATTTCAATAGCTAAGTCTGCAATAAGGGAAAAAAATGATGCATTGCTTCATGTTTATTCTACGAAGCTTGTATTTGAGAAAAAAATATGATCAGCAAGTTTTTAGAATGAAATATTTCAGTCAACTAAATAATTAAATTGTCCTATTACTTTTCAGCTTAGTTAATCACTATCCTGGAAAAGGCAATCAAGATATTTGGATTTCTTTATTCTTTCTATTTTATACTGCACAAGTAAAATAATCGACTTCTTCCTAATCAGAGGTCTCGCATCAAGGACAGCAATGCCATTTGCTAAAAAAATATCTATCAAAATCTGTAAAACATACTTAATATCTTTGCATTATCCTCCAAGTCTCTCCTTTTCACCCTCCAAAATATCACTGAACTACGACTAGAAAACCAAAAAGTAGCTTGGTGAATATTTTGTGCTTTGGAAGGTTTACAGGATTGACAGCACACTGAAGTTTTTTAGTAGTTCACAGGCCAGGTATAGCAGACGCATCAGTAACGCAAGCCTTTGTGCTTTTCTTTAGGAACACGCGCTATGACTCAAAGAGCTACTCTAGGTCTGTTAACCTTTATGCTACCCCTGTTGGTTTTTTCCTTTTCTATTCTGTTTTCGAAACTGCTAGGTGCGCCTAACCCTTTCGCTTGGTGACACAGACACCCACCACCAGTTCAGTTCTGCTTGACTGATCCCAGGTGTAACTCTTGACCACCGCACTCCAGAGAAGCGTGCAATGCCTTATTCCGAGTCAGCTTCTGGGTGGCTTTACCTTTGGTATTAAATAGGTCCCTTAAAACTATTAGGCAATCAGATTATCCACAAAAATAGTTTATTTAAAAAAAACACTTTTTTATGAACAAACTAAATATCTGACAACAAAGAGTGATTTTAAATCAATTAGTATGTGATATTTTTCAATAAAAAGGGAGCATGTTTCATTTTACTGCATCAAAATCCATGAGGCAACAGCAACAATGTCTACTATACTCCATATAATACAAAACAGAATTTTAGGAGTAGAATACTCTCATAAAATATGTGCCTCGCACTTTGATAATAAACATCTTTATTACAACTTCATTTGTAATACAAACCTCAGTATGTTATCTAGCAGCACAAATGTTTTACTGTTGCAGCAATTTTGTATATTGTACAGCAACCTACTCTCAACTTGTATTTTGCTTTCCACTCACCATCATGAGGAAAAAGGAAAACACACAGCAACTGTTTACCTCATCCTGTCAACTGTCACATTATTGTTAGAAGCGTTTGCTAAAAGTACACCTAAAAGTTACTTCAAAGAAAGGTATGCCTAATGGTTCAGATAAACATGCAAAGTCAAACTAATGTCTCTCTTTGGTTGAAATTAATGTAATGACAAAAACTTCCACTTGTAGCCATCTTTCATTCCAGAATGTCCCCTCCAGGCTGAGCCCACAGAACTGGGTCTCTTTCTGCAAGTGCAAAAGGTAGTCTGGACATTTCCACCCGCCTACAGACTTCCTCCGTTGCACTGCCGCACTCCAGAACTGTACAGACCTAAATTGCTTACGAGAGAATGAAACAACGTCCTTACTCCACTGTAGTAGCAAGCTACCTGAATTCAGAGGATGATTTATGGCACAGATCTTAGATGGAAAAATATGCCAGGAATTCATTAATTAATCAATCTCCTGTTCTGGAATCTGATGTTTTAATCTGATGTACAGACAGTTTAGACAGTAGTTTAAAAAAAAGAATTCAAGAGGCAGATCTGCTTATGAAGAAAAATATATTACCATTATAAGATCATCTTTTGGAGGACAGTCCTACAGAGCGACATTCCAGCTGAGGTCTGAAGGCCAGACTATCTATATATGATAAAGCTAGTGGTAAATGAGCAGTTGGAATCTTTCCACATTTCCTTTAGGATGAATCAATCCCCTTGTGTCTTGGAAATCATCCTGGAACATGCTCCAGTAGACTGTAACCCTTCCTTCAGCAAACACCTTCTGG
Organism: Opisthocomus hoazin; assembly: GCF_030867145.1. Taxonomy (NCBI): domain Eukaryota; kingdom Metazoa; phylum Chordata; class Aves; order Opisthocomiformes; family Opisthocomidae; genus Opisthocomus; species Opisthocomus hoazin. The sequence continues at coordinate 61,235,296 of NC_134419.1, read as the reverse complement.
AAGCATTACCTTGTTCAAACAAGGCTATAAAAGATTCAAAATGCAGTACTCTGAAAACTTTGCTGAAATCCATGAGAGCTTCCTGACAAATGAAAACTATGAGCCGACTCCTCATGTGCAATTTCTTCTTTATAACTCCTCAATGTTTCTACTTGTTGGGCATGAAATGGGGCAGGGTATGGGAATGGGTAAAAGATGTGTAAGAACCCAGAATTGATTACAGGACAGAGGGTGCCTAAATAGACATTTAACTGAGATAAATAATGAAATAACACAGCATGAAGTAAACTGAGAGGGGAACATCCAGCATAATGTATGCATTTTCAATAGAGGCAAACAGATGCACTCAACCTGTCTAGGTTAAGTGAAGAAACTGTACCAAGCTCTTGATTTAAGCATCTTTGTTTATACCTTTGCTGTGGATAGGCGTGGAAGTCTTACGAGATACGGTCTTAACAGTCTTAAAAGACCTCTGGTCTTTTCCAGCATAAAAATGAGTTTCATCAGTCCATGTAACTGTCCAGTATTTTATGTCGCCCCTCTATAAACATGGCTCAGTCTGTTTATTTTGAGACTTAAAGACTGGCTTTGAACAACTATCTGTTCTCTAGTATTTCCACCAGACATAGTACCTGTCTGAGCTGCATACTATTCCTTTTGTTGCAAGTCCTCCCAAGAATATTTTTTCTGGGGAGTGAATGCCTCTTGGTGTTTTCAGTAATACGAAAATGTAGAAAAACCCACAAATGGAACAATACAACTCAGTGACTGGTTCAATTAAAGGCCTAAACCCTCGCCTATTTTGTTATTTTAGGAAACAGCACAGAAGGAAAAATTGTTTACTTCTCTCACAAAGTCACGTCTAACAATTATCCATGGGAGACATGAGAGGGATCTCTGGATCATTACTTTATCTGTAGTGGAGAACAAGAGCCTAGATTATATCTCTATGGAACGTGACCAATCACTTTTCTCCTGCAGATATACTAGTACTGTTTTTAATAACTGCAGGAGAGAAAAGTCAAGTCAAATTTTTGGAACCTATGGAGAAAAAAAGACAAAGATGCAGAATTCAAGGGTTCCTCATGAAGAAAAATAAATAATTTCAACATAAAAGTAATTCTTTTTATATAGTTTCTACTGAGCTAGGTTTTTTCAATTTAAATTATCTAACAGAACACATTTATTTTTTTGCTTGTTTCCCATGAAAGAAAACTTCTCAATACAGCATGTTTATGAAATATTCTTGCTGAAAATATGAAGACCATTGATAAAATACAGAAGCAAATATTACCCCACCAAATGCAAATAATGGTCTTAAAAGGTATTCTGTATTAATAAATCAGGCACTTTGCTTTATATAACATTTTCAGTAAAGTCAAAATAATATATTTTTAAATTTTTTTTTTTTTTGCATAATGACTGCAAGACAGCTGGGTACGCACAATATACTTCTAGAGTCACATACTCCTTGGACCCACATCCCAGAAGCTTTCATGTGAACAGTACCTACTCTACTGATGAGTCACTTAGATTATTCTAGTAATCTTAGTCGGTATTTAATCCAAACAAAAATATGTTTATAGGACTAGGCCCTTAGCTGTGAGCAGTGTAGTAATGCACGATGGAAGATACATTTCTTAATTAATCATCTAATTCCATATTGTTTGAGATATTATAGGATCTCGTTTGTAAATTCTCAGAGTTTGTTACTAGACAAATGCAGCATACAGCTATGCTCAACAAAAAGCTGCTTATGACTTTCATTAATGAGTTAGCCCAGAGTTAAAAGCAGACACAAGTTTTTCACTTTTTTGGGGGGGAAGCACGAAATGTACTAAATAAGAGGCAGCAAGGTTAGGTAGTAGTACGGAGCTTTTTAGGACTTGCTCCTCTGCAGCTAGGTACTGCCAATATAGGAAAGCTGTAGAAACACAGTGGCAGCAACACTTATATTCCTATTCTTTACAAACATGCAATGGTGACACTGTGTCGTGGAAATGCTCAGGAAGGGTGACTGTGTACAGCCATCTGCTCCAGGGTGGCATATACTGCAGTTTTAATGGAATGCTTTACCCCATCTTTGGCACACAGCAATCTGTACACGCATTCTCATTTTCCTATGCTGTTCAGATATTCTTAATTGGCACAAATGAATTAAATATGCATATCTGTAGACACATGGCACATATGTACTATACGGGAGAGAAATTTCCTGTAAAGAAGGCAATGCCTGTGTTATACAAGCAGCCCAGTTAAGATACGTATTTCACTGGCACTTCACTGCTACAAAAACTATTAAACTATAACAGCACTCAGGCACCGTGTCATGAAACCAGAAATGCATGAAGTGTAGGTAGCTAGATCATATGCATTTAATGCCATGATTCTCAGCTGGGAACATTAAATCATGTCTTCCAGTATTTTCCATGCTTAAAATGAAGATTTGCCTTCTGTAATCTAGCTTTAAGTTGCATCAAGAAAATACCATGAATTAAACCAGCATCCAATTCTGATCAAGAGAATTCATGATGCTCTGAATTGTGAATACAGACGCAAATCTTCCACTAGTTGCCATTCACAAGCCAATACAAAGTAGTCCTATTTCAGGGGTCCTGTTAGGTGGATGTAAGCTTCTGTATAAAATAGCTTAAAATGGATTAAAAAATAACGTGTTCTTCCCTTTTTGAAACAAGTCTGTTCAAATTTGTCAAAACAGCAAGCGCAATTGTTGAAAAAAAAAATTGTCCCCTGAACCAAGTGGAAATTATGCTTAAGCATACTACTATTAGCTTTGTGATAAACTGAAACAGGCATTTTATGTCAAGGGAATCTACAGTGAAAATTCTGGTATATAAAAACACGTGACATATATAAAAACTGTAAGGTGTCATTTGTATGTGCATGTAAGTATTTACAAATAGTAACCTATTTCTACGGTACAAAACAACTGTATATACTAAAGAGAAGAATGATTTGCAATTAGAATGCATGCTCTGCTCTTCCAAGCTGCTCCATGTGAAGGACCTCTATATACTAGAAACTCTGCAGAGGAGAAGGGCCCTCCCTACATGGAGTATCTTCTTGCTTCTGTCAAGCACCACATCATCAACTGCGTGGGCAAGAAGACAACCGCTTCCTGCAGCCAGCACGTGCACCCTTCCCATCTGCAGCATGGGCATACCAGTGCCTGTATCAGTTGGCACGCTATGCCTGCAGAAAGGAGCAGCCGCTTCCCAAATGCTTTGCTTCCCCCAGTGCACTGGCATCTGCACAATATGTGCAACCTTGACCTGCAATGGCAGGTTTCCTAAACAGACTGCTACCGACAGCATCTTTAGTTCTGTATGTCACACGGGCTTTGGAGTGCAACTGTAGAATTCAACACGACTATTTATGGATTCCTCAAGTCATCAATGTTAGAACTCCTACTAACATTAAAGGGGCCAGATTTAATCCACAACATGCTGCTTCTCCTACAGAAACATACTAACATAGATGAACAAAAATTTACAAAGGACTTACAGGCTTGCATCTATCTTTCATACTTGATCCCAAGATAGAATTTTCATTTTGTCTTATCTAAGTATGATCAGTTCACTCTATAGTAGCTTATGAAAAGTTGATTTGGCTCCTTTTTGCTGTATGCAAAAGGCATAATTAAGTAAATAGTTATCTACAACACTAGCAGGCATGTATTAAGTAGAAATTACATAAAGGTACTGAACTATAAGTATCTCCACAGAATTTGAAGTGAAAAACTCAACTGACTTTTAAGCAGAGCAGAGAAAATGGAAGACTACAGAAAACATATGCATTACTATGCTCCCTGCAACATCACCAGAAACTGCAATAAACATTCTATACTAGAACCATTACACTTGCAATACCTAAGGCAACAATCTCTTTTTATCCAGCACTACCAGGTCTTAGGAAAAAGACCCAAACAATTATTTTGGTCAGACTGCTTATCTTCAGTATTGCATTACGTCTAATATTATTAAACAATTTTATGATGTGACTTTAACTAATGAAAATTTCTATAATGAATTCTAAACTCCAGATAGTCACAAGAGATATATAATGTAATTAAAGCTATATATTATTTTTGTCTTAGCGTATTATATGCCTCAACCAATCTTAAAAGGAAATGCTTGCAATGAAAGGCAATATTTATGTAAAATTTTGCCTTGGTTGTAATCTTGTAGTGAAATTCATTTGCTCCATAGAATTTACATTATTATAAACTTCATTTTTATGAAGGCTTTATTAGAAGAAATGTAATCTGACCAGAAGCCATATTCCAAAAATAGATAGTATTCCAAATTTCAGTCTTTCGGGAACCCATAGAAAAGTGCAATCACAAAGGCTGCAATGCTTTTAAGCAATATTAGCAGAATCTATTTAGCAGATTTAAAATTGCTGTTTTGAATTACCATGTTCTCCATCTCTTGTTAAGGGCAATTAATCTTCATCCACTGCAAAAGGACTGTTGCACACTCATGAGTGAGCTATACCTGGACCCATGAGAAGTTTATCAAGCAAAAGGTAGTGGCCCAATCACCACTTTTCTAAATATATTTTCTATACAAAATATTTTCAAGGTATAATCCTTAGTTACTTGTACAGTACTCTATGATTTATACAATATTCAGTAAAATAGCGTGTGAAACTGCAACACCACATGGAATGAGCACTCTGCCATTTTGCTAGTGTAATCAATATTAGGACCAGAAAAATTTTCTAACACACAAGCAAAAATATTCCGTAGTTTTTGAATCTTGACTGTACACTTCATGATTTTGGCTATGATTTGCAGCACACTCGTAAGATACACAAATATCTTATGCACATTTCAGTAGCAGAATGGCACTTGGCTTGCTCTAATAGAAACAACAGAGATGCAACTGACAATTTTAAGAAAGACAATGTCCTTATTTGCATGCTGAAAATCTGGTTGTGTCCCCCTAATCCAGGCACATCCATTCATTGTGCAATCTGTCGATGGGTAAACAAATAGTGCAGGATTCATCTCAGTGGAATCTGGCCCTTTGGTCTAACCGAAGTCAATTCTAGGTCGATACTGAAGTACCATAGGGTAAGACTAAAAACAAAAGCAGGAAAAAAACAACAAAAAGAGACAAGAAAACATGAAGACATCATTCATAAAAATTACCAAGAAAATGCAATTAAAGATTGCCTTAAGAATAGCCAGAGCTTATCCCTAAGACACATGTATATGACAATCAGTTTTATTTATAAGCAGTAATTCTATATATTTCGACAGTTAAATCCATACTTGTACTTCAAACCTATATTTAATCTCTAAGTCAGTTAATTGTATTTATTTGTCATTAATATAAAAATTCCTGTATCTGCTTTTATACATTTCATGATTTACATGTTTTACAACATATATAACGGGAGTGCCCAAACAACACCTCTTATTTCTGTGTTGCTGTGTTTGAGGAAAGGCAATCTTGAAATTTATACTTTCTAAAACAAAGTCCATTTATGGATGATGCACTTTGTTTGATTTTTGTATATACGGAGGTTCCATAGCTATACTAGTAGTTAGCACTGGTTAATGAGAGCCAGGCTACTCTGGTATTAAAAAGAAAAAAAAGAAAAAAAAAAATCAGGTCAAATTGCTGTCAGCTGATTTTCTGAGAGATGAAGACTAACTTCTCCCCCAAATACAAACTCCTCAACTTCAGATCTAGTGAAACATTTTTATTAGTTTTTACTGAAAAAAAACAGGCAAATCAGCTGCTTGGATCCCTGAATTGGACACAACTGTTGCAGAATGGGAGGCAAGAGTGGGTGAGTTTCCAGAAAGTGCCATGGAATACCTGGGCACTTGTTGCAGGAAGTGCTGTTTTACTAATTGCCTTATTTTTTCAGTCTGTCAGGATTTCATTTAAGTCTGATGCTTTCCTCTGAACTTCATTAGGATACTGGATGCTTTCTGTAGCATAAAACCCTGGAAAATCTTATGGTCTCAGGAGTTGTATGGGCTTTACCTCTCTGCCGCAGGGCAGAGGAACATGGCTAATCTAAGTCTTTTTGTATTGCAAATTTGGAATTATAAAGAATTATTACAGAAGGTATCATTAAAATCAGAAATATTTTACCGCACCCTTCAAATGTAATAAGAGATGAACTTCAGTGACCAAAAAAGATACTACTGCAGAGACCTATACAGGTTAATAAACTTCCCATGCCATGGTACTGAAATGATCACCAGAACTAAATGTGATCATACTTGCTGGGTATTTACAAGCTGGAGTGCAGAAAACAGGAATTTAACAGTAGCAGGAGCATTTAGGAGAGAAGACAGGGAGCACTATGTGTAGTCTGCATGTGCAATAACAAACACATATTTGTATATTCATAAATTACTTGGTTTCTGATTTTTTTTTTGCATAGGATATGACTACCATATTATTTAAATGCTACTTCACATGTTTTTAACTTTGATTATATAAATTGTCTCTAAAAGTACTCAACTCTCACTGGAAGAGCGCACAGGCAGAGACAGAGCAGTCACCTCACCGAAATTGCCATGTAAATCAGTGAAGCTCAGTGGTTTTGCCAAGAAAATTACAAAGCCACTGCACAAATAAAATGCACTATGCTGGAACAATTTTAATTACTCAGGTAGGCACGACTGCCAGGTCATTCCCATCCAGAGTGGGGAGTGATGCTTTATGATTAATATTTTGCTCAAGCAAAAATATTATTTCAAACTTCCAAAGTAATTTCTAGAAATTTGTTCACATCAAAATTCTCAATGAGGAAACAGAAATATTGTTTCATGTAAGTATGAACCAGATTGATCAGTGAAATTCAGAAATCAACTTCAGTTTGCAGGTTCTGGAGGTTTTGGTTTGTTATATTCTAGAGATAAGGCATTATTCCATTTCTAACTTTAAAAGATGTGAAAGGAATACAGTATTAGAAAAATGTAACATTGGTTTACTCCATTAAAAAGAACACATGAATTGACATACAGAGATGAAACCAACACAGCCTCTTTTGATTCACTCTTCAGTTTTGATCCCTTGTCAGTGACTGCCCAATGCTACGAGTTAGAAGGATGAGACAGGAAGAGGTGGATAATCCTTCCAGACTGATGCAGATACTAGCCTACAGAATAACACCTCTTTAAAAAAAAGATAAACTGCCTAATGTAAAGCAAAAGAAACCCTTAATCCTTTTGACTGGATTCTACTTATTCATTCAGTAAAGCTTTCTCTGAAGGAACGAAAATGCTCAGGCCTTGCTCATAGAGTTTTAGCACTTTGCAGTGAGGAATTATAAAAATCCCACAACTTGGATTACAACTGAAGTGGTGACGGGACCTTAATGACTGTAGTATGTACAGTCGTGAGTGCCTCTTACCTGATAAAAAGTGCCATCCTGTGAGCAGACTTGCGAAGATGAGCAGTTCTGACACCGAAACTGCGGAGGAGATGATTTTCTGATCAGGTAAGAGGCATACACAGCTGGACATACACACTCATCATTTGTTTTTTTTTTTAAATTTTCAAATGTAAAGCCTAAAGTTAATTTACTTATTTAAAACTGGAAAGACTTCTCTAATGAATAAATAGATATTTTCCCTTTACTACTCTACCTCTTGTAAGGTCCACAGGTGAGCCAGTAAAAGCTCATGGTGAATAGTACCAAAGACGGAGAAAATGGATTTACTTGATCTTCATCCAAAAGAAGAGACTGTCAATTAATTACGATTGCAACTTCTGTTTTACAACAAGACCTAAACCAGTTAGGGACAACAAAATCACAGAAGCACAATGCAATTTTTACAGATTAAAGTTTGTTATCGCTGATTTCAGAGGAATGATGTAAAACTACATAAAGGAAAACATGAACACATACCTGACTATACTATGCGTATGTAAATGCACTTACAAATTCAATCAAGAGTTGTCAATTCTTATATTCACTTAATGTTAAAAACTATACTTCTGAGATTTTTGAAAAAAATTAACCAGCACAAGTAATGTCCTTTCTGTCAAGATCATAGTTACTATTGCTTCCAAACCAATGCAGCTGCCAAAAGTCCATTTATAGGCAGGGGCTGCAGGATTAAATGTCATGAAAGAATTCTATTATCATTAAAGTTGTTGTCTCAACATTTCCTAATAGTACAGCCGATGCTAACAAAAATATAAGATGGCAACCCAAACAAACACCCACTGGTTTCAAGTCAGTGCTGGAGAAAACACTGCTTAAAGCTCCCTTACGGAACGGAGCTGTGTAGCAGCAACAGTGCAGCTTCACTGGGGGCTCAGCTCACATACCTCCGTGCAAATGCACATAGCATGGGGAATAAACAAGAGGAGCTAGAGATGTGCGCACGTCTGCGGGGCTATGAGATCATCGGCATCATGGAGACGTGGTGGCACAGCTCCTATGACTGGAATATTGGGGTGGGAGGATACAGGCTCTTTAGGAAAGACAGGCAGGGGACACGAGGAGGAGGTGTCCCCCTCTATGTCAAAGAGCAGCTGGAGTGCATGGAGCTCCTCCTGGGAATGGATGAGGAGCTCACAGAGAGCTTATGGGTCAAGATTAAAGGCAGGGCAGGGATGGGCAACATTACAGTGGGAGTCTGCTACAAGCCACCAGACCAGGACGAGCGAGCGGATGAGGCCCTCTATAGGCAGATAGGAGAAGCCTCACGTTCAAAAGCCCTGGTCCTCATGGGAGACTTCAACCACCCCGACATCTGTTGGAGGGACAACACAGCAGGGCACAGGCAAGCCAGGAGGTTCCTGGAATGCGCTGAGGACAACTTCCTCCTCCAAGTGATAGAGGAGCCCACGAGGAGAGGTGCGATGCTGGACCTTGTTCTCACCAACAAGGAGGGGCTGGTGGGGAATGTGAAAGTCAAGCGCAGCCTTGGCTGCAGTGACCACAAAACGGTGGGGTTTACGATCCTTAGGGCAGCGAGGCGGGTGCGCAGCAAGCTCGCTACCCTGGACTTCAGGAGAGCAGACTTTGGCCTCCTCAGGGATCTGCTTGGTAGAATACCGTGGGATAAAGCCCTAGAGGGAAGAGGGGCCCAGGAAAGCTGGTCAGTATTCAAGGATCACCTCCTCCAAGCTCAGGAGCGATGCATCCCGACCAAGAGGAAGTCCGGCAGAAATGCCAGGAGGCCTACATGGATGAACAAGGAGCTCCTGGCCAAACTCAAGCAGAAAAAGGAGGCCTACAGAGGATGCAAATAAGGACAGGTAGCTTGGGAGAAATACACAGAAATCGTCTGAGTAGCCAGGGAGCAAGTTAGGAAAGCTAAAGCCCTGACAGAATTAAATCTGGCCAGGGATGTCAAAGGGAACAAGAAAGCCTTCTATAGGTATGTCAGTGATAGAAGGCAGACTAGGGAAAATGTGGGCCCTCTCTGGAAGGAAACTGGAGACCTGGTTACCTGGGACATGGAGAAAGCTGAGGTGCTGAACGACTTTTTTGCCTCAGTCTTCAACAGCAAGTGCTCTAGCCACACTGCCCAAGTTGCAGAAGGCGGGGACTGGGAGAATGAAGAACCGCCCACTGTAGGAGAAGACCAGGTTCGAGACTGCCTAAGGAACCTGAAGGTGCACAAGCCCATGGGGCCTGAGGAGATGCATCCGCGGGTCCTGAAGGAACTGGCGGATGAAGTTGCCAAACCACTGTCCATCATATTTGAGAGGTTGTGGCAGTCTGGGGAGGTCCCCACTGACTGGAGAAGGGGCAACATGACCCCCATTTTTAAAAAGGGAAAAAAGGAAGACCCAGGGAACTACAGGCCAGTCAGCCTCACCTCTGTGCCTGGCAAGATGATGGAGCAGATCCTCCTCGAAAGCATGCTAAGGCACACGGATAACAAGGAGGTGACTGGGGACAGCCAACACGGCTTCACCAAGGGCAAATCGTGCCTGACCAACTTTTCTATGATGGGGTTACAGCATTGGTGGATAAAGGACGGACAACTGACATCATCTGCCTGGACTTGTGCAAGGCATTTGACACTGTCCCGCATGACGTCCTTGACTCTAAATTGGAAGGACATGGATTTGACAGATGGACCACTTGTTGGATAAGGAACTGGCTCGATGGATGCACACAAAGAGTTACAGTCAACGGCTCGATGTCCAGGTGGAGACCAGTGATGAGTGGTGTGCCTCAGGGGTCGGTACTGGGGCCAGTGCTGTTTAATATCTTTGTCAGCAACATGGACAGCAGGACTGAGTGCACCCTCAGCAAGTTTGCCAACGACACCAAGCTGCGTGGTGTGGTTGACACGCTGCAGGGAAGGGATGCCATTCAGAGGGACCTTGACAGGCTGGAGAGGTGGGTCTGCGTGAACCACATGAAGTTCAACAAGGCCAAGTGCAAGGTCCTGCACGTGGGTCAGGGTAATCCCAGACACAAGTACAGGCTGGGCGGAGAATGGCTGCAGAGCAGCCCTGAGGAGAAGGGCTTGGGGGTACTGGTGGATGAGAAGCTCAACATGAGCCAGCAATGTGTGCTTGCAGCCCAGAAAGCAAACTGTGTCCTGGGCTGCATCAAAAGAAGCATGGCCAGCAGATCGAGAGAGGTGATTCTGCCCCTCTACTCGCTCTCATGAGACCCCACCTGGAGTCCCGTGTCCAGCTCTGGAGCCCCCAACATAAGAAGGACATGGATGTGTTGGAGCAGGTCCAGAGGAAGGCCACGAAGATGATCAGAGGGCTGAAGTGCCTCTCCTGTGAGGACAGGCTGAGGGAACTGGTGCTGTTCAGCCTGGAGAAGAGAAGGCTCGGGGGGGACCTTAAAGCAGCCTTTCAGTACCTGAAGGGGGCCTACAGGAAGGATGGAGAGGGACTTTTCACAAGGGTGTGTAGTGATAGGTCAAGAGCGAACGACTCTAAACTAAAAGAGGGCAGATTTAGATTGGATATTAGGAAGAAATTCTTCACCATGAGGGTGGTGAGGCACTGGAACAGGTTGCCCAGAGCAGCTGTGGATGCCCCCTCCCTGGAAGTGTTCAAGGCCAGGTTGGATGGAGCTCTAAGCATCCTGGTCTAGTGGAAGATGTCCCTGCTCATGGCAGGGGGGTTGGAACCAGATGATCTTTAAGGTCCTTTCCAACCCTTACCATTCTATGATTCTGCGATTATTGGTGCAATACTGGGGTTTCAGCAATCATCAAAATTCAGTGCAATATTACTTCAGATTTAATGAATACTTGTCTATATACACAAACTCCCCTAATTCCTATTAAAATCGTTTCCTCCTCCTTCAGATTAAGGTAAAACTAAGAAACTTGTGAACTGTTAACTTCACAGCGTGCTTAATCCTCTGTCTTCTCTGTCCATGCCCCACTGCTTTTTAATCTGAGTGCTAGGAAGTTTAAAAAAAAACAAACAAAAAAACAACCAGAAAGTTTGTAATTTTCTACAGATCAGTACATTAGCATGTTAAGCGCTTAACCTTAGCTGCATTCCAATACAGCCTCCACTGGTAGTGACAGGCAACAAATCTGCATATACTACAAAGCAATAAAGAGTGAAGAACAATCAACAGCCACACACAAACTGTTTGTGTTTGTATAAATGTATAAAAGAAAGAAGAGAAATGGGGATATGACTTGTAACAAAAAAAAAAATATACAAGGCAATATAAGGGCTACTATATCAAACTGAATATCAGACCTGAAAGAAATGTCTTTTAATAAGTTAAATATTGTGATTCTATAATATACACATGCAGCAAAGAAAACCCATTTAGCTGTTATCTGGATGTCAGTGTTATACAGCACATCTAAAAAAAAAATGGGTGTAGTATTGACAGAAACAGTAATAAAACAATTAAATTTCACCAATAATTTTTCAGTGTCATTTTCAGTTTACTGACTGAATAAAACAGATTCTTAATAAAGAACTGCTGTATGAAGATTCCCCACCTACTGTAACTCCAAGGCAAATTTGCAGAAAAAGAACATGTGCTTGGGCTTTCAGATACTTGACTTAAAACTCAGAGCAGAACCTGCATGTAAACTTTGTATACCTACTATTTTAAAGTTTCAGAATCTACACAATATACGTGCTGCAGGGTTTCACTCATAGGGTTTAACCTAAGAAATCCAGAAAACATGCAAAATGCATTTTTAAAGAGCGTTTTTTTGAAGGGTCACAGAATATTTTTTGGACCAAGCTGTGAAACCATGTATACTCTCTATAATAAATATACCGAAACATCATTTATTAACAGTGTGACAGGATTTACGTTTTCGCCTCTTAGTCTCCATCTTGTCATATAGATGAATTCCATAGTATGATCCTTCCCCATGATTTCTCCATTGCATAGTACATCCAGCTTAAAACACAACAGAAAAAACAGTAAGACAAAAATTTTAATGTCTAAATGAACTCCTAAGTGAATCTCTGAGAGTTAATCTCTCAACTCCTGTCATTATACAATAAATCCATCCAACATATATATTAAGCCTCGATAAACACAACATGCTGACAATGTGGTATTTTTTACACTACTATTGCACTTTATTTTTTCACTTTTGTGTTTTCAGTTAAGGTGTGCACAGAAGAAAGTCTGCTAAACCAGGTAGGAAATCACTAGCAGACAAACACTCCCTATATTTATCAATACTACACAGTATCTGTTTGAAGAGAAAGCTTTGTGCTGTATTTTGAAGGCCTTCTTGCTATTTCAATGCTCTTTCAAATCCAAAGATACAAAACAGAAGTACTGTAATTTTCATTTTTAAAAATAAATCATAATTTAAAAAATATTAGTTTTAAAATAACTATAAATTACAAGGAAAATGCACTTCTAAGTATACAAACATGATTCTTCATTAACTGAAGGCAAAATAAAAAGAAAAGTAATGATCTTACTGTGAAAAAAGACTGTTTTAATCTGTATTATAGCATCTTACTTCTGTCCTCCACTGAAAATGTTTGACAATTCTTTCACTACTGTAGCCGTAATATTTTCCTGGTTTTTAGGGGAAAAAATGTCAAAATTTTGAAGTAAGCAGATACTATATAACACAGGCCATTAAGGTGCCAGAGACAGATTAAATTAACATATTAACAAAACCAAATTACACCAAAACGGCTGGTCAGCATGCCACAATACTCTGGCAACGTCCGGCATATAGCTCTGCAATAACCTGTGCACCAAACCTAACTCAGCACTACGTCTGACCAAAGCTGGGATGCTGCCATTTGTGCTAAAGGCAGCCTCCAGGTCGTAGAGTCATTGACTTCTGTGAGAGAAGAAATGGTCTGTGCTGAGGACAAAATTCCTGTATCCCTGGGATGACGGGAAGAAGAGGCAGGAGTCTCACGCTTCCCAGCTCCTCCCGGCATCACAACTTCTACCACGTTAGGAAATCCCTCTCAGAGAACAGTCTTGGCCAAGGTCAAATCACTCATGCAGCAAAGACCCTCTCTCCATCAAATTCCACCTAATTCCAGAGAATGCAGAAAAAAAAGTATCTGCATTTTGAAAGATTCAAATGTTATGGCTCCTCATTTCTTCATAATTACTGGATAGTTTCTTACATCTAAAGAAAAGGAAATCGCAGAGTAAATTTTGCGTAAGTCTCATTGAGGTCTCCTTTTTCCGAGTAGCTACCAGCCCAAAACTGCATGAAGAGACTTTTTTCTTAGCCACATGGAAAGAGAAAGCATTTATTTTTTTTACATAAAAATATCCAAAGCTAACGTATCTGTTCTTTCACAGGCAAGCAACAAACTGAAGTTACTAGAGTTGTAAGAGTACCTTGATTAGGAACTTTAGTCACTGTGATAAAATGATCACTTCTCATTTAAGGGCAGAAAATATAACTTGGAATATTGAACAGTACTTAATGACTGAGCTAAAAAAAAAAATATTCCTCAAGTTCAAATATGATTAAATTAAATAAAAACCTAATACTTTGCAGGGAAATAAAAATACAAGTATCATTCTTTCAAATGTACCTCATATGAACTTGGAAGTTTTAATTTTAAGCTGAGAAACTTTTTGATAGTTCCCACGGTCACTCGAGTAGAACAGCGGATAAATTTCTTCATTAAGCCCTAAAGCAACAGCAACAAGACAGAAAAAACATGTTAGAAATTTTGCAGCATGTAGGCACTCTTTAGTACAAGAACAACTGTAATCGATTTTTTTTTTTTCAACCAGTAACCAATTTTACTGCACTGTCTTCCAATTCATAATGACACCATAAGTTCATTTTTGCTCACAGTTTTGCAAACTTTACAAGATGACAAGTTCATTTGACCCATTTCTGGTTCTAAAGCAATTTCCAAAAGATACAGAAGGGAAGAAAGGGAAAAAATACCCCACCAAAACCATCAAAAGCTCCCAAAGAACTTAAAATATTTTAAGCATCTGTGTTAGTAACATTGGGAGTCAAACAGATGTTAAATTTCTTCACTTCTTGAGAGAAAAAAGGAAGTAAAAATATCCTCAAATAATCTAAGTAAAATACAGGAAAGCTACAAACCTGAGGCATGATCTATTATCCCACATTCTGTGAACCAGAACCTAATAATTTTGATTCAACAAGAAAGCTGGAAACCTGAGTCTCCTACATGGTGATGGAGATACAGATTTCTTAGTCTACATAGCATAAACAGACAGTGATAACACATACATATGTTTTCTTGTTCAATCAAAACTTTCTTACTGTGTAAGAACTTCCAAAATTATACTTGTAACATAGACACAGAAAATATTAGTGTTTAATCAAACAAATTTTTAATATTTTTTTAACTCTTTTCTTTGAAATTCAATAAAACCTTATTAAAATCTGAAAGCATTTCTAAACACTTTCTTCTAGCCCCGATACCATTAGGTAATATTCCCTTCAGGAACAGAAATCAAACATCCCTAATTCTTAAAACTGCAGTTAGTAGGTATTACCCGACACATTTTACAAATGGAAGTGACCTGCCCAAGGCCACAGACGAGACATCAGTGTCAGAACCAGGTTTACAGCTCACAAGATCTGGATCCCAGTCATCCAGTGCACAACATATCTGAAATGCAGCTTCATGCTGGCACGGTAAGAGAGCAATCCCGAAAGTGTGAGGCAGCTCACCTACAGCTAGCTTTTTAAGTACCTCTGTAGTATGGTGTAATCTGTTCTGTAATGCAGTCATATACCATCAAGGCTGTAGACTACAAAACTATAATCCATTAAAAAAAAAATCCATTGTCACAGATGGATTTCTAAATGGAATTGTATTTTTTACAAAATTCCAAGATGCATTGAAATGTTTGAAACAAAAGGACTAAATAAGCATGGAATTGGAGAAAGGTTAGCACATTAAAATTTACTGTTAATGGTTATAAAATTATGTGGTTCCTGTAAGATGCTATTCTGCCAACAACAGCAGCAGCACGGATTCTCTTCATTACTTACTTTGACTACATTATCTCCTGACTGCCCATTGTTGCGTAAACAGTCAAGGCAGATAGCAATCTGTGGGTCACTCCTGTGATAGTCTTTATCTTCTTCATTTTCATCACACTCCTCATCTACTTTTGGTTTCTCAGCTTTTGGGCTTTCCTCTGTAAAATATGAAGATCATATTATTTAAGTGTAAAATAATTAAAAGTCATAGTAGCAATAAACACATTTTTAGAGTAATACTTCATTTTCAAGAGCATATTTTTTCTTCAAACTAACTGTACACAATTTTATTTCAGTGTATTCTTAACCTGATCAATTTACAAATCTCTGAAAATAAAGTTTTACTATTGAAATGTTAACGTAATATGCAAACAACTGATTTCTGTGTGACAAAATAATTAGACTGATGGACCACTAATGGTTATAGCTGTCTACGTCTGTTTTTGTCCAGTGATAAAAACCTGCAACTGCGCATGCATCAAGATCACTCAGCCATGCAAACCTACTCTATGGTATGGCAGTTCACTGCCAAATAATATTGCTTTTAAATAAACAGTGGAATAACTAATCCCAACTCTTGTATAACAAAGCAACATGGGTAATCGATTCATATTAACTGTCTGGCACAATAACCCAGTGGAGACAAGTTCCTGAAACATTAGCATGAAGTAAACTAAGGGAAGATGAAACGTAACTTTCATCCACTTTTGACCTGGACTAAGTAACATCTATCAGAGCACAAATATCCTATACAATCATATATACTGCGTTAGCTCTCTTCCCTGATGCTGTTACATGTTCTACTGATTCCTGGTTTAAAAATCTAAGTCTTCAGAAAAGGTACCATCTTCCTACAATTTTCAAAAGTTTAGCATAGTTGAACACTCAAATCCTAAGACTAGCAAGTACATCTAGGTAAGGCCGCAACGTATGTAAATAATAGCCATACAGTGAACCACAAAATGGAGATCTGGAATACAGTATACAATAACCCTATTATATAAGTTTGTTGTAATGATTTTTTCCCGTATCCCCAACGTATTTGTATTGAATTAAAACAAAGGCTGCTCTCTGTTGGAACAAAACATTATCACAAGTAACTTGAATAGGCTACCTCTGTAGTTCTTGAGAAACTTGCAGATCAAACTCTGCGGTTTTCCTGCATCCACCACAAACTTTTAATGTCATTTAGAAGAGTTAAGATGAGAAGACAGAATGAAAACTTTAACAAATATCAAGCTATGCCTAAGCTTCTAACCACAGTAACTATTTTACTTGATTCAGTTTACATATTCAAGATGAGTTTTAAGCTACATTCATTGCTTTTCTTTCCAACAATTTTGAAGTATTTTAGAATTAAAAAAAAATTTGTCCACAAGTCCCTACTAGCTATTGACACACTTAGTTCAATGCGTATGATACATACATTTTGTTCCTATCATCTTGCTATGAACATAATTTACAGTATCAAACTACAGATTATTTTTTTCCTTTCTGCGAAAATCCAGGAAGAAAACACTCTTAACCAAGCAGGTGCAGTCTACCTGTCACAAGCATTTGTCTGAGGAGCATCTGCCTCTGATCCGCAGACTCCTCAGCAATGCAAAAGCATCCACAAGTTTCAACAGTTATCACTGCTGAGTAATGGAGGAAGATTTAGTTATGCAGTTTGAAAAGTCTTGAAAGGCAAACCAACTACAGAACTAGGGAAATTAGCAAATTTCCAATGATAAAATCATTCCAGAAACAGGTACAAACACAAAAAAATGTCGCATCTTTCAAGATGCCCTGACTGAAATTCAAATGCTCCTCCATGTAAATGACACAAGACTATTTACTAAAAAAAATCCTTGTAGATATTAGAATTAATGATGTTTGTACAGGCAGCCTCCAGAAATCAATGTGATGGTCCATTAGTGGCATGTTATTAAAGTTCAATATGACAGAAGTTAAAGAAAAAAAAGAAAAATGGAAAAAAAAGAAATTTTCATCTCATCAAAATGGACTTTGTGTTCTCCAAGTCAAAAGCACCAAGCCACGAACAGAAGACACACAAAACAAGCCAACACCCGACACACCTCCATCCCTCTCCTTAAGACATAACTTGGTGTCTCATTTTTCTTCTCATCCTTCTTGCAAACTTTGAAAATTGTCTCCTTGCTGTGATTTTCTCAGATATTCAATGTAAAACTGACTGCCAGAGTGAGTCAATGTAAAGCCGTTTGCCCTCTTCCTTCTCCAGTTCAGACTGGATAGGACCAATAAAGATGTTTTTCTCAGTACCACAGTATGTTTCCTACCATCATCCATGAATTCTCTGTAGCAACCACTCTCCTAGGGAGACGCCAATATCTGAGATAGGACTTGTTGTTTGGGGTTTTTTTCTTCTGATATATGAAAATTCTAAGTCCTGAGATTTTTTTTTTTTAACAGATCTTAGATGCTAAGGTTGGGAACTGTGTTGTGACCTCTAGTACAGGACATAACTGATAGACTCTTTTAAACTAGACCAACCATGTGATTGCAGGGCATGGTATTGACAACTGAAACAGTCCCTTCTTACTGAAATTACTCTCACCAAATTATTTATTCTCATGCAAGATTCTAAATGTTTGTTTATGGCAGAAAATAATTTAAATGCTCATGATTTGTCTCAATGAGTTATCACAACTTTCAAATTTCCATAGCCCAAGGATACAGTAACTAACAGAGCTGAATACATCTGTATCTACTTAAAAGTGTATTTTTAGAGTCGGAGCCTTCCTCTGATTCACAAAACAATCCAGTCACTCATTCCACTTAGTAACTGATCTCCATTAGATTTACTATCAAAATATGGGAGAAAGGCAAGAACCAGAAGAATAAATTGGTTAGAAGTGAGTCACATTCTACAAATTTGCAAATTATATGTTATTTTTTTCTATCTACGTATATAGCAGCAAATAATTTTCTAAAAAGTCAACAATGTCTATATTTCATAAAAATATTTTCTAAGTATTTTAAAAACTGAATAGGTGTACACTGCACAGTATGTTGCAGTAAACTAATATAATTTAATCTAAACTCAAGGGTAGGTTTCAGGAGGATGGGGCCAAACTCTTTTCAGTGGTGCCCAGCGACAGGACAAGGGGCAACAGGCACAAACCGAGGCACAGGAAGTTCCGTCTGAACATGAGGAAGAACTTCTTCCCTCTGAGGGTGACGGAGCACTGGAACAGGCTGCCCAGGGAGGTTGTGGAGTCTCCTTCTCTGGAGATATTCAAGACCCGCCTGGGCAAGTTCCTGTGCAGCCTGCTGTAGGTGACCCTGCTTCGGCAGGGGGGTTGGACTAGATGACCCACAGAGGTCCCTTCCAACCCCTACCATTCTGTGATTCTGTGAAACTGTCCTGTAGCTCTTCGATTATATAACAAAGAACCTTGTCCCTTATAATGAATGTCAAATGCGAATCAACAAAACTAGCGAGAAAGAAAATGAAATGCTATGAAGTTGAAAAGAAGCTATTATAAACAACTAAGTGCAGAAGAGTATTGCAAGACATTTACTTGACAGTGATCCTTTAGTAAAAATAGTCATTTCTTGAGCTTAGCAGAGCCTTTCCAAGAGACTTGAAAATGCCCAAATCAGATAGGCTATGGTATCAAAACCTTAATACCAAATTAAAGGGGCATAAGAACAGTTGGATATAGTCCTCATTTAGCATCTCAATACTGAGCTCTCAAAGTTCATAGGTCAACTACAAAAAAAAAAAAAAAGAAAGCGAAAAAGGAAAAAACATTTTGGAATCTACATAAAACAATTGTTTAGCATGTGTGGAAAACTGTTTTACTACTTGTCATAACTAATTCTTGACAGCCTCCTACTTAACAGCTGGTGAAATTCAGTGACAGAAAATAATCTGTAAAAAAACTCAAGCAGTTCTGCATCTTGCTATATTAAAAAAATTTAAAATTCAAGTAGAAAATCACATCAGTGGTGAAAGTGAGAGCTTAGGGAAATGCAAATAAAAATAATGGTAAAACAGCTAGTGATTGTAAAACAACTGGTTAAAAGATAAGCAGCAGTACACGAAGGCCCAGATGAAATTTACATAGATTTGTTATGAATTTCTGTAATATCTTCAAATTCAGTAAAAAAACATGTACATGCACAAATGTTTGAAAAAACAGGGCTTAATGAGCAATGTTACTTAACATTTAGATGAGAGGGAAAAAAAATCATCACCTTGTCCATTTTCTTGAGGTTTGTTTTTCTTCCAAAATTCGATCTCTCGCTGCAGTTCCTCTAGTTAACATCAAAAAACATACTATGAATTTTTAAATCAATACTACAGGTATATCATCAGAAATAGCCACATTCCCAGAATCAATCCAGATACCCAAAACCAAGTCAGAAACTTACGTTCTCGAAGTCCAGGCACCAGCTTAAATATAATTTCCTCTAAGGTGTTATCCAGCCTTTAAAAGGGAAAAAATGCATTGCACATTAAGTAGAAACTAGCATTTTAAATATTTTTAGCCTTTAAACAAAAAAAACTTTTGAATAATAAAATAAATTGCCTATTTTTTGTAAATACTACATCACGTAAAACCCAATAGATTTTAGCTTGAGAAACAACATGCAGTAATGCTTATCTCAACCATCTCTTGAACTGATTTCTTTTAGAAACAACCAAGGAATTAATTTTTTTAGTGTGTAAAGAAAAAAATGAAACAAAAGAGACAAAACATTATCCTCTAAAATTTCATTGTTTTAATTTGTGTTACATGCAAACAATCATGTTACTAAAAACAACAAACTGGAAAAGTAGTATCCAATTTTAAGGTCCGGATCATGAGAAATAAGGATGAAAATTATAAACTCCATTATCATATTAAGTGTTCAAGTGCTTTGGTAACAAGGCTGTTATGAAAAATTGAACAGACTGCTCCCTACTCATTACAACACAGACAAACCAATCTTGGCAGGATAAAGACGACCACAGAGCATCCATGCTGCTCTGGCTAGACAGTTCTCCATACCCGACCTAATTCATTTTAACTATTGTAATCTGCCATGAGTTTGTCTACCAGCTGACAGTACACAGCACAGGCATGTCCTCCAATATCCTTGTATCAGTGCCAGAAATAGTCCCTTCCAGAGGACACAGCGCATTTACCTTTGTTGCTGAAGCTAAAATATTTTTATCCCCTTTTCTCTGAATATTACCTACTGTCCTTTCCATTTAATTTATCATCTGCTTTCTACTTCCTCTTCCTTGCCCTATCTCACTTATCCTTTGGTTTCCTGTGTCTCTCATTCTGTTTCCTTTTCCTTTCTTTCATCTGCCCTCTACATCTTCTCCTGCAAACGGTAACTCCCACTGTCCACAGCCTAAACAAAAACTCATGACAAAACAAAGTACTAAGTAATACAGACAGAGAAATGAAGTACCTTGACATTCAGTCAGAAGCTACAATGCAATAATTTCCTTTGGTATATTTTCAATTGTCTTGATTTTTCAACTCAATAATGATATATATCTCCCTATATACATATATATTTGCATATATACATACATGTATGTGTGCTTGTTATGAATAATACACTACAGGCCTGTTATAAAACACGACTGTTCTCCATCTTCCATTCACTAGCAGTGACGAAGTAGAAAGACGACTGACTGATTTTATTGTTAAGGAATGCCTAAAAGCCATTTTAGCAGATAACAATTATCTTATAATAAATATATGAGCATTCCAGGTTCTATTCTTTACAGAATTTATATTTGTAATAAAAGTTTACAATTAGACTTATTACCCAATCATCTTGTTTTAAGACTAATTTCCTATCTTATCCATCAGTTCATGGAGACATTCATACCATAAGAACATTTATATTTAAGCTATGACCACGACCCATTTTTAATTGCTTCTTCTTATAAGGATAAAGTAGTAATGAAAAAAAAAATCATCAGCAAGTGAAACGGACCTCCCTTAAACCAAAGCCGCACAGAGAGCACTTTCTCACAGATAAGAAAAACAAAATCACTGGATGTCTGAGCACTTATCTTCTAATAGATGACCATATAGGTCTACCTTTCCAAACGGTATGTTATCTCTTCTAGTCTCTCCTCTCAATATCTAATGCAACTAGATGGTACTGCTTTTCATGAAGTTCCCACAGCAGAGCACTGGGAACCTGTATTGGAAATGGAATTCATTTCACATTGTAAGAAAGCTCCAGTCTTCATGACTTAATCATTAAGAGAAAAGAAATAAGGACTTCAAAAGAGATCATCACTACCTCAATTCAAAATCCCACCAACCATTCCTCAGGATGGTATAATACTTGCTGTTTCTTCTACATTTATTTTTGAAATTCCCACTTAGCGCTTTCTAATTCATCTTTAACAGCCCAAAAGAGAAGTCACTGGTAACGCTAACATTGCAAGAAAACCAGTATGCTTAGAAAATTTATGATGCTAGCAGCAAAAACCGAGTTCATACTCTAGTCAATGACTATTTTCTTTCAAAAACTAAACAAAAAGAGCTATTTCATCTTTATGAAATGTAAATACTAACTAACATTTTAAAATGCAGAAAAAATAATACTTATCTGATCTTTAAGTACAGGGAAACTAGACAAACTATATGGAAGAAATAGGAAATTATACAGAAATTCTCAATTTCAGATGCATCTTACAGTGTTCCTATTATCCATGCCTACGAGCACTCTAACAAAGATTTGTATTTCTGTGACTCGCATCAAACTCATTCCAAAACAAAACTACTTGACATAGCTCCAAAGCTGGTCTCGGTCATTTAATATGATACTTCCTGTTAATGCTGAAACAAGAACTTTAATATTTTAGACACACCTCTTTCCACTCCCACATCTCCCAACCTCCAAACCAGAATGTATAGCAAGAAGAACCAAGCAGTTACGTCAGCTTCATATAGTTTCTTTTTTCACCTCTTCTACAATATTGAATTGAGTTACAAGATCAAAGCTATGCCCTGATAATTGGTAATTATCTGAAGCAAAGCAAACGAAGACTATCACTCAGGAAACTTGCATCCGAAGAAGCATGATACCAAGAAAAAAGAAGCCTGCCTTCATGGTATAACCAACCCAGACCCTATCGAAGACTGACGATGCAGAATTCTGCTAAATCAGAAAAGGGAATTCTAGAATTTGACACTCTTCCTAGATTTTCATTTTAGAGCTCAGTGTTGAATTTCAGAGTTAAGCTTACAGTTTCAACAGACCCTAAGAGTTACCAACTAAAAGATACATCTAAAAAACTCACATAGTTATGAAATTATTCACAATTGAGTTTATTAAGTAGTTTATAAACTTTATCTCAAAGAACTCAGTTAAAAATAGTATCTAGAGTGTTCAACGTCATTTCTCACAAAATGGCTGCATTCCTGAGCAATGACGGGGCTAGTCTCTCCAGTCAGAGTATAAGACATGTATTAAGTTATGCAGCCAACATCCAAAAAAGACAATTTCATCATACTGCTCAAGTGCTCTTCTGATTATTACTTTAGCAAACGTTTAAAACTATTTCGTAGCAGCAAACTACTAGTTCTATGCAGTTTGTTGGCAAATAAACCCATTGACTCTAAAATGAGTTTCAGGAAATAATCGCAGAGAAAATAGCTCTTCCCACACTTCTGGCTTTTGGTCTCAACTTTTCTCACCCTTCTATCATTTCCTGCTTAAAGCATATTATTATTTTACTAAACATCCACTAGATGTTTCAGAAAATGCATTTTTCAGCTCCTTTGAAATGGTCCTGTCAGAATAAAAGAATTATTTCCAAAATGCTTTCATTTTCAGCTTATTAGTAGTCTTATGCACTCTGTATAGCATCTTCTGTTACGGCTGACACAGCACCTCAGACACACTGACAGGAGATCAGAAAAATACTTACAGTAAACATCTACACAAACCCTTTTAACCCTACCCTTCCAAGAAACATTCAGATGATAAAGACTTAGGATAACAACACCCTTTCGAGTTGCTGAATATAATTTCTCTCACCTATCCTCTTGGTACATAACGGAGGCATGGGAATTGCTCTGCACACACATATCAGTCAAAAATCAAAGCAAAATATGACAAATTGTAGCAAACACAATGACATTAGGAAACAATACCAACCCTTGTAAATTCCAGCTGTACATATTTATTTTAACATTGATGTAAGAATATTTCTTGCTAAGTTCACAATAGTATTTACGATCTAATAATACTAGGGGAGGTGAGGGGGTGGAGGGAGTGTTGGGAGTGGCTTCCTCATTTTCGGAAAACATGAAGTTCTTCCACTTACGATGACATTTCTTGATTCACCTGTACTATACTTATAGGATGACTATCACTTTTGGTTCAACATAACACCACTAAAAGAAAACCCAGAATTTAAAAAAAAAAAAAATTGTTTAAACAAAGATGTGTTATCATGATATAAAAAAATGCAAACTCTCAAGAAATGGCATTTTCAGTGTCAAAACTTTCTTTCATGAGTGTCTTCTTTAATCCGACAGCAGATCTCAATTCAGATTGGTAGATCTACACTCCGGAAAACATTCAGTTGTTTGCATAATTCATTTTCTATATTGGTCTAAGAAGGGAAAAAGTTTCATGCAGTCTGGAATACCCTAAATAATTTGAAAAAATCCACTCTAGAATTTAATTTCATGTAAAGAATAAAAGGTATCTGCTTCATTTATTTGTTTAGTAGAGGTATTAAAATATTTATTTTAATTTGTACAATATACTCAGCCTTTCTGTGTCTTTCTCTTATCTTTCCTCCTTTTATTGTATCTGAAAAAACTCCATTTATAATTTATTGGGAGATGAGAAATTGACAGAACCTATGGCCAAGAACAGCTGATACATATATTATACAAATAAGCAAAAAACTAATTCCCTTTCAGGATAAAGATACTAAGAATATTTTTTTTCTGTTTTCTTCTTCCATTTCAGCAAATGTTGTGCAATGTCATCTTACCTTAACATTTCTAGTGGATTGGTCTCATGCACTTGGTTGCCACACCTGGGACAGTCATTGCTGTCTTCAAAGTGTTGAACAATACAAGTCTTACAAACTGAGGGACAAAAAAAAGAAAAAGAAAAAAGAAGAAAAACAGCTTAGACCAAGATGTAAATAATATTGCTTGAACATGACCTAATGATACCAGCTCACTACTGCATGCATCAAAGACAGAAGAGTATTAATTTTAAAGGAAATAACTACAATGTATCTTATCCACTTCTTGTTCCACAAAACCATAGCTAGTTCTGCTCTGCCAAGACAATAAGTAAAGCAGCACCAAGTTCAGCAGAACAGGTTAGACAAGCGTTGCTTTAAAGTACACAGTATTTTTACTACTTATAATCCTCCCAGCATCATAAAATGCAAACCCCATACCATGTAGCACATAGAAAGAGTGGGTTCTGAGAAAGAATGCACGCTGGGGAGCTCCAGCGCAGCAGAGCAAATCATCCCTTCAGAGGATTTGAAAATGACTTCTGTGCATTGTTTTCTTTCCAACAGTGTTGCTGGCAAATGAAAATACTGTTGTAAATACTTCTTGTAGGAGAAAAGTTCACAGAAATTGTACGCAGGTTCAAACTGGCTATGTTTCCGTTTTGACACAGTGCCTTCAAAAGCAATGGCAGAACTTACAGTAAACATCTAATACTTGAATCTTACAATGAAAAATCAGGATCATGACCATGGCAAGTATAAACAAACACCAAACAACAACAATGTGAACTTAAAATCCAATAAACTGAAATTAAACTAAACAAGGTGCTACACTACTGTTGCTTCCAAATGATTAATTGCAGACTGTAGATTTTACTGCCATTAATAAGAAAATGGAAGCCAAGCTGATGAGAACAAATATGCCTGCTATTATTACTACGTTACAACACTCTGGATGGAGATAATCTCTAGCCTCTGTTTATTATTACTTCACCTAAACTGAAATGAGAACTGCAAATTCATCAGTAAATGGACTGAAAAAATAAATGGACTGCTGCAATTGCAATATGCTTTCTGCTGAAACACTGTAATTTCTTTCATTAATTACCTAAACATCTAAGAGTACCTCTAAACAAACCAGTAAATCCTAATTATATGACAATCTTTAAGGAATCTTGAAATTCCTTTAACAAATGTCACCTAACAAGCAAAGCCTGCATTTGTTTTTGCCTTAGTACGCTCAGAAGAGTTACTACAAATCAGCTGATGCTGACAACGAACACACATTAAACCTCCGTGCAGGTGTTTTTTCCAACTACTTTAAAACACTAACTTAAGGCAGCTTTGGTTGAAATGACAATAAACTTTCCCCAATCATAGAACAGAATCATAGATTCATTAAGGTTGGAAAAGACCTCTCAGATCATCAAGCCCAACCATCACCCCAAAAACCACCATGCCTAATTAACCATGTCCTGAAGTGCCATGTCTACACTTTTTTTAAACACCTCCAGGGACGGTGACTCCACCACCTCCCTGAGCAGCCTGTTCCAATGCCTGACCACTCTTTCAGTGAAGAAAGTTTTCCTAATGTCTAACCTAAACCTCCTCTGATGCAACTTGAGGCCATTGCCTCTCGTCCTATCACTAGTTACCTGGGAGAAGAGACCAACACCTGCCTCACTACAACCTCCTTTCAGGTAGTTGTAGAGAGCAATAGGGTCCTCCCTCAGCCTCCTCTTCTCCAGACTACACAGCCCCAGTTCCCTCAGCTGCTCCTCGTAAGACTTGTTCTCTAGACCCCTCACCAGCCTCGTTGCCCTTCTCTGGACGCGCTCCAGCAACTCCATGTCTTTCTTGTAGCACGGGGCCCAAAACTGAACACAGCACTCCAGGTGCAGCCTCACCAGTGCCGAGTACAGGGGCACGATCACCTCCCTGCTCCTGCCGGCCACACTGTTCCTGATACAAGCCAGGGTGCTGTTGGCCTTCTTGGCCACCTGGGCACACTGCTGGCTCATGTTCAGCTGGCTGTCGACCAACACCCAAAGGTCCTTTTCTGCCGGGCAGTTTTCCAGCCACTCTTACCCAAGCCTGTAGCGTTGCACAGGGTTGTTGTGACCCAAGTGGAGGACCTGGCACTCGACCTTGTTGAACCTCATACAGTTGGCCTCGGCCCATTCATCCAGTCTGTCCAGATCCCTCTGCAGAGCCTTCCTACCCTCAAGCAGATCGACACTCCCACCCAACATGGTGTCATCTGCAAACTTACTGAGGGAGCACTCAATGCCCTCATCCAGATCATTGATAAAGATGTTAAACAAGACCGGACCCAAAACTGAGCCCTGGGGATCACCACTCACAACCGGCTGCCAAAGTCTGACAGACTTCAGAGCTCTCTGGCTGGCTCTTGGCACTCTCCCCAACCTAAATTGCTCCAGTAGTGCTGGATGCAGGGCAGATTTCTGACGATCTGGTAAAACGAGCTCGGAAGCACACAAGTCGTGCCAGACGAGCCCAGGCAGCGGGGTGCAGTGCTGTCTCTGCATGGGGGGCTCTGAAGCAGCCAAGAGCACGAGGCTATGAGAGCACTGCTCAGGCCTTAGGACAAGAGTTAATTTTTTCCTATCCTCAAGTTGTGAGGTATTTAGCACTAGCATACAGATGCACAAACCTGTAATCACACAACACTTCTATCACAGGTCTTTTATAATTTGTTAAATTACTAGACTTAATTGACTTTTGCACATGCATTCCCTAACACTTCCACAGGGTAAGAAGTCTAGTACAGAGCAGCAAATGTGATGTTCTGTACCGACAGCATTTCTTCCCTTTTCTATACACTTTTTATAACTAATCTTCCTAAAGCTAAACGTTTTGGTACTACACCTACAGAACACAAACAGTTTCATCAACCACATAGAAGACCTCATGTCAGCCCAACACGGCATTTAAGAACATGCTTAAATTAAACACAAGTGCACTAACTTTTAAAATAAATGTAGTTAAGATTTCTATAATCTCTCTTAATATGACCAAGAATCTCCTTTAGAACTGAAAATAACAGAAGTTATCTTTGAAATGGAAAAGATATGAAGATTCTCAGCTCAAGGTCTTTCTTAAGATGTAGTGTCTGCACACATTCAACCCAGGGGCAAACACCACAAGGTGGAATTCTTTAGCTGATCAGTACGTCCTCAGCCATCCCAGCTCCCAAAACTATCTGAACTACCCTTCCTTCTTGTCACCCACCTGAAATACAAAGAAGCACAGGGAACAACTGAAGGCATAGTTCAATTCCTTCACTAGTCATAACCGAGCCATATACACACAATGACTCAATAGGGAAATGGCACTGACAGCAAAATATATTCAAAAATCACCTATCCAAGAATATTAACTACTATTGTCTTTTCTTAAATTAATGCACTAGCTGGGTAAGGCTTAGAGCTTTCTAATTTCAACTTGCTATGCCCAGGTTAAATAGAAGTGGGAATTTTATTTTTTTTTTTCATTTTTTCACCTGTGTCTGATAGATATTTTTAACTGTATTACTTGGTTTAGATATCACAAGTGTTTTTTTTATTTACACTTTACCTCAGAAAGGTTTAAGTTTTGTAAGACTTTGGAGCAAATAGGTAAGAACATGACATTGTTCACCAAAAAAGTGTCATGAATCTGCTCTGCAGATTTAAACCCTGATTCTAAGCACAACTTCCACCATATTCAAAGGTAACCGAGTGTACCCTCATTTCAGGCATACAGCCCTGGAGAAGAAGGGGTGTTATATAGCAAACATGTAATAATCAAAAAGCCCTCTCACCTGCAACTTAGATAACAGAGTGCATGCTTGATCCCCTGAGGTCAGGAAGTGTCACAGATAGGTATCAGTCAGAGATGAAGAAGCAGCATCACTTTCCCAAAGATATACTATTTGAACAGACATTGCTGTAAGCCATAATGCTCTGTAAAAACATGTACTAAGGAACAAATGGAAATGCCATAGATACCCAAATCTGAATTACTTGCAAGTAGCCACTAACACCTTTCAAGTGCACAGACAGAATTTGTATAGCTGGCTAAACTACATAAGATAATAAAAAATATTATTTCTATTTTTCAGTTCTAATTATTCTACCTTTACTTTTTTGATACTACAAGTAGTCCTGAATATTATAAAAAAAAAGAAAAAAGCTCCAGCTAAATCACGAGCATGCCATGTCATTTGAATTGAAAAAAACCCAACAGCCAATAACACTAATTCATACGAAATTCTGATAGAGTGTTAATGAGAATGCTAGGATGGAGTAAGCTTTTCTTTCTGAAACAGGCCATCCCTGGTATAAAGTCATTAACTTATCTTGCTCTTCTGGAGAAGTGAAAAATAAGCCAGTTATAAAAAGGTCCTACTCTAAACACATGACAGGAAAATCAAAACAGAAGACAAGGTGGCACAAAAGCATGATGGAGAAGGCTCTTTAATTAATAGTAATATGTACTGTAAAAAAAAAATTTAAACAGAAGACTGAATGCAGACATCATGGGTAAACTGTATTTAAGTTTGTTTATTTAAGCAACCCAGAGATTTTTAGGAAGTAGTCTAGAAATGGAAATATTGCCACAAACGGAAGTAGTTAACATTGTTGAAAATTTTATCTACCCTGTTCATTAATGGAGGAGATGTCTTCTTCCTAGATACATGTATACATTCCTATATATGAAAAAAAAACCCATCAGGAGATTTTTGGGGCATGATTCTTCTACATTATCAAAATACAGAGCATCAAAGCAATTAATGTAGAGATACTAGGTCTGCGTGAAGTAAACCAAAGGACTAAATAGGATTAACCTATTACATCTGCTGTCAGATATAGTAGAAGTCTAAAACAGGAGTCCTAGAATAAGCACTTATTGGATGACTTGAATGAGAATGAAAATAACCATATTCTGCCCACGCTTCTCAAGGAATCTGTGAAATATGCTACCGTTAATTGAGCTCTTCAACTGCAGGGCCTGATCCAGATGGAGATCGGTGACAAGTGGTATCCCTCAGGGGTCCATACTGGGACCAGTACTGTTTTAATATCTTCACCAGTGACATAGCCAGCAGGATTGAGTGCACCCTCAGCAAATTTGCAGATGACACCAAGCTGAGTGGTGTGGCTGACACACCAGAAGGACGGGATGCCTTCCAGAGGGACCTGGACAAGCTGGAGAAATGGGCCTGTGTGAACGTCATGAGGTTCAACAAGGCCAAGTGCAAGGTCCTGCACGTGGGTCAGGGCAATCCCTGCTATCAAAACAGGCTGGGGGATGAGGGGATTGAGAGCAGCCCTCCGGAGAAGGACCTGGGGGAACTGATGGATGAAAAGCTGGCCATGAGCCACCAATGTGTGCTCGCAGCCCAGAAAGCCGACAGTATCCTGAGCTGCATCAAAACCAGCATGGCCAGCAGGTCGAGGGAGGTGATTCTGCCCCTCTACTCTGCTCTGGTGAGAGCCCACCTGGAGTCCTGTGCCCAGCTCTGGAGCCCCCAGCACAAGGAGGACACAGAGCTGCTGGAGCAGGCCCAGAGGAGGCCACAAAAATGATCGGAAGGCTGGAGCACCTCTCCTGTGAGGAAAGGCTGAGAGAGCTGGGCTTGTTCAGCCTGGAGCAGAGCAGGCTGCGGGGAGACCTTAGAGCAGCCTTTCAGGGGGCCTATAGGAAAGATGGGGAAAATATTTTCAGCAGGGCTTGTTGTGATAGGACAAGGAGCAATGGCTTTAAACTAAGGGAGGGTAGATTTAGACTAGATACAAGGAAGAAATGTTTTTACACTAAGAGTGGGGAATGAAAGACTGGAACCAGTTGCCCAGAGAAGTAGTGGAAGCCCCATCCCTGGCAACATTCAAGGTCAGGCTGGATGGGGCTCTGAGCAACCTGGTGTAGTTGAAGATGTCCCTGCTCACTGCAGGGGGGCTGGACTAAGTGACCTTTAAAGGTCCCTTCCAACCCAAACTGTTCTATTATTCTATGATATCTCATAATCCTGGTATCTATACTGTGCTGAAGATGGAGATGATACACTATCTCCGTCAGGAGAAACTGTACAGACTAGTGGCGGGTGATGACAATACTGACGAGAACTGCAAGGTTAAGAATCATCTGCTATCTCAGAAATTCCATTAGTTGAAGAAGCTCAGTTTAAAGAGCGTGGAGAAATGAGGCTGAGAAGCTAGACGATGATGAAATTGTGAAGTCTAATGCAGTCGTGAATAACGGCCATATCAAAATTCAGCTGAAAGTCGCTGAGGTAAGCAACGTAAGGGTTTGGTTTACTTTAGACCTTTTCTGACTTGACTTCACAGAAACTTATCTTAGGGATAACTCTTTTTCAGTGGAGAACCACAAGTGAGATAGAGTTCCTCTTCTGCTAACTCCTACAATAAAGGAAGGGGTTAGTCTTTAATTTTTTTTTTTGTAAGCCTCCTGTCCAGTAGAAACAGCAGCATCTTTATGGAGCCAGTCTTTCTAACCTGACACCAATTTTAAATGGTTGACAAATAATAAAAACATTGGGAAAAATGGTACAAATGTAATTGATGTTGGTCAATATTAATTTTGGAACTGATAAGTCTAACCACTAATCTTCTCTTATTTGGGAAATCTTAGCAATGGAGACCCTAAGAGGATTGGCACAAAAATTCTTCAAAAGGATTACCAGTGGCTTCGTACCAATACCAGAGTGGCTTCTGTAAGTGCTTTTCTATAAGCCATTAGTACTAGCCTCATTCAGAAAGCATTTCCATGTGTTTTCAGAAAGCTATGGCTGAAATTCTTTGAGGAGAATTTAATTCCCTCCACTTGCTCTTGGGACCTCTGCTCCAGTCATGTCAGAGAAGTTCTTGAAGTCTATGATGAGACGATGCTGATCTGACTGCTTTGAAAAGGACTAATTGTTTTGTCTTGTAAAGATATTTTAAACTTGGCTTTGTTAGGCTTTTTGTTTGTTTTCCAAACTAAAGACAAATATGACCTACTTCAGCTATAACTTTCATTTACACCTAGAAGAAATCTGAAATTATTACTGTTCAGAATAACTCTATGCCACAGGATAGATCACTAACACACTTCTTCAATAAGTCAGATGATTGAGTGCCCAGAACCTCCCAAACACTAAACCCTGCTAAACATAAAGCCTGCTAAAATCCACACTAATGTAACTTGAAGAAATATTTAAAATATAGACCAATCTATGGAAAGGAACTGAATTCCTCAGTCTGAATATATTTATGTGCTCTCTTCATGCCTTTTTCTGAGAAGATGGCACCTTTGGAAGCCATGTGGGGTCCAAGAAAGAGACTAATGATTAACAAAGATCTTTATCTCCAGTGTAAGAGAGGTCTTTGAGTAGACTACATACAGACAAAGCATCATAACGAGACAAGAAACTTAAGCCAGTCCCACATGGATGTATTCCCTACCCCAACAAACACACAGATCTGGATCAAGTCTTTGTGCAGGCAGCTCAAATCATGAGGCCATCTTATACCATGAAAAACCCCCTTAAAACTGTAAATCAATATTGTAGTAGCCTAAAACAAATTTTGCTTTTTCTCATACAAAGTTAAGGTGCTATGAGGATTTGCTTTTCAAAACCAAATGTGATTTGCCGATAGCAATGTAAAGTCAAAAATACACATAAATTCTAGCACTCAAGAATAATGAACTGATACGTGATACTCCTAGTAGGAGTAGGATCATCAACGTATTGTATTTTTAGATATGACAGGTATAATCATCCTCTGTTATTCTCAATATAAAACACTGAACATTGTTCAAAGCCTATCACTTTGAAGTTTCAGAGAACAGGATGAAGTCCAAATATTGGGTGAAAAGGGTATGGAAAAAAGGAATCTTTAAACACAACTATATTACAGATATATTTAATTCACCACCTTAGGGGGGGGGAGGAAATAAAAAAACCCAAACAAACAAACAAAAAACAATCCCCAAAACATTTAACACTTCCAGTACAGATTAACAAATTGACATGGTTTCACTTGCTTTACTGTAGGTCACAGTGTGACAGCAAACAGGCAAAAGAAAACAGCTTAACCAAAATGTACACAGGTTGCAGAATTCTGAGGTATGTGCTACACATGCCAGTGAAATGAGGACCTGAATTTCATGGTTGTAATATGACACTTCAGATGAACCACAATAAAAGTTAAACTCATGTAAGTTGATTTACTACAGCTGATAAAAGTATGTGCAAGACATATGCTAATTGGCTGTCAACCATAACATACTACACAATGCTACCTTTCCCAACACAGAGATATCTGGTTCACACATTCTTTCAGTTCTTTGTAATCAGCTGAAAAATGCAGATACAAGTGTCAAGACTGTGCTGTATGTCATCTAATGCAAACAGAAAAAGTACATCTCATGCATACCTACACACGTATTGTTCAATGAGAAGACTCTTCCTGGGTTATTTTTCAAATGCTTAACGCGGTACCTAAGTAAAACTTCATATTGCATTTTATAAACAAAATATTCTACAAGAGAAAGTTTAATTAGTTAATTGTGGGACAAATTCTTCGTCAGAACTCATCCACTGAGTTCTTCCAAGGATCTCCTCTCTCAAAGTTAATCACTCTTTGATCCAGTGACCAAAGGAGGAACACAGGACATACACAGCTAGAGGAACATCAAATCCACCTCAGTGATGGCACAGAGATGTAACAAGTCACTTGGCATGTTTAATTACCTACCTTAAATCTGCTTTAAAAGCACTTCTTTTTAGGGAAGGCATCTGCATAAAAACAGGATGGAAAACTTAATATACTTAACGACCCTTCTAAAAATCTACACATGTGAGACTACTCCACTGCTGATTAAAATTACCAGACACAGTCAGTCTGGATTCCCTTCTATTAAAAGAGAGAAATAATTTCTGTGCACGATCAAGAAAGACTTTTTGGGTTGAAATCTTCTATTTCAAAATAAGACAGATCTGCTAACCTT
Source organism: Opisthocomus hoazin (assembly GCF_030867145.1). Lineage (NCBI taxonomy): Eukaryota > Metazoa > Chordata > Aves > Opisthocomiformes > Opisthocomidae > Opisthocomus > Opisthocomus hoazin. Next base: position 61,201,862 of record NC_134419.1, on the reverse strand, counting down.
TAAGATCTGTTACATGCCATTGACTGAAGCTTCTGTAGGAGAAGGAGCACGAAAGCAGCTCAGCTTGCTTTTCTGAGGGTGGGAAGTTTTGCAGCAGTAAAGTTCTTTCAGGATCTCCTGGTGAGAGCATTAGTTTTTATGCTGAAAACCATATCTGAAAAACACTCTGTTTTCACGATTATTGGTTTGATATTGAAAATTACATCTCTGGTCATTTTCCTGCATAGAAGGGCATTTCTGAAAGTTCCTAGACTGCATTAGTTGACAACTTCTTAAGGCAAATACTAAAAAGACCATATAGCAGTAATGCACAACTTGATGTACTGTTCATAAACAGGGAAAAACTGGTGATGAACGCAGTCACAGATGGCAGCTTGTCTTGCAGTGGCAAGATGACCGAGTTTAGGATCTGAATCAAGGCTATAAGCAGCAGAGTTAGGATTCTGAACTTCAGGAGATGGGACTTCAGTGTGTTTAAGCAACTGCTAGCCAGATTTCCCAAGGAGGCTATCATTAGGAAGAAAGGTACTTAAGAGAGCTGGCTGGCTTATTTTAAAGAAAATTTACTTACACCACAACAGCCAACCAGTCCATTGTACAGGGAATTTTGTCAGAAGAGCTGCTTAGTACACAAGAACTGCTTGGTGCGCAAGCTTCCTAATTAATATGCAAAAAGAGCACATATTAGAAGTGTAAACAAGAATAGGCAACAAAAGGATAGAAAATCATTGCTCTGGCACTTAGCAACAAAATCATGAAGGCCAAAGCCCAGCCATAGCTAAAATTAATGAGGGACATAAGAGGATTCTGCAAGTAAGCTAGTAGTTGAAGGAAGTTCAGACAAAATGTGGGTCTGTTAATGAATGAGGGAGACAACTCAGGCATAGATTATATAGAAAGGTTTGAAGTCCTCAGTGTCTTTTTTGCCTTGGTCTTCACAGGCAGAGCCTGATCCCAGATCTCCATGCATACCAGCATGATTTGGGAAGGAGAGGGATGACCAGCAGCCACAAGCAGAAGGTTAAGAGCCTACTGAGAAAAGCTGGATGTATTCAAACCTATAGGCCAGGTAGGTTTCACTAAGCTGAAAGCTTATCACCATAATCATGGTGATTGCGGGAGGTGCCCGATGACTGGAAAGGGGTAGTGTGTTGTGCCCACCTTTCAGAAAGACGGGAAGGATGACCCAGGGAACTATAGCTAAACCATCTACCCTAGCTCCCTGGGAAGATGGCAGATCATGTCATGTCACGTGGAATCAATTTCCAATTACATGAGGGACAAAAACATAATCAGGAATAGGCAGTATCGAGTTATTGAAAGCGAATCATGCTTGAGGCCAATAGCTGATCTAATTATAGCCTATACTATCTGAATAGCAGTTACACGAGTGACGAAGCCCAGCTCTTCTTGGTAGTGGCAAGTAGTATAACAAGGAGCAATGGCCACAGTTGTCGTTTGGTAGGACATTCAGAAAAACCTCACTACGTAAATAGCACAGCACTGGAAGTGGTTATTGACAGAGGCTGTGGAGACTCCACACTTGGAAATTCACAACTCAACTGTACAGAGCCATGGCTTGACCTGGTATGGTGTTGGTAAATAACCTGCCTCATGCACAAAATTGGCTTAGACACCTCTAGATGTCCCTTCCAACCAACATTTCTATGATTGTGTAAACAGTCTGATATTTGTTAGGGCACTAAAGAAAGTACCTGAGGACAGTTAACCTCCCAAATTTTGTGAGCACACACTGTACTGAACAATGCAGTGACTGAGGAGACAGACAATGGGACATATCCTGTATCTCACATCTAGCCTGCTTCAACCAGTAGTTCTCAAACATCCTTGTCAACCGTGTAATAGACTACAAAAACAGGGGTCAGTCCCTAAGATAAAACAATTCATTTGCAAGCAGCAAAAAAGAAATGAAGTACTGAATTTGTTGAATAATTAATTATTTTGCAGTAACATAAGCACATCCTTCCCAACAGAGATAGGAAAGTTTGTACTGCTGATGCCCAAGTTGCACTTATTCTGCCGAGTAAGTGGTGGAGTTGTCTGTCCAACACTTCCAAAAACCCCATCAGAAACATCTCTTATTAAAATACACAGATTTCTCAGAGCAGAACTTTGCTACTTAACTTTTTTTAGCAAAAAGAAGATATGAATTAACCGCTGACTTCGTTACTATTGATCGCATTAGTTCCTCTACGATCACTGGAGAACATCTATGGCAATGCATGCTTTTCATCTTGTCCAGAGTAACACATCGTACTCCCAGTATGTAAGGAATTTATGCTGCTCCTTAAGCTGTTAATATCTGTAGATTTTGATCATTTGTGCAACACTGTTTTAAATTACAGCAATTAGTAGTACAAGACAAATATCAAAGCACAGTTTAAATTGTATTTTGCAGTAACTATTTGGATATGACTGAAGAACCATACCTGCAATTAAAAAAAAAAAGAGCCAGCAGTGTGCCCAGGTGGCCAAGAAGGCCAACAGCACCCTGGCTTGTATCAGGAACAGTGTGGCCAGCAGGAGCAGGGAGGTGATCGTGCCCCTGTACTCGGCACTGGTGAGGCTGCACCTGGAGTGCTGTGTTCAGTTTTGGGCCCCTCACTACAGGAAAGAAATGGAGTTGCTGGAGCGCGTCCAGAGAAGGGCAACGAGGCTGGTGAGGGGTCTAGAGAACAAGTCTTACGAGGAGCAGCTGAGGGAACTGGGGCTGTGTAGTCTGGAGAAGAGGAGGCTGAGGGAGGACCCTATTGCTCTCTACAACTACCTGAAAGGAGGTTGTAGTGAGGCAGGTGTTGGTCTCTTCTCCCAGGTAACTAGTGATAGGATGAGAGGCAATGGCCTCAAGTTGCATCAGGGGCGGTTTAGCTTGGCTATTAGGAAAAACTTTCTTCACTGAAAGAATGGTCAGACATTGGAACAGGCTGCCCAGTGAGGTGGCTGAGTCACCATTCCTGGAGGTGTTCAAAAACATGCAGATGTGGCCCTTTGGGACATGGTTTAGTAGGCATGGTAGGTTTTGGGGTGACGGTTGGACCTGATGATCTTAGAGGTCTGTTCCAACCTATGATTCTATAATTTATCAGAGTATCTCCCTGAATTCTGCCACATACAGATCAGCTTTTTCTCTGTAGACATAAGCCTTCCATACCACCACTTGAAGTTTTTTGTTTCCATTACTATCATTCTAAGCTTCATATTTTGGCAACTAACCTTTGCTTGAAAGAAACAACACCTTCTTTCCTGCAGTTCTACTTAATGACCCAAACATGTGGCAGCTTTTCTGTGAGGAGACCTGTGCATCTGTATGGAAGCTCTGTAAAATTCATGTGCGCTAATCTAGGTAATAGGCAGTAACAGAACCTTATCAATGAAGAGCTCAAAGTCCACAAGTGAACAGAAGAAACAAATGCTGCCGAGAAGAAACCCGCTCCTTCTGCCATTGTTGTTTTCTAATGGGAGCGAAAGTAAATAAACAAATAAATTATCTAAACAGAAAGATATCATAACAAAACCAATGTTTTTCCTAAGTCTGAGCTGATTTCCGATGCAACTTCTTTGCTCTCACCCCGATCTTTCAAAAGTTACTACTGTTCATTACATGTCAACTGTAAAAAAAAAAAAAAATAAATCAACTAATGCTGCAATTTTTCCATTTTCTTTAAAGTGAAACATAATTTAATAATAGCTAATATACCTGTCTCCCTCCTGTTTTATTTCAAGTTCTTATAAGGGACGCTTTGCTTAACTTCTCTCCTCCTGAACTTAAATTCCTTCACCAAGTAACCCAAAACAGAAGAAAAACACCACGAAACACATGATCATCTTAGCTGATATTAGACTTGGAAAATATCACTTCAACATCACTTTTTCTCAAAAACTAAACTAAAAATAACATTATTATAATGGCAAACAATATTATATTTGTACTATGAACAACATATAGGAACGATATGTTTTAATTCTCTATGTGCTTGATATACTAGGGACATAACACCATAATGTAAAAATTAACAGTGAAGACAATAACAACAGCAAGAACAACATTGCACAGAAGTGACAGGAAACGCTAAGACAAAGCTTTTAACTGATATTCATTAACGATTTAAAGATGGGAAATTTACCAGAAAACATACAGTTCCCCTTACTCGTCTTATAAAAGAATTAAAATCTTATTTGGAAAGATGCCAAATTCTCAAGAACGTCCAAGCAAAATATCTTCTATTCAGGAATAAATGTTAAAAAATCGAGCATGTAAGTAATTTAGCTTGTGGAAGTAAGAAGACTGAGTTTGATAGGAGCATTCACGTATTGAACACAATTCATACACACCAATGTTTTAGAAGTATCAGGAGCATAAGACAACCTGAATAATTTTTCCTGAGTCAGTTTCATTCAAAGAGATCTACTCCCTAAATAAATATTTTGCCAACTTTCAATTATTTCCATGCATTGTGCCATGGAACACATTACAGAGAGATGTGAGCCAGTACTGACCAAACTGGTGTATCCACCATGCACACTGCCAACAGATACATTGGCTTAAGTTTCAAAAGCACAGCCATATTATCAAAATACCACACCTGACCTAACGATGTTACTTGTGGTCAGCCAGGCCACAGTCATACATGTTTGGTGCTAGAGCCAGCACAATCACCACTCGCCCGGGGGAAAGAGAAGAAAGAAGAGGGGCATCTTCACTCTGCAAGCTGCTGAGCAGAGTCCACGTGCCTTCGAAATGACCCAAACGGCAGAGCAGCGTCTAGGAAACCCCACCAGAAACTGCACAGCATTTCATGCAACGCTTCAGAAGCAAACAAAAACGGGCACAGAGATCACGCTGAACACGTAACAACGCTTCAAGGAAGCGTCCCTTACCCAGGAGGGATATTTTGCAGAGCACTACTTACAGGTATGGAGGCACTCGGTTACTGTAGTTGGCTTGATGAGATAGCCTTTACAGATATAGCAGGTGATGTGCGGGTTGAAATCTTTCACCAAGTGCTTCCTCTGAGTAGCCATTCGTGGGGTAGGAAATGCTGGCAGAGCGCTTGGGGCCAGAGGAGCAAGTCGGAGAGGCGTCGACGCCCGCGGTTCACGAGAGCTGCGGCGCTGCTCCGTGCGGCTGGACTTCGCCGGGCATTTGCTCCTACTGCCGGCGGCCTCACAGGGACGCGGCTGGCGACCGCTGCGCCGGGCGAGCCATCTTCCTGCCTGCAACGGGCGCGGAGAGAGAGGCGCGTCAGCCCGGCGCCCCGCGGCCCGGCGCCGCCGCGCGCTCGCCCGGGTCACTCTTTACGTAACGGCGACCGCGTGCCCGGCGCCCGGCAGCCCAGCCCCGAGGCAGCGCCCCCGCCCCGCCGCGCTCCGGCCGCAGCCCGACCAGCCGCCGGGGCAGCGCTGACAGGTGCGGGGGCCGCCGCCCGGCCCCGGCGGGGCCCGCCGCCCGCCCCGCGGTCCGCAGGCCTCGGAGGGCCCCCGCGGGGACGAGCCCTCCCCGGCGCCGGGGAGCGGGCGGCGGGCGGGGCAGGGCAGCTCGGCGGCGGGCGGGCTCTCCCCGCGCTCGCCCGCCTCCGCCCCCTCACCTGCGGCGCCCCCCGCCCCCGCCTCGGCCCCCGCCGTACCTGGCGCGGCCCAGCGGCCTCGGGCGGGCGGCCGCCCGGCGAAAGAGAAAGGGAAACAGCGTGTGGCCCCCGCCCCCTCCCTCCTCCCCTCCCCACCCAGCTGCCGCGGCCGGTCCCAGGGCGGGACGGGCGCGCAGGCGCTGCTCCCCGGCCGAGCCCAGCTGCGCCGCGGCCCGCAGCGCCGCTCCGGGGGGGAGGCGCCGGCAGCCCCCGGGTCGGGCGGCCGCGGAGGGGGGCGGCGGGGCGGAGGCGCTGCCGGCCGCAGGTAAGCGCGGGAGCGGCCGCAGCGCAGCTCGCGCCCCCAGCCCGCGCCCCGCGGCGCCGCACTCGCCCCTTGCTCCGCTTCTCAGAAATTCAGCTTCTGCTCGCGGCAGGGTGAAACGTAAACCCGTTTCTCAGCCTTCCCCCCCTGCCCGAACCGCCGGACTAAGTTGGGCCCAAACCCTGTGAGCAGTTCTAGCGCACACACGTGCTCCCCTCTAACCGGGACCCACAGCCGCAGAGCCACCAAGCCCGGGTGAAAGCTGGGTGAAAGCTGGCTCCGTGCTACAGCGCATCTCCCCAGTCCACAGAAACGCACCGCATTACCAGGAAATTATCCATAAAACTAAAGGTGCCTTAACGGTGTTTTTCAATTGCGCTATCTCTAGAAAATTTCTTCTACACTCCTTTTTACAATGATAAGAAAAATAGAAGGAGGCATTTCCAATATTGGCTGCAATACCTTCACAGCACCCATGACTGTGCTAGGTCTTTGCCTCTCCCTGCCACATTTGAAATAAACAGTCATTTTGCATCGGCCCTCCAGCGCAGTCTCCCTCTCATCCTTGGGTATGGGCTGCAACAGCAGAAGGCTTTAATACGATGTTAGGCCTGCTCCTGCCATCCATTCCTGCTTCTGGAATAGCTACCCTCCAGTTCATCTCCGTGCACATCAATTCAACTGCCAGGCTGAGTCAGGTGCACCAACAACTGCTAAAGTTACAGCGCAGCGGTGAATGCCTGATAAACCGGACGCAGAGTAATTTAACATAACGTGCATCATTTTTCCTGATAAAATCTTCATCTTGTATGAGATGATTTCTCCACAATGTGAAAAAAAGTTCATAAAGCTAAAAATCTTTCAAAGCAGCACGTGGTATAGTTTAACAAAATGTTGTGTTTTGATGGTCTTTGCCTTCTATTCTTAACCATCGTTTGCATTATTATACCATAAGGCACACACTGCCGAGTCAAAGGTCAGAGAACACTAAACTCTAACTGAGAAACTAGACAACACAGACTATATATATCTCATGGGAATATTTTACATAGTAGTCAGGTTCCGTCAGTTTCGCAGAAGTTTACATTTTTCAGAATGAGCATGAGAGTGGCTCTGCTTGAATGTGGACTAAACATCATATAGCATTATTAAACTTATATATACGCATTTAAAACAAGCAACTGCTGATGCTCTCCAGGCTGTTTCAAAATGACCGCGTCTGGTAAGATTTGTTTCAAAAATAAACTGGATTCTAAGTGAGATTTCAAACCATAGTTTATCAAGTGTCCCTCTTGAAAAAAAAACACCCAACATTTTCTAAACAAATTTATCAGCTAAGCTCATTTTTACACAATAATGGATACACAATGTTCTACTTGAGCACCTTAAAAACACAGTTACCTCATTTATTGTACTGTGTAGCCCATACAGTAATAATTGCACAGCAGCTGCGATACTTGCAAACATACGTGGCTGGTACAGATTCCCACAAGCCGTACCGAAGCCGCTCTTAAGGGTAAGTGACAGTGTACACGACAAACTCCTGCCTTACCTCTCCGCAATGCAGGAGCTCAGTCCGGCCGGTACCAAGCTGTATTTATGAGATGCTGGGTGCCCTTAACTCTCACTGAACACAATGAAAGTTGTGGCATTTGGCACCTTTGAAGACCACAACATAAAGAACAAAGGAGAAGCAGTGCAGAAGAAGCTCTCATTTCATTATCAGAGGAAAGTAGTACAACAAATCTCCTTAAATACATACTCCTACTTTATATCATGAGGAAGCAAATTATGTTAATAAATGCTTATGCATTAATTATAATTGCAAAGGTATTTAACTCCTAGCATTGTATACAACAGGTTTATTTAAAAATATAGGGCCATATAAGTGATGTGAGCATTTTGATCTCCTTAAACCAGTTAAAAGGTAACAGAGGAACAGTGTCTGAATCAAACAAGGAGGTCATTTTCATGTTATAAGGAACAGAATTAACAAAATAAACTGAGCTAGTCACAGCAAATATATATCATGTATTAGTGACAGCAAATGTGGTATTACAGAAAGGGTGATTACGGCCCTCAACTCAGTGATGAAAACACAGCTCCCCTCATTTTTCAGTGTTTCTTAAACTTCTGACTTTCCTATCACTGACTTGTACTCAGCAGTTCTCAGGGTGTCCTCTAACACAGTATTTAATTTTTTAATTAATATATGAGCTCATCTAACACATAGGAAAGAAAGACTGCTTTCTAAGTGTTATCAAAGTAGAGGAGCATTTGTTGAAATCCCTGAAGAACTACTGGATCATCCTAAAGTGAAACAGAGTAATTTACATTTGATATGAATAAAATGTATCTTTTTAAAGGCACAGCCAGGACGCATAAGAACTTGTGAACTCCAAGCAGTTAATTAATTTTACTCATTAATGCATCGCCAACATTTTTGAAAAATACCAATGCCAGATGTCAGTAAGTCAAGTAAATTGCGGAAATAAAAATAAACATTGGTCAATACAGCCAAGTTCTCAGTAACATCTGAAATGAGTGAATAATTCTAATTCTGCGAGTAGATCCACATGAGTACAACCTTGCATCCCTATAGAGCTACACTGGAGTGTGTTTCTAGGCAAGTCTCCAATTACCCTCCAGTTATCCTAAGAGTCATTTGTATTTCATAGGTGGAAGAATGACTGGGACACATCTGGACTGAGAAAATAACGAAAAAATCCCTGCTTTTCTTAGGAGACATTGTGTAGCAATCTGAATGATACTTAGAGGGAAGCCACAGCATTCACCTTCACTGAATATTGAGTCTCTAGACATCTGATGGAAATGCCACTTTATGACTTTTAAAATCTTGAAAACTTCACAGAATTGCTTAGGTTGGAAGAGACCTCCTGAGATTATCTAGTCCAATCCCTCTGCTCAAGCAGGGTAAGGTAGAACAGGCTGTCCAGGACTGTGTCCAGTTGGGTTCTGAATGTCTCCACAGACGGGAACTGTACCACCTCTCTGGGCAATCCGTTCCACTTTTGACCACTCTCATAGTAAAACAAATGTTTTCTTGTGATCAGATGGACACAAACTGAAACACATGAAATCCCATTACCTCTTGTCCTGTCAGTGGGCACTACTGAGAACAGTTGACTTCCTCATCTTCATTCCCTCCCATCAAGTATTTATACATGCTGATAAGATCTCCCCCCAGCCTTCTCTTCTCTCAGCTGAGCAGTCCCCGCACTCTCAGCCCCTCCTCATGTGAATAATGCTCCAGTCCCTTAATCATCTTTGTGGCCCTGTGCTGGACTCGCTTCATATCTTTCTTGTACAGAGAAATCCAGAACTGGACACAGCGCTTCAGCTGTCACCTCATTGGCGCTGAACAGAAAAGAAAATCACCTCCCTCAAACTGCTGGCAACGTACGTGAAATTACTGCATATTTACTCAGGTATGGAAAAATAGACCAAATATAACCATTTTTTTATCTTTTATTTCTAGTGTTAAATTCCCTGTCCTCTAGAACAGTAGCTAGAGTAGAACCATACACTAGTTGGGCTGGATGGGACGTTTGGACACCATCTGGTCCAATGCCCCTGCTCAAAGCAGGTCTAAAATTAAAGTTAGATCAGATTGCTCAGGGCTTCATCCAAACAAAGTTTGAACATATCCAAGGATGGCAATTCCACAGCCTCTCTGGGCTCAACCTTTGGCAATCCTCATTGTGGATTTTTTTCCTTAGGTCCAGTTGGAATTTTCATTGCAGCATCTTGCGTATTTTCCCGTACAGATGAATAATTTACTAGCAACAAGAAAACTTAACTCTTACTGTTACTATCACTGTCTTTGCCATTATCTTGGGATCATGCATCATGTTTCTTTGCTTTTTAGGCAAAGAGTAATAACATTGTTTATTGTATAAAGAATATTACTACGCTTGGTGTGAAGACCATCTTTGATTTGATAGGAAATGCTAGGAATTAGGCTATTCTTATCCTCACCTCTTATTTGTGAAAATGATCAGCAATGAGGTTTTATGTTTCTACTGTGAGGGTTTTTCTTCATCCCTACTGAGCTCTATATAAGATGCTGTATAGTAGGACATAATAGCACTTCTGGGATATATATACCATTTCTTTCTTCATGCTTACTCTTCTTTTATAGTCCAAAGTAAAGTAGCAAAACAGGTTGCCAAATGCTAACATCTGTATTATTACGCCATTGACAAATAAGTAAACAAGACAGTTGCATTCCAGATACATCTCAAGAGTAAGGTAAAATTGTGTCACAAAGTGTTCCAACTTTGTTGAACTAATTCAAGGAATTTTTAAAAAGTGAAAGAATTTGTAAAATAAGTTCCTACAGGTTTTCTAATAATTGTCTGCTAGTAAAGGAGAGGGAATCAAATTAGTGACTCTACCAAGGGAAAGATGAGCAGATCTGTGTTGTTAAACACAGAATCCCAGGCCCTGGAGGTAAGAGAAGAAGCCTACAAAGAGGATGACTTTCCCTTGGTCGAGGAGGACTGTGTGAGGGATCGCTTAAGCGATCTGGACGTCCACAAATCCATGGGCCCCAATGGAATGCACCCACGAGCGCTGAGAGAGCTGGCGGATGTCATTGCTGAGCCACTCTCCATCATCTTTGAGAGGTCCTGGAGGACAGGAGAGGTGCCCGAGGACTGGAGAAAGGCCAATGTCACTCCAGTCTTCAAAAAGGGTAAGAAGGAGGACCCAGGGAACTACAGGCCGGTCAGCCTCACCTCCATCCCGGGAAAGGTGATGGAGCAGTTTATCCTGGAGGCCATCATCAAGCAAGTGGAAGAAAAGAAGGTTATCAAGAGTAGTCAGCATGGATTCACCAAGGGGAAATCATGCCTGACCAATCTAATAGCTTTCTACGATGACATGACTGGCTGGGTAGACGAAGGGAGAGCCGTGGATGTTGTCTACCTGGACTTCAGCAAGGCTTTCGACACAGTCTCCCATGATATCCTCCTAGGGAAGCTGAGGAAGTGTGGGCTGGATGAGTGGTCGGTGAAGTGGATAGAGAACTGGCTGAATGGCAGAACTCAGAGGGTTGTCATCAGCGGCTCTGAGTCTAGTTGGAGGCTGGTAACAAGTGGTGTCCCTCAGGGGTCAGTACTGGGCCCAGTCTTGTTCAACTTCTTCATCAACGACCTGGATGAAGAGTTAGAATGTACCCTCAGCAAGTTTGCTAATGACACCAAACTGGGAGGAGTGGTAGATACACCAGAAGGCTGTGCTGCCATTCAGCGTGACCTGGACAGGCTGGAAAGCTGGGCAGAGAGGAACCTGATGAGGTTCAACAAAGGCAAATGCAGGGTCCTGCACCTGGGGAGGAACAACCCAATGCACCAGTACAGGCTTGGGGTGGACCTGCTGGAGAGCAGCTCTGCGGAGAGGGACCTGGGTGTCCTGGTGGATGACAGGTTAACCACGAGCCAGCAGTGTGCCCTGGCTGCCAAGAAAGCCAATGGAATCCTGGGGTGCATCAAGAAGAGTGTGGCCAGCAGGACGAGGGAGGTTCTCCTTCCCCTCTACACTGCCCTGGTGAGGCCCCATCTGGAGTACTGTGTCCAGTTCTGGGCTCCCCAGTTCAAGAAATATGAAGAGCTACTGGAGAGAGTCCAGCGGGGGGCTACAAGGATGGTGAGGGGACTGGAACATCTCTCCTACGAGGAAAGGCTGAGGGAGCTGGGCTTGTTCAGCCTGAAGAAGAGAAGGCTGCGAGGGGACCTAATAAATGCTTATAAATATCTCAAGGGTGGGTGTTAGGAGGATGGGGCCAAGCTCTTTTCAGTGGTGCCCAGTGACAGGACAAGGGGCAACGGGCACAAACTGAGGCACAGGAAGTTCTGTCTGAACATGAGGAAGAACTTCTTCCCTCTGAGGGTGACGGAGCACTGGAACAGGCTGCCCAGGGAGGCTGTGGAGTCACCTTCTCTGGAGATTTCAAGACCCGCCTGGACAAGGTCCTGTGCAGCCTGCTGTAGGTGACCCTGCTTTGGCAGGAGGGTTGGACTAGATGACCCACAGTGGTCCCTTCCAGCCCCTACTATTCTGTGATTCTGTGATTTCCTTGGCATGCTGAAATCCTCATCAGCCATAGCTCACACCGTCTCTTCACAGTCAGAGAAACACAGAAAACAGGTAAGGAACAAGGCTGTTGCAGTGGGAGAGGGAGATTGCCACTGCAAGCAAAAAAAGAATCACAACTGTGAAATAAAATTAACTAGAAATTGTCATTAGCACCAAGACAATCTAACTTTAGCCACTTGTATGCAGAGGTTGAAGTGAAAAAATACCTGGTTTTGAATGTATCATTAGCTGACCATTAAACATACTGTGGAAAGATATTCTGACCAGCTTGACACAACTCCCTGTGAATAACAGATTTAAGAACTGTGGTTACAGTATTCAGGGGTATTGCAAATTTAAAAATACCAATCTATCGCAGCAGAATTCAAACCATTCAGCTGAAAGCAGCTGTAGATTTAAGAATTGTGATGGACATACTTTTAAAAAGTATTTCCCTTGTGTTGCCTTGATTATTTTGCCACTATTTTGCATTTTTCTTTCAAAGAATGGTTTCAACAGACATGATTGTATGCATCAGACACAAACATCTCCAGAAACATCCCAGAGAAAGTGGGACAAACTTTTAAAATATTAGTGACCAAATTCTCTATTCAGTTACTCTGGTGTCCGACTGTGTGAACGGTGATCACCTGTTGCTTTCTGTTTTGTCGGTTTTTTTGGGTTTTTTTAAGCACAGTAAAGGTACAGTATAAGCTGTCAAGTAGCCAAGCTGATTCTTCATGTGAGAATGACCTAATTGACATTATTTTGGCTTCAAAGACAGTTCTTCATTATGGTATAGAGCCTTGCATTGTGCCACAATAATATTTCTTCTTCTCTTCAGATGTAATTGATTTTGGGTGACGAGGTGGGGAGAGAGGGGTTTGCCTTTGAACCATCAGAGATTGCTCACAGGGAGTGATGCAACAGCAGGAAGGGTACAAGATGTGCAATTAGGAGGCTTCTGTGCGTCAGTTTGCTCCTGTGCTCAGTTTCAAAATGATCATCTGCAGTGGGGTTAGGAACTGTAGGCAACCAAAATACTGGTGGTACCCTCAGCCTCTCCTGGTTTTGTCTTATGGCACACTGTAGTTTCTGTGCGCTTAGGTGTCCTGTACTGTATCAGCTTTTGCTTTTTATAGGCTATTGAAAAAAATGTTTTGTGGTTTGTGGTATGTTCTGTAGGCTGAAATGGAGTAGGCGTAATTTCACAGTTGCCCGTGATTGTGGGGAACCACAGAGAATGACCAAAGCAGTCTTTTACAGTCCTATGTTTTATATAAATTTATAGCGATTCTGTAGAAGTACTTAGAGCAAGTAACAGTCACACATTTTGGTAACAGCTTAAAGATTATGCATAATTTGAAACAACCCACCTTGGTTCTAAATCATCTGCTTTCCATGCACCACAAAGATCTTGCATCTTCAGAATTACTTTTTTGGTGTCTGGCCAGTTGTTTCATTTCCACTGCATAGTTTGTTAGACCTTCTCTGAACTCATGGAAATGACACCTGTGTTGTCATTTCTGTTACTGTATAATCTCTAACACTTCTTAACTATACCTGTATTGTGACAGTCAAAGCCACATTATCAGAAAAGCTCCAGTGGTGTAACACACACAGGCCAGCCTGAATATAGCTGTTGTCTGCAGGGGCAAGACTATGGTTCCTCCATAGATTTCCAGGATCTGTTGGTCATGGGGCAACACTTTGCCAACTCTATGTATGTGTCCTTCCAGGGGAAAAGTACATCGATACCAGTATAACCATAGGTTTCAAGTTTTCTAATCAGGTCTCAATGAAGTCTACGCTTTTCCACAAGATTTCCCAATAGCTATTTGCTATAATTCAATTACCTTTTTTTAAAAAACCCTTTTTTGCATCAGCACTGTATTGCTTCTTCCAATCCATACTGCATTTTATATATATATAAAATACGTATAAATTTTTTTTGCTCTTTTTTTCCCTGAAAATATCAAAGCCATTTACATCAATATACACACTTCAGCTAAACAATAATGTGCAGTGTTCAAATAGTTTTATAAGAGTGTCATCTTTCAGTCTCTGGGAAATGGAAAACAAACTGTAAGAACCCTCCAATGACTCCCGCTAAAATTGTTACTAACAGATTTTGTTTCTTACAGTTGAAAACTGGCAGGAACACAAATCAAATTGTATCACACATGTCAAACAGCTTCACAATTATGCAATCAACTTGCACTGCAAATTAAAAACAACACTTGCTACTAGATCTTAAGTCAAAACAAATTTAAAACTCCAATAAGCTCAGCAAAAGCAATCTTGAAGATATCTACTCGTGCCCATTATGATAGCAGAACCAGCAAACAGAGGCTTGAAAGGAAATAGCAAAGTAGCAGCCAAATTGCCTCATCTTTTACAAGTCAAATTAATGACATTCACAATGTCTTAGGGAGTTAGATACCCTACTTCAATTGATTTTCAACAGGAGTTCTGTTTCCAGCTCTCTCAAGATAAAATCTTTAACTTAATAACACAACATTGGATGGATTCCATTTCATTTGGACTGCATGGGAAGATTCTCATTCATAGGAACCATCACTTTGGTAATTAGAACAGTAGGCTTCATTGGAGGAAACCTAATATAAATACTTACGAATTTCATTTTTAACTTGTAAAATAAATAGAGAATGTTTTTTCTGTATAAATCAAGAGAAAATAGAGGGCAGACAAAGATACTCCAACCTTAGCTTCACATCCTCATATGATCTTTTTCCGACAGCAACTTAGCATATATAGAGAGTCAAACTCTGTGCAGCAGCCCATTCCATGTGACCCAGCCCATCCAACCATATGACCATAGTCACAGCTGGATCTGGCCTCCTGAGTTGGTAAAAGACATTATTCCACCTTTCCCTAAGATTAAGCAAAAATATATGTTTTTTTACTTATTTTGGATGTTTGCAACAGTTCACATTAGCAAATGAGAGTCACTCCAGATAGCATTTTACTGAAAGCATTATTTCGAAATATTAATAATTTTTATCCAATATACTAATGGAAAAAGATTAAGCAAAACTGCGACTTTTAATTGATTCTTCATTTGAATAATACACCAGTTTTAGGGAAAGAGAAGTTCAGGATTCTAGCCAGAAGCTATTCTCAAGTGAACAACCGCTCCTCAGCCCCTAACTCAGCATCATGTGCCAGTTCTGCAGTCACATTAGCTTAGGAAGTTGACAGTGCTGGTTTCCCAACTTTAGTCCCATGACTGGAGTAAATTATAAAAGTTTGCATAAGCAGTGCCTGTGTCTGACATTATCATCACTAAGTTTTCTAAAAGAAAAGATGTATAAAACAATTCTAAACTATGCAAAAAAATGATTGAACTCATTTGCAATTACAAAATCATGGCCTTCAGACTCTGCCTGCATGTAAACTGCATATTCTGGGTTGATGTGCATTTAATCCGACTGAGCACAAAATCAACCAAAAGCTATGAGACTATATTTACCATCCTTGCATCTTGAGCTTCCTCTCTGTAATGCTTGGAAGTCTGGGTTCAGCATGGTGCTAATGAGATCATATGGCTTTGAGCTGAGCACACTATGGCAGTTTGGACTCTCTTTTTTTAGGCTCTGGACAGAGCAGGGCTGAGTCCCTCCCAGAATATAAAGAATATACACAATTCCGCTTTTAAAAAGCTGTACTGTCTACAGAAGTTCATTCTCACACTACTAACTTGTGAAGTCTCATGAGCTAGATAGGATAATGAACTATTTTGCTAGAAAATTCTGTAGGAAGAAAATTATGGTAAGAAATGTAGGGAGATTACATGCTTATGAGTCTAAGAAATCAGTTCTTGAGCACACTAGTACAGACAAAGCCCTTCTAGAGGTGCAGTTGTTTGAATAAAACAAAATAATGTCTGGTTTGGTCCTTAAATATCTAATGGCACTTACTGAAAAGGTCTGGAAAATGCTCAAATTGGATCATTCTATTAAGATTCTTGCTTTATATTTAGAAAAACAGATCTTTAGTTCCTCTTCAAAAAGCTGTCATTTAGCAATAATTACATTCTTGCTAAATTCACTACATTCTCCTGCAGGGGTGTCTATACTTAAACGGCAAGTGAACAATGTTTATGTTTCATATTTATGCCCTGATTCTATAAACACTACCATTCATGTCTCACTATGCATGCCCACAGTCCATGCAAGTCTACAGTCCAACTCAGTCCAACAGCGGGTGACTATTCACCTGCATCAAGCTTAGTATGTAAGTCCATGCAGCAGCATACATATATACATAACAGTCACCTCCTGACAGTTTACAAAGGTGTATAAAATCAGCAGAAAGCATGCATCGTTCTTTACTGCTGTTTCATGCTTCAACACTATTTCTAATCTCTATTGCAAAGCGTTCCAAATCCTATGGTTGCCGTCAAACACTAAGAGATTCAAAGAGATGAGATTTATCTCAGATATAATACCTCAGCTTGAGGTTGCCAGCTGCCTTTTTTTTTTTAAGGTATCAACACATTGAAAAAAACCCAAACAAACCAAAACTTTCAAATTTTTTCACAATCGGTAATGAACTGAGATGCCTGTTAAACCTATTTCAAGAACGTTTTTCTAAAGTAGATGATAAACCATGCTAAAGATATCATACGTTATCTGACCTTTCCACATTACTACGACCCGTATACACTCTGCTGAGTTCTTTCAGATGTGACTGTTTTCTTCAGTGCTGTGATAAGTTTAGGTTCTAGAGGTTTGAAGCCAGAAGGTCTCACCTATCAATTTACATGGCAAATCTCACTCCATTCCCTAATCTCATATCCTTGGTAGGCTTTCAAGAATAAAAGGCATAATACTCTTAAAATTATTTCCCTTTATCACAAGTGCATAGACGGGAATATGAATTTTTGACAAGGTATTCGGCTTATGAGAACTTGTTGATACATATAACACATAGCCTGCTCTATCTTCATCATGCTGTCTATTTAATAATTCACATTTAAATACAAGACCTGAGTTGCCACAGCTCAGTAGGAATAAAATTAAGGAGATTTACATTTTCCTGCTGAGAAATCTGGAATGCTGTCTAGTGTTTTATCCTTGTGTCTTTTAAACTTGACAGAAACACTGGTGCCATCATAACCCTTCATCAATCAGGAACTAAAACGTGTATTCTGGGGATATGTCTTCCACTAAGCAGCAACTTAGCAAAATCATGAGAGAAACCATTGTTAGAAAATACATCAGCAAGAGATACCTTCAAATACAGATTGCCAATTTACACTTTTATCTGATATAATTTAAATCTGTTGCACAAATTTCTTCCTTGCATCTGTTGGTCTCCTCATTTTCACCAGTAAAGCAATTCCCACCTTCCTCCTTTTTTTTTTTTTTTTTAAATATCAGTGAATAGGGTAAAAAAAATGGCAAGAACAGTTGAAAATCCTCAAGGTGAGGTATTGAAACTATTGCCTAATAATACTATTTTGTGTTAATATCCCTCATTCAATAAGGATGAACTAATGAATTTTAGTACAGAGAGACTCAGTAACATTCCTGAAAACTACAATTTTTGGTACAATTAATGTGTTGCTAACAAAACTGCATAACAGAGGTTGTTATGAACAAGAGAAATTGAAAGTATACTGCTTTGCTGTTGGAAAGTATACTGTTTGCTATAGATAGATTACATACAGTCACTTTTTTGATGAAGGAAGTCAACAGCTCCATAGTTTGTCTGGAACCTAGGACCACCTGTCCAAATCATTAGAAACATGATTTTTACTTAGTAACAAGATCAATAGTACTAATTTTAGAGCAAATATCCTCACTATGAACATGATCTGTCAAGGATGTTATACAAACCACTGGCACTGATAGAAACAGGAGCCAATTTAAATGGTAGTTAGTGCCCAAAGAATAACAAACTTGCAAGCACTTACAAGAATACCATAAGTAATTTATTTAGTATAGACAAAAGATGATGAAGATCCCTACTTATTTGATAAGTGTCTCTTCTTCAAAGCCACAGAATACAGTAACATTAATCAGACAAGATGCAAATATTTACAATAAAGAGTGAAAGGTAACTGCTACTTTACCACGTAATTTTCTCCCTCTGTTTATGATTTTTTCATACAAGGTGCCTGAAGAGCTGCTAAGATGCTTAAGGGATTGGAGTATCTGCCATATGAGAAAAGTCTGAGAGAAATGAGGTTACTTAGCCTTGCTCAGGGGGTTCTTATCAGTGTGACAGGGGAAGTCAGTAAGATAGAGCAAGAGACTTCGCAATGCTGTCCAGTGGCAGGACAAGAGGCAGTGGACACAAATTCAAACATGGGAAATCCCATTTAAATATAAGGAAAAAAAATCCCCTGTGAGGGTGGACAAATGCTGGAACTGTTTGCTTGGTGAGGCTGTGGGGTCTCCATCCTTGGCAATTTTTCTAGCTGACCTTGCTTTGAATAGAAGGGCTGGACTAGACAAACAGACAATGAGATGGACTGAAAACCGGCTGAAAACAGTCTCAAAAGATTGTTATCTGCAACACAAAGTCCAGCTGGAAGTCAGTCGGTATTGGAGTACCCCAAGGGTTGACAGGGTGGCCAGTGCTGCTTAACATCATCGTTAATGACCTGGTGATGGGACAGAGTGCATACTCAGCAATTTTTCAGCTGATGAAAACTCCAAGGGGTAGTTCAGACACCAGATAGTTGTGCCACCACTCGGGGACCACAAAAGGCTTGAGAAATGGGCCTACAGGAGTCTGATGACATTCAGCAAAGGGAAATGCAAAGTCTTGTACTTGCAAGGAATATCCCCTGTACCAGTACATGCTGGGGACTGACGGGCTCGAAAGCAGGTTTGCAGAAGCCGACCTGGGTGTCCTGGTGGACGTGAAATTAAACATGAGCCAGCAATGCATCTTTGCAGTAAAGAAGGCCAAAAGCCATCTGGGCTGCATTATGAAGAGCATTACCAGCAGGTCAAGAGGGGTGGCGAGACACATCTGGAATGCTGTGTCCAGTTGTGAACTCCCCAGTAAGAGAGATGTGAACATATTGGAGCAATTCTAGTGAAGGGCCACAAAGATGACTGGGGGATTGGCACATCTATCAGATGAGGACAGACTGAGAGAGCTGGGAGTGTTTGGCCTGCAGGAAAGAAGGCTCAGGGGAGATCTTATCATTGCCTATAAATTCTTGATGGAGAATGGAGGGAGGAGTAAAGAACACTGAGCAAGTCTTCTCAGTGGTGCCCAGTGAAAGAACAAGAGGCAATGGACACAGACTGAAACACATGAAATTCCATTTAAACATCAGAAAAAAAAGGTTTTTACTGTGAGGTTGGTTGAACACTGTAATTGATTGCCCAGAGAGGTTGTGGATTCTCCATCCTTGGAGATTTTCAAAACCCAACCAGATAAGGTCCTGAGCAACCTGCTCTAGTTGACCCTGCTTTAAGCAGGGACGGTGGACTAGATGACCTCCAGAGACCCTTTCCAACTTCAGTCATTCTGGGATTCTGTGAAATACTAACCAGAATTACTCAATAGGTTTGGAATATACTCATTAAATGCACTTCTAGGCTACCGGTGCTAGTAATTCCAGTTGAGTCTGAACTATATCAGAGGTGTATGCCATGGTGAATGATGGGGTCTTTTCTCCCAGCCATGACATTGGTCCCTGGTGAGTGTGCAGCATGGATACTAGGGATACACTGAAGCACGCACTGGCTCTGTCACCTCCTTGTCTTCACTGTCTTATGGGATCCACCGTAGTGTAAATTAGACAAAAGCCACTAGGTCTTCCTAAAAATCATTGCAGATCAGTATCATTATATTACACAGCAGCTCTGTGTCCATTCCCATTTGCTTCATGACATTTCTAAAAACTTTAAATTATGGACAAGCTGCTATGTGTGATAAATAATTTAAGGACAGATACACCATTATAGGAAGATTCCTGGAACAGTGCATAATGGCAAAACACACAGTTATGTTAAACCGGGTTAACAGCTGCTTCACATGCCCCAACTTCCCTCTTCTTTCCCTTCATCCAAGTTTTTTCCTGTCTCTTGTCCCTCCTGCATTCCTCTGCTTCTACAGGTCGCTACACTTCTTGGAGGCAGCAAATTTTAACTTAAAATCTGATGAACAAATCTACCTGTTAGCTTCCAGAAAAATAATTGTGTTTTCAAAATATTATAGCTTTGGGGTAGAAGTGTTACTCTATGTTAGTTCTGTAACAGGAGTCTAAATCCTTCTTGAAAAGGAAAACTCAGCAATCTCAAACTGCAGAATATGTCCTTCCATAATACAGAACTCCACTCAGTCAACTAAGTTTTATATTCAGTGCACTACTTGGCTTTTGAACACCTATAGACCAGTTGTCATAGAGGTGAATTTAATTTCAGAAGTGGATAATTCATGCAGGAAATGGGCTCTCTGTTAAAGGTGGTTCAGAATGAAAACGAAGGTAACTTCCGGGCTATTTATTACCACTACCCAGCCCTAGGGAAACCTGTGCAAATGTGTATTGATTTTAATTATATTTATTTCTTGCTTTTTTTAAAGCACCAAGGAAGTCATACTTCTTGGGAATTCTGGGGCAACTGTCAGCTAGTATTCCCCAGCAAAACAGCTTTGTTGAGCAAAGCGGCCACACAGGTATGCCTTCTGGTCTTCTGCGGGTAAAGGAAGAATCTGTTGTGGGGCAGGGAGGGCCAAGGAACGATAGAGGATGGAAAAAGCTTGCTTCTACAGGAAAATAAATAAGAAGAAAATCTAAAGGTTGACTGCAGAATTTAGTAAAGGATTAAAACAAAAGCTGATCAAAATAAAACAATTTTTTTAAAGGGAAAAGCAGATCTACTCTTTAATCTAGCTAACTTTAGTAATTATGGAAGTGAACATACAGAATGTACATCAGCATAACCTAGGGTCCAGGGCAAGCTGGGTCCCATTTACTGAACCACCTGACACTATTTTTATTGCTGTTTAACAAAGCTGGATAGATTACACTTAGTGCAAATATATCCATTCAGCTAATATATCTTCAGCTGCAGTAGAAACTTACCCTTTGAGAGTCCATCTGGTTTAAAGAGTCTCCAATCTAAACTGTGTGAAGATGATGCATTACTGAGCCTGTTTTACACAAAGAATAAAATATTTCTCGCTGGTTTCCTAATAAATTTATGATGTCAGCCACACAGAGAGACATGACTGCCTAGGAACTAAACTTCCAACTCTCAGATTCAAATACAATGTGTTAATCACAACATTATTCTTCACCTGAATGTTAATTTGACACGCATGTAAACCAGACACCTAATCTCTGAGGTGAGAGATTTTATTTTGAAAAAGATAGCCATATTGAACACTTAACCTACATACTGTCTCATATTCCTATTAATACTAGCACTTGAAAGTAATTAAGATATCTGCAGTTGTTTTTAGAACAGGATTGGTAAGGAATTAAAAGGTAAATCTCACATTTTCAGCATATGGAGGCAAGTATGACATTTTGCAAGCTAAAATAGTTGAAGATAAAAAGCTGGATTCTTCAGAATTTCACACCTTATATAGTATGTGTCTATGTACTTATATAATTTTATACACTTGCAAAATGGGAGTGAAACAGAACATTGTGTTTTAATTGCATTTTTGCATTCTGTTTTAAGCAAGAGTAAATGACCACTTAAGATGACAAAGACTCAGACCCATCAACTGATCTTTCTTTTTCCTATTAACAAACATCTCATGAATGTGAATATTGCTGTTTACACAGCATAATCCCACACCGTACTTCCATGACTTCCTGAAACGAGTTATTTTTATGTGCCTACAATGTAACTAAATGTACTTTTACCACTGCTGTAATGAAGAGGTTGTTGGTTAATACACATCTAGTACTGATAGAGTGTTTTACAGCTACACATTCATTATTAAAAAGGAAATAAAAATGCACAGTTACGCTCATTTCCAAAGCAGCAATTAATATTAACGATCACTGAAACAGAAATACTGTCTCACTTTATATTTGTAGTTAACTGAAAGTATTTTTGGTTGCAAATAAAAGAATGTTGTTACAAATTCCAGCGCACACACGTATTCTACTCTGCAGCTAGGTTTAAAGATAACATCTCCATACTTGCACTCTTTGCAAAATGGTTAGAAGTGCATTTGTGAACTACTCTTATTCCACACTTGCACAAGTACCACAGTCCCAATAACTAGGAGGGTAATAAAGGGTACCACCAGTGTCCACAGTGCATTGATAACTCTGGGAGAGCAAAGTGTCACTCCTCTAACTCCTGCAAGCATTCCTATGTGAGAAAACTCCAGCACTACATTATGTAAGTAAAAAATGTGCTGGATGCATGTGGACACTGTTAAGAACTGAATTGGTCTTCTGGTCTACTGCTCTATTATACCTCTTAGTCTTGAAGCCACACAGATTGCTTTATAATCCCATGGATGTTTTGTTATCTTTGGTTAGGCTGTGATGACCACTGCACACGCAGAAAATGCTCATAAGAAAATGCCAAATTTCCATTCTTTTTTCTAGTCCCTTCCTCACACCTTCCAAACCCAGGATGGTTAGGTACAATAAATACCTTCTACTCTGTCTAAAGTACTTCCACACTTTATAAGCATTCAAGCGAACTCTTTACTTCACAGTGGAGTCAGTGACTCATTTCACTAACGACATGTCAGCAGAAATAAGGAAAGAATAAGGTTTACACACAAGATTCAGACATTGCTATGGAAAGAAAACTGCTCATATGAGGAATGCTAGACTGCTTACATCCCTACAGACTTCATGTCAACAAAAATAACAGCAACCTTTTTGCTCTATTCCCAACACAGCACTTCTAGTAAACCTGCAAAACTCTCAGTAGACTAGCAAAAATCTCAGTTTCACTAGAGACTAATGCCAAATACGATCTTTCAGATCTCATTTTTCTATTAAAGGGGTGCATTATGTTAGACAGGAGTAGATGGAAACAAAAGACATTTTAGGCAAAACATCCAAAAGACTCCTGCATAAGAAAATAAACACTCTAGTTTGAGAAAGTTGTGCATTATGCAACGCACGCAACTGTAGAAGTAGTCTTTTCTGCAGTAAAAACAATGAAACAGAACGCTTACTGACCTAAGTACAAATTTGTGTCCAAGACAAACCTAAATTCTTATTTTTCAGTTCTTCCAAGTCTTAAGCAACTTCAGTGGGACACACTGCTTAAATGTGTACCTTGAATATCTTTGATGTGTGGATTGCTTTCTCAGTCTGAATTAGAAATATTCATGACCTTCCTTACCACGAGAACTAGAAAAAGTGTTCAAAAGCACTAAAGATATCTTTAAAAGACTGTCTTCTTCCTTTCTGACAAGTATTTTGTTATTCAGATGTTTTCTACAGCTTTTTATAGTTTAAGTCTCAAATGCTTCCTAGGTCATCCATCTAAATAACTGTACTGGGCCTGGCTTGGATAGAGTTAGTTTTCTCCATATCAGCTCATATGGTGCTGTGTTTTAGATTTGTGACCAAAACAATGCTGATAACACATTCATATTCCAGCTATTGCTGAACAGTGTTTGCACAGCATCAAGGCCTTCTCCCTCTCACTCTGCCCCTACACTGAACAGATTGGGGAGTGTGCAATAGGTTGCGAGGGGGGACAACCAGGCAGATGACTGAAACTAACCAAAGAGATATTCCATGCCATATAACATTATGCTGAGCCATTAAAAGGGAAAAAAGGAGAGTTTAGGGAAGTTAGCTATCTTTTGCTTGGGAACTGGCTGGACATCTGTCTGCCTGCGGGGAGGTGGAGAGTGAGTGTCTTTGCCTCACCTGTTTTGTTTTTTTTTCCTTTCCCTCTTCTTCCACTTATCCTTCACTCATTAAACATTTTTTTTTTTAATCTCAACTCCCAGGTTTTTTTGCTTTTACTCTTCTTTACTCTTCCCCCAGCCCACGGAGGGTTGGGGGGTGAATGAGAAAGCAGCTTGTGATGCTAAGCTGCCTACCGGGTTTAACCCACAAAAATAACAGAATCAACAAAATTAGTAATGTCCAACCTTTCTGTTGTGCTGCCCGGTGATGTGTGAGTAGGTATTGAGGGTTTATGCGCACTTGTGACGTGACTAAGCCTGTATTTGTGTTACAGCCAGATGTATGTTGTCCTATTTCTCCGTGGCCAGATACAGATGTGCATTGGATGACATAACCAGCACCTCTGAGCGATGGAAAGAATGTGGGAGTGGGCTGGGTGCCAGATGAACCACTTATCCAGGCAGTATCCAGTTCAGTCTGTAGTCTGCCTATAGGTCAATCAGCTATATGAGAATAATTTTGTGTAACACTATACATTGATTATGTGTTGTCAGCAGAAACGCCTTCAACATACTTACCCCAAAATAAACACAAAAAGTCTATCAAAACATGGCCATCTACTGCACATACTGCTTTCCTTGGGGAGAGGATGTGTTAAAAGCATGTGACAGGTGTTAGGCACACTGTTTAATACGCTGCTGGAAGATGTTTCACTTACATAGCAATAAATACAGTGTAAGAAGCTATATAGATTAATGACATTATCTCGTAACAGACAGATATTTATATCAAGATATTGACTTTTTTTTAGAATGGGAATATACTAGATGCAAATCACAGTATTTTTGCATGCCATCTGACTGACACTTGTTACTTTTACTGCTATCCTAGTAAAGCACATTCATATTATTGAATATTCTTAATATCCTCTCACTGAGCACGAAAATGCTGTATTACATCAAAAATAAAAAAAACCTCTTAGTAGTAGATTTTCATACAGAAATCTTACCAGTAAAACAGAAATCAAAATGTAAGGGCTACAAGTTAGAAGTTGTTGCAAGCAATTTTCCCTATCGACTTTAGGGGGATTTGAACCTGTGGCTTTTGACCCTTAAAATAAACCTTGCATCGCTGTCACACATATGAAAAATGCTATGAACACTGAGCTGTACTGCAGAACTAGTGTAATCTACTTCTTAGAGTAAACTGAGTATCTCTTACAGGGGCTTAAAGATTACTGTACACCTGAGGCAAAGCTCTTTCTTGCACACCACTGGAATATAGTACAAAGAAGACAAAGAATATAGTTATTAACAAGGATGCTTATCAGTTATAACAAAATATTTATTTTCTAGCAGTGGTATGAAAAAAATCTGCCAAAATGAAAAGGTCTGAAAGATAGGAAGCTTGACTTCTCAGGATTCCCAAGCATCTGTTAGTTTTATTTACACAACATACACCCTTGTGTTACCATAGGGAAGCTAGGACATACACTTCCACACAATATTTATTTTCTCTAACCTTATTATTTGCAAAATAAATATAAGACATTCACTCAAGTCTGGCTTTCTTCTTTCAGAAAGAACTCTTCTGGAACGCTGATCTTGGACAATTCTGCACCTTAGCTTAGTTTGCTTTATCAGTTGTTGAAACAACACATCTTTTCTATGTTTATTTCTAAAGAACATAAAAATGTAAATGGAGAAAAGTTTAATACAGAACAAATAGAGAACAGTATTTTTACAGAAAACCAAATGGCCAAGCAGGTATCTAACCTACTTTTGAGACCAACATGTTATACAAATGCAGTACATATCTCTCCCTTGTATCCAAGGGCTATCTTTTGCAGAGCTACAGGGCTAGCTGTACTTTCCATACACTTTTTGAATACTACTCACCGCAAAGGAAGATAAAAGGTCATTTAAAATTTAAATAGCCAGGTATTTTACAAGGGACTCTGCCATGTCTTTATAAAGTGCTGACAAACCACACTAGTTTGCTGTTCTTGAAAATGCATCTGTCTAATAGTATCCTACCGCCTTCTTGATAT
Organism: Opisthocomus hoazin; assembly: GCF_030867145.1. Lineage (NCBI taxonomy): Eukaryota > Metazoa > Chordata > Aves > Opisthocomiformes > Opisthocomidae > Opisthocomus > Opisthocomus hoazin. The sequence continues at coordinate 61,175,967 of NC_134419.1, read as the reverse complement.
ACATGTCCCTGTATTCTGCTTTTACTGAAATAGCAATCTGAATTCTGCAGAATTTCAGATAATCGCATGCAGAACATTCTCTGCCAGGACTGTGTATAATTAAACACTCAAATGTTACAGTAAAGACTGATGGTGCAACCTTTTCTGTAATACATATTAAGTAAAAAAAGACCACTGTGATTGTCTGGGCTGAGCTGCATTTAAAAAAAACCCCAAACCACAGAACTTACTTGCATTAATTCCCACCTTAAATTCAACAGATTACTTTGACTAAATCATCCTTCCTTTCAAGATTACCAGCGTCGAGGAATCTACCACAATCATTAGCAGTTCTAATTAGTAAAATAATAATAATAAATCCTTAATTGTAGTCTGAATTAGTCTGGTTTTTATTACCTCATTTGCTAAGCTACAGTCATTTGATTTTCTTTTAATCTGAAAGACTGAACAATCTGGTTCTGAATATCAGTTACTTTACCTCCAATGTTTCCATCTGCTCTACCAAAGACAATATTAAGGGATGGCTTGATTACTGGCTGGAAGTGCCACCTTAGCTTTACTTTTATAAACTGTGCCTCCGGTCTTTCATGATAAAGCATGTGTCTCAAGTCCTGTATAATTCTTTTAGGTCTTCTATATACCCTTTCAAATTTTTCAGCATCCTCCTTGAAGTGCAATTGCCAGAACCAAGTTCAGCATTTCAGTAGTGACAGCAGCATCTACACCCACAGAAGCAACGTAACTTGACAACTGCTTGGTATTCCCTTTGCCCATTCATCCAAGACTACCTCCATTCTTTTGTCTCCCCTTGACACTGGCAGCTGATTATACCATGACCCTTCAAAACTCTTTTAGAAGTCTATGCTTTGTGAGGGAATAAGGCATTCTGTAAAGAGAATCTACAAATAGTTTCTACGCAGTGATTTCTCTTTTACTATTTATCCTGTTCTTTTATTTTATTATCTCAGATCTTTGAGAGATCTGGAACATGACTGTGGAAGTGTATGAGACTTCTATTTGAACTCCTCTATGTCAGGGGACTTAATGACATTTATATGGAACATATCAATTTTAGAATTACCCCCATGGGTTTTTTTCTGCCTTTTCCCTCATGAACACCTAAACACTGCATACTTATTTCTGCAGTTTCAAGTGAGGAAAGAGTTGGTAGGATGTGAATGCGTAGCCCCCCGTATGCATTCTTTAGCTTCCATCTCCTTTATGATGATTTTTTTGATTCATGTTAAACTGTACTTTAGTCTAACACTTGAATCAAACGTCTATTGTGGGGAAATCATGATTATATTACCTTAAGAATATTGCCAGATTATCCGTCTGTTTCATTTCTGCTGATGCACCAGTCCTTATTCAAGGTTTTATGTCATCTAGTTATACTACTTTCGTAATGAGTTTCTCCTCTCTTTGCTCCCTGTCCTTTCTTCTGGTCACCCTGTACATAGAACTAACAAACTTCTAGCTGCAGCATTTTATACCAGCTGAAGTCAGTACTTAGCAACAGTGAGACCATAACTTGAATTTCAGTTCAGTGGACACTAAATGGATGTTTTTATATAACAGCACCTAGGATAGGGACCTAGAAAACATACATGGCGACCTTCCAGTCTTTGTCTTGCACTTACAAAGATAACACTTTTGAAATTGTACCAGTAAGTCCATCTACATAAGACTAAACATAATCAAGCCATTTCTTTAGAATTAGGTGACTGATTCCAGCCAGTCAACTTGTAATGCAAGTATACCTGGTTTTAGCCTGACGAGCTTTTACATAGCCAAATTCTGGAAATAATTACTAGTCAAAAAAATGCAAATTTAATGCTACAGAAGTGAAGAAAGAGCAATTTAGGTTTTCTAAATTTAAATAAGCTTTTTTGGGTTTTAAACACAATCTGATTTCAAGGGAAAGACCTTTTTTTTTTTGCTTCATGCAAATTCACAGGGCTAAATTCAGAATTTCCACAATAAGCATAAAGGATTCAAATTGTGGCCCCTTAAATTACCAGAAATGCTTGCCAGTGGAAATATGGAGTCAGAAATAGACCAAGGTATTCTCTAGGTGAATACCGATATGGCATCGTTTAAATGTGTGGAAGATTTCAATGTCTTCAGTATTAAGAAAATTAATTGCCTTTTCACTTCATATTGTGGAGATGGAACAAACGTACCCATTTCTGGTAAAAAGTTATTTGAAAACAAAATCAAATTGATTGTAGTATACTGAAAAATATGATAATTTCTGAAAGAATGCATCTCGAGTATTTGCATATGGTTTTACTTCCGATACCTTAAGGAGGAAAAAAAAAAAAATCATACTCAAAATATTTTTAACAGTGGCAAAAAAATCTAGTACTAGAAAGCTGTCCTGGCTGTGGCTAGTTTTCATACAAACAAGTTTTCTTACATATAAGATACTTGAACATTTGGGTAAAGCATGAAAAATATCTTGGTGGATACCATGTACAACAGAGGAGGAACTATACTAGTCTGAACCCATTTAAACATAATTTTTCTGGTAAGAAGTAATCGTTGCCTGGCCAGCACAGATCCAGTGGAACTATTTACATGCTATACTCTATATTAAGTGAGGTTTGTCTTCCAGAGCAGACAGTGACCTGAATTCCAAGGAAAATATTTAGAATTTCATACTAGAACTTGTAGTCTAGATTGTTCTCCACAATCCTTCTGTGATTTCAGTGTACACAAGTTTCTTCTTATTCTGAAATTTACCTTCTACCTGGAGTTTTGATCAGTTCCTCGTGCTTGTGAGATAAACAGGAACATGCAAAGGAGAAAAAAAAAAGAGACAATGAAAATAAAACCCTGAATACAAAACCATGCTAACTCAGAAACAGAAGTGTTCCAGAAGAAAGCACAAGGTTAAGACCTAAAAACCAAAAGACTGAAAACATATGTTTACATCGACAGCAACTCCAGCCCCCCAAACTTAAAATATTTAACACCAACTTGCACACAGGAAAACAACTTTGAAAGAGACTCTTAGTCGTTAAACCCAGTAGTCTCTTGTGCAGGTAACTGCAATGCAGTTCACTTCTGCAGGCACCTCCTAACCATGAAGGTACTTCAGACTGGTATCCTGCACAGATCTGATCTACTGCCTTTCCTCTTGAGAAGGCATACAACCTAAACATCTCCTCCTACATCTGTGCATGGTCCAAAAAAAAAAGTACAAGCTGCTAAAGCAATTGTTGTATCACAGAGTCTTCTTTCTATGTTAGTAACACTCAAAAAAGTTCTGGAGCTCTGCTCTATGCTCTGTTTCTGGATATACTACACTGATTAATTCTGGTACATGGTGAGACGAGCAGCAACTGCACAGTCAGCAGCTGGATCTCCCTGCCCTGTTTAGCTATATAGCTTATACAGAATCACTCCTTTCCTGTATTTGGTATAGGTCCAGGGACTGATGCTTGCAGAGCTGGTGACTTCCAAGTGAGAGCTGCTCATGATAACATGATAAAATGAGCAATGATGGAGTATTAGATTTTTTAGCCACTACTTGAAACCTGTGCAGTCCACAAGATACATAGACATGAGCAATTAAAAAGAAAAGTTACTATAGTTCAGCAGCTAAATTAGCGTATGGGACACAATGTAACACTTCATCTAACGCTCCTGTCAGATATTTGACCGAATACTCATAATAATTAATGACAACATTTTACTACTCACTTTTAGAGCAATACCACACTAAGCTGTCCGATCTACACTGACCTAGAAGGAGCTCCTGCAAAACTAGCTCCTGAGACACCTATCAATACAGGATGCTCAGCAATGGTTATGCTTTTTGTACTGGTAGGAAAGCACAGGAATCAACATTTAACTGTCAATTGCCACTCTCAAGGAATGTGTAAGTTTATTGCTGTGAATAATGTAAATCTCACCCACTCCAATAAGTAGGATCAATAACATCCCACTCATTGAGGTATAAAAGAAAAGAAGGTTCTGCATTGTCCAGCTTTCAGTACTGTGGGCTTCTCTCTATTATTCTACAGTTACACTTGTTCTTTCCTACACTTTGCCTATCTCTTCCTGCAAATACCGTACTCAGAACTCATCCATAAGACCACTGCCACAGCTTCCTAAATGACTATTTGTTTTAATAAAGTATTTTTAATGTATCTTGTTTGTTTTAATGATAAGGAAAGTTGCAAGCTGGGTCTGCTAGCAGTTAGATATATCTGTGCTGTAAGCTGACTATGAAACAATATTCTGGTGTTACCATGGCACTGAGCCACAGCTAATATATGCTGTCTTGATATTACACTAACCATAGGCAGATATCTGCTCAGTTGCCTCAATCTCAGGCAGCAGGAGCTTAGTCTGCTTAAAATCACATGGGTGTGTCCCAATGCATATGTAGTTTAAGGAATAAAATAGCACCTTTGTACCTTCAAGCAGCACATCCAAGTAGGTTATGGAAAATTATACCTGTATGACTAGTGCCTCTCCCTGAACCCAATTTGTCTATTACATTCCTCTGTATAAATATACAACCTTTAGGTAAAATCAATCTCTTATACATCTCCATGAAACCAAACTCAGCAGAACTCCACATCTATAGACTGGGCCTTCAGAAACCAGTAAAACTTCAGTAAAGAGAAGAAGAAAAATCTGTGCCTTTGCATATGTGAACTATAACTTGTTTAAATACTATGAATGTATATTTCCTACCAAACAACCTAGTATAAAAGGCAGTTATTCTTTTTTTATTTTACTCCCAGGTGTTTGATATCATACGCACACATATCCACTCATTCATGTAGTATTTTGATGCTCCCCAAATAGCGTAAAAAGAACCTTCTCCAGAGCCTATTCAACAAAGCAACACTGCTAGCCACAATTTACAGCTACAGAAACAGAAGACATGGAAGTCTAGGTCCAAACTGTCCCAAGTACTCTTCAGTTCCATCCACCTGACATTAAGTTTCAAGGTTCAAGTTTTCAGGACACTCATGAGTCTTAACAGTAAACAGCTCAGTTTGACATGATTTTTTTAGCTGTACTGGTGGTGTCAGAACACTGGCAAATTTGGCTACATGTCTCACAAATGCTAAAAAACAAATGGCCCTCTGTGAACCCAACTTATATTGCCTGTTTAGCATAAAACAGTCATTTAGCATCCAAGATGGGCAGAAACGAGTCCTCCAAGGTGGCATTCAACTTCCCTAAGTTGAGACCATTCTTTCTCTTCCTGCATTCCTCTGCACCCACTCTACAATCTACTGTAAACAACTCCTACTGATAAATCCCCAAATACTTTGCAACTGTGCAATGAATAAGGGGGTGCTGGGGAGAAAGCCTTTGAAGAACAAATTGAAGAACACAATGGATAAATTATGGTCACACCAACAGCCGAAAATAAGAAATGTCCTAACATTTCTAGCACTTTAGCCTTAAAATAGCTGTATGAGAACAGTTTAATTTTTATACTTCACCATGCCCAAAATACAGGAATTCGACGGCAGAGTCAGTATGACTCTACACTGCAAGCTGTCAGCAGCTTGACTTCTGCACCCGCCAAACCGACCCCATGTGTGTGAATCAACAGAATCAATACCCCACCAGCAAGCACTGAAAGGAAGAGACGTTCTTCGCCTGTTGTTCTCTCTGCTGTTTACTGATAGCAGAGGAACAGGGAGGCTTAGGAATCATGCTCTCTACTTATTTTGGACATCTACCCTCCCCTGAGAAGGGAACCTTCCAGATCACACAACATCCATCTCCACATTTCCCTGTGCCTAGACCCTCCTAATGGTTTTCTAACTTCTTTTACCTTCCTTTACTTGCCAACAGTAGCCACTTGTAATTTGTCACTCCTCTGCAGAGCAGCCACCTCTTCTTTCTCCTTCAAGATGCCTGTGCCTCTAACAGTCAAAGCAGAGCTCAGCTCCTCCTTTTTAACACTTGTATCAGAGTGCACATTGGGATTCAAGGAAGAACAATGACAGGGAAAGTTCTACTCAGCTGCTTGGCTGCAGATGCTGTTCTTGGAAAATGTCGCTGCCAAACTCTCACCATCCTCTTCTAAAAAATATATAAACTTAGATTTTTTTCAAAGGTTTATACCTAGATTAAACACTGTTCTATTTTCACAAGAAAAGAAAAAAATGCATTCACAACACAAAGGCAATAATTAAGGGAAATCTGAAGTCCTGGCTTAACGTAAAGGTTACAAAAATTTGGTTACCTGGGCAGAATGACAACTTTTCCCTAATCTTGTTCTTGGAATTATTTAATAACTGACAATATTATAAGCAATTCAAGGCAAGGTCTATAGTAACTTAACTATGATAAGTACAAGCAGTACTTGTGGTTAAGGCTTTCCTCTATCTACAGGCATGTTCAATACTGGCATAAAGTCAAACAAATCAACTGAAGTTTAAGTTAAAGCAGTTTCCATCAGCTAAGGCTAAAGCTGTAAATTCTTCGTATTTTCATGGACTCCGCCTTGGATTTGTGAGACCCAAGACATGTCCTTTGAAAACATACACTAAAATAGACCTGGTAAGCAGCCATCACCACTGGTAGGAAACAAAGGAAATTTCTTTTCAATCAGCACATTACCTGTCACTATTATCACTTATTACCCCCCTCCAAAGGATAGAAACCATAAATCCAGAGGCCCAGTGTTCAGCAGATTTTTTAAATATTCTTTATAAATCAGAGGTACTTGAGAAATCTAGGTATAGGACAGCGAGATGGGGGAAGTGGAGAGGGTTCTCTACTGCCAAGAAAGAAGTTAGGTGCAGAGCCTGCACCTACTAGTCCTAACTGTATTAGCTGGCATAATAAGAGCTATTATACTTTGAGAAGCCAGATGTTATAGAAAAGCTCCTCTGTTACAAGTTTGTCACTGGTTTCATCCAGCTTTGCACTGAACTTACTGGAAAAGCTCCTCTGCAATTAATGGAAACTTTGAATTGTAGACTAATCCCATAGAAATTTACATTACAAATTTTCAGCAATGAGCACACAAAAGTTACACATCAATAGTAGATTTTAAACACTTGCCTATGCGAGGCACCAACTGTCACTGAGTACATTATTTCAAGTAAATCCATCTGCATTCTGTGATTACTGTCCACACAAAACACTTGCAAATTTTGGTAAATATGTATTTGGGATGAAAGCATGAAAATTTACTTTATCTATGATATATCAAAAGAGTTAAGATGGAAAGCTGAAAAATATTGGTTTGATTAAGCAGCTCTTCAAAATCACTTTGTATGCAGGGAAATTCTACAGCCAGAATCAACCAAGAGTACTTAGTCAAAATATCATTTATATCATATAAAGGATCTTTTGTCTCTGCAGCTAGTACTGATGGTTCTTTAAAAAAGTAAATAACAATTTTATAAAACCATGAAAGAAAGAAACATCTTTAACTTCATTCAATCCACACGCTGGCTATTTAAGAGCTGGTCTTCCATCTGAGAAAAAGAACTGTGTTTTCATTACAAAATTAATCAAGAGCCTGGTTTCTTACATATTCCATTCTTCTTCTTGAGGGAGGAGACAAATATAATTGCACTTGCTTTAATTAGTGGTGATGCTTCTCTAAGAATGACTCAAGACTTTTATCTCAAGATCAACTCTTTTTTGTGGCAGGGAGAATTTATCTGTCAGATCTGATCAGTAGTAACTATCACTGAAATCTATCTTCAGAATATTTAATTTTTGGATCCTATTACTTTAATGTGCTTTGTTAGTACACAAGGATTTTAATAGATGTAACATGATGCAAAAAGTCGTCTGAAAAATTCTGTCTGAGAAATTTACATAAACAGATAATCCTGGCACATTATACATCCCAAAGTAAAGTGGCAATTTCTCTTCTGGGAATTTTAAACACATACTGGAATAATCTAATAAAAATACTTTCCAATCCAAATTAAATTAATAAGGCAGTATTGTTAAAAAGAAGAAGCAGAACTAGGAAGCACAATGTGAAGTCTTCTGCTATTGAAAGGAACTCCATTGCCTTTTCTTTCTTCTACGTAGAGCTTCAGATTCAGGAAATTAATATATTAATGTCCTGTCATCAGTTTTACATTGTATCATTACGTCAGCAACTGCTAAGGAGACTCACCGATAACACTTGGAGAGCTGCTTTTATGAATCAAGCCCTGCTATTGATCAAGGCCAGCAAGTGCTATCACTGTACTGACAAAGATAAAATAGGAATTATGACCATACAAGTAATTTCAATCTGCAGGTACTTCCTTTCTGCATCACAAATTCACAAACTATGAAAAATGCAGCGATTAGGAGAATGCCAAGACTGGAAACTAAGACTGTTCCATAAGGGGAACTTTTTCATGGGTTAGGATGCTTAGCGAAAGCTACAAAACAAGCGGGGCAGAATACGTCTTACACCCTGTGTTCTTGTCTTATGTTACGGGTTTTGTTTTTTTAAAAAAGCTCGAATTTACATAAATTATCCCCATTTTAAAATGACTCAAAACTAAAATTAAATGTCTATAGGCAGACGAAAACATAAAAATTAATCCAAGTGTGGTCTCACATATCCACATGATTTGTATGGATACATAGTAAAACAATTTGATTTCTGGTATTATGGCATAAACTCTTTTAAAGAATTTAAATGTTAATGCATATTAAAATGTTCCTTTTGACAGTTCTAAAGAGAAATCTCAGATATTCTACTACTGCAAATTAGTTTGTCAGCTGCAGCCATTGGAAAATATATGTTACTGTCCCATAAAAAGTCATAAAATCATCTGTATAATCATACAACTACTAGTTCATGGTTGTTAGAAACTAAGTTGGGTATTTTCTTATTTTGTTTGGTAAAATGGAATTAATTAGTACTGACTGAGACTACTACAGAACAATTATATTAGTCCTGAAAAAGTAATTCATGAACATGAATACTTTTAAAGACTACTGCAAAGCAAAATTAGTATAAACGTACCAGATAATGCTACACTGAAAATCCATATATTTCCTATACACTGATACAGTGCCAATGTGAAATCACCCTTGTAACAACAAAGTGAAGATAAATTGCCTCTCTGTCATCAAGTTATAACCACAACATTTGGTTCCTCATGGAAGAAGTCAAATGTAGCAATTTCATCTGTCTATAATCAGTGTAAGCAGTCTCTAACACCACATCTCTGTGAAGGGAACCAGGATAGCTCAGGTACACAAAGAACTATGGGATTCCAAGGCCACAAATGAAGAAACTCATACTCAGGGTACCAGAGGGTGTTTTGGCTACATAAGAAAATCACAATTTATGTATTTATTCATTTATTTTTAAGAAGTACTAGAAGATACTATGAAAATCACAACCAATCTGTCCCTTACAGAAGTTCATCACATCTGAGAATTCCTATGAGATTTTTCATGCTGAACTATGTTAAAACAAAACGGAAGTCTTATTTTTCTTAGAGCTTAATTTCGCTTTTGGTGGCATTCATGGTCTCCCTCACTGGAGCTACACATGAGTCACAAAAATGTGAATTTAGATTTGTTATTCTCTTTCATTTGTACTGTTGTCTATTTGGAGTCATATTTTACTTACAGTGTTGGTCTTTGGACAAATGTGCTATTAAAACTGCAGAAGAGTTGTTTCAGTTTTTCTTTGCACTGGGATAGAAACACAGTAAAGATTCAGGCAAAAACATCTAAAATGAAAGCTATTATTTATTACTTATTTCCGTAGAGACTGGAAGCCAAATCATCCAGGATACTGAAGTGCTGCAAATTTTACAGAGTGAATGACACAGTGCTCCCCAAAAGCTCGTAATACAAAGACTAAGCTGTAACAGGTAAACTAAACAAGTGTGCAGGGTGGAGTTTGGAAGATGGGAACAGTAAACTGGATGCAAGCAATTCTACGGCAATTACAAACTATCACCTTCCCTGCTGGTATCAGATTGTACTCACTCATTCAGCTGTCTGCTATCCATAAGCACAGAGCCATAGATTTTTCTGAGGAAGCAGGTAAGTGCCAGAAACCATGTATCTTTGTCAGAAAATGATTTTGTAACACTGCCATCAATAATATGCATAGAATGACTCATAGCCATGAATCAGGAAAAAACCACAGCTTCACCATTTAGGTCCCAACACTATTTCTTGGTGCATCTCCACGAGTGATTTAGTAGTGTGTAGGAAGGGTTCTTTTTGATAAGAATTTGCTTGAGTAGAAGCGGTATGACTGCCAAGCGGCTTTTCTCCTTGTGGAAGAACCAATATTGACACTGTGCACAAGGCGTCACCAAAGGTGCCCCATTTGCTGTGTGGATATCTGGTTCTTCAGCAGCCATTGCTCAACGCCCATGTGGTACAGTCTTTAAAACAACCAGTGCCAACTCAACTGCCAGTGAAGAGTAAACGTGGGAAAGTGGCTCTTGAACCATAACATACTGCAACAGCTTGCAGCCTGGTGCCTCCCTCTTTGCGATGCATCAGTCAGTAATACAGCAGTGTCTTAAGGAAGTGAAGATCCTCCCAACAGCTTTTACTCTCAGCTTTAACCTCTGCTGAGAGCTTAGGTCTTCTCGTCGTTCCCTAGTTAGGTCTTTTATGAAAATAGGATTATCCTGGCAAAGTAGCAGGCTACTTTTTTAAATTTCAGACAAACCTTAAAACACTTAGAAAACAATGGCAAACGAAGGAAGAAAATTATTCCATAAAAGGAAAGAAAGGACCAAAGCACAGTAGCAAATGAACACTTTGGCCAGATGTTAGGAAAACTGCTGGGACGTGCATGAATTCAACTATTAAAAATGGGATAAATGGTTTCAGATTTAGGTAACCAGTCAAAATTATTTATTTCACGTGTAAGAACTAATGGCAACAGCCGTTGAGACCACAGTGCTCAAGTAACACTATGTATCTTTCATTTCAGAAGTGTCCGACACTTGGCAGTGGACAATTTTTATTTTATAAGCGATAATTAAGATAGAGACAGTAACACTGGTATTGCCCACATGCACACATGCAGCTAGATATACAGAGTCTTGTCACAGCACGGTGGAGCTTGCTGCCAGTGCTACACCTGCTCTGCTCTGCTCATTATAGGCTTCAGTTTCAAAGTCTGTCAAACTGTTATTTTTCACGGCACTACATTTACTGGAAAAATGTAAAGAGAAAAACACAGTAATCAGGGAAAAAAGCTTCGTTATAAGAAACATCTAAGGTACTATTTGCCAACATTCCAAAACAGATTAGTTACAACTCTAAGATACAAAGCGATACACCTTGATATAGTATCAACTAACTATTCTCTTAGTATTCTAAATATTGAGACTAGTAATAGAAACTAAACTTCTTCCCAGACAACTAAAACAAATGTTTTTAACTAAGGATTTGGTGAGCAAATGACCCCCCGGCCAATATGCACTTGGTGCAAAGTTTCCAATAGTTGAAGAAAGGATTCTTTTTCAACACCAGCAGTGTGCCTTTCTACAGGAATAGTTCAAAACTTTGCTTGGGACTGCTGCATCTGTCTAGAAAGGGTCTTTAAGGAAAAAACTGTGAAAAGGAAAGAATCTTACTCCCCCGCCGTTTTTTTTTCTCCATTGGGACGTTAACCATTCATTTCCAGTTGAGATAGCTGGAAGGACATACAAAGCACCAATCTTTCAGAGCACAGAATCTGCAAAGCAGGTGATAACTTGAACCATTTTTTGAGCAAAGTACTATTCATTTCAAATAAACATTACAACTTCATCTGGTTTTTTTTTGTGTTGATGAAAGGCAGTGTAAGATTTTATATATATTCATAAATTTATCGTACTAAGAACAAAGCCTATGCATCCCAACACAGCAAAAAACAAGATACAAAGTTCAAACACCACTTTCATCTGCATCGCCCTCCACTGTTCTCAAAGTTCTGCTGTGCATCCTACAGTAATCTGCTTATCAATCATAAAAATGAAGCTGCACAGAAGCAACCTTAAACCAATCCACTTTATCTCACTTTATTTTGCACATTCTGCAGGCTTAAAAGTGAATCCTAGAATTTTTCACTTCTACTTTGAAGCCTAGAGCGCATATAGAGCAGGGAAAAACAGCTGGAGCAGAGCAGTGAATCCGCTTTCAGTATTATTTACTTTACTGCTTTCAGCTGAGGTTTGGGCGCATAGAATGCCATATGCACTGTAGGTTCCTATCTTCTCTGTGAGGAAATTAAATAAAAAAGAATGAATGTTATTTGACTGTTGATTTAAATGCACAAATAAATTAGTATTTTTTCCTGTTTGTTAACTTGACCACCCAATATACCTAACTTCAGAGAATCTCTCTTACAGACGCTGTGCTCACGGTCGTCTGCAGTCTTAAGTTGGTTAACTTCAGAATCTTCTGACAGTGAGGCATTAAAAGCCACACAATGAACCCTGAAGTAATACAGTTTTCCCACACTTAGCTGCTCCAATCCTGTAATTAATGGTATAAAATTGTTTTTGAAGTGCCAGTGCACTCAGTTCCAGACAAACAAAAACAGTAACATCCTCTTTCTCCCCAACAGTAACAAACACCCAAACCAACCCTTTTCATGATTGATTTATTCCTCTATTCGTGTTTGGAGAGTGACTAGAGGTACACAACACGGGCAGCGAGGTAGAGGATACCTGATGCCAAAGGAGACAGAATGGTTTACCAGTAAGACACACCAAGATCTTCACATACTTTTATACTGTAAAACCAAGTGCTTGCACGTGTAAAGCACTACCTCCCTGATGCAAATAGTGACTTCATTTCTCAACAGCGGCAGGTATGCTGAGAAAAAAAGAGGAATTAGTTTTGTAAAATTCATAGTTCTGCCTCTGTACAGGGAGAGACAGATGTGTCAAGAAAACGTGGAAGATGGAAATTCCACTTTGGAACCAAGTCAGAGTTGAAAGAAAAACTACATATAGGACCCAGCCTCAATCCCATTTAAAACATTAACAGGCAAGAGGATCAGGAACAGAAGTCTATCTAGGCATAACTCTAACTTGCTTATTAAATTAACTAGCTTAATTTGTTTTCCAAATATATATTTATATATTTTTACTCTAGCAGAGGGTAACTATTTTTGCTTAACAAAACTAAGCAAAACAAATCCCAGATTAAAAGCATCTGGGATATGTCTCTGGCTTCAGGGTACGGACACGGTGCGATACCATTCTGGGTTCTTCTGTTTAAATTTTATTTTAAATTCATACATTTTGAATAACAGTTCCTCAAATCTTAGCATTAACATCCCCCTTTTCAGAATTTGGCTAAGATAAAGGGTAGCAAGTTGATACAGAAGGAGGTTACCATTCAACCACTGAGCCAGAAAAACTGCAATCGAGTGTTGCAAAACTCTCACAGTTCACAAACCAGCCCCAGGAAACCCGGTGGGTTTCTGAGCACCGTCTGCACTTCTCACATCCCATTTCGTACCAGAAACCCTCACGAACCTTTCACTAGCTACAGTGACAACTATGCTCCCTCACAGTTGTGTGAGATGATTCACTCGCTGTTATTCCATGGAACCGATGATTCATTCAGTCGTCTCCAGATCATGTTAACATGCACATAAAGGAAGCAAAAATCAAGTTCTTGAAGTTTGTTATGCTCAAATGTTTATTTTTTTGAGAGAGAGGGAGAGAAGAAGGCATCAGGCGTGCGGCGGGGAGCCCGGAGAGGCTACGTCCCTGCTCAAAGGCAAGGTTCGGGACACGCACCCGACCCACGTGTGACACGAGTGGCCGGATTTCACCGGCGGGCTGCGAGGCAGGATCCCGCCCTGCCCGGGCCGCCCGCTCCGCTCCGCCCCGGTACCCGCCGCGGGGAGGGCACGGCCGAGCGGTGTCCCCGTCCCCGTCCCCCCCCCCCCCCCCCCCCCGCAGCGCCGCGGACTCGTGCCTCTCCTCCCCCGGTGACATCTTACGTAATAAGCCAAGCTAATCACGACGGAACCGAGCCAAACCGCCAAGCAGGGTCAGCCAGGGACAACCACCCGCGGAACCGACGCTTCGGACCAGACCCCACCGCCCGCTCTCCGGCCGCCTTGCTAGAAAAATTCCGGCGGGGAGGGTCCGGCTCCCGCGGCCGCGCAGCGCTCGTCACCCAGCCACGCCGCGCGCCGTCCCCCTCAGGAAGCCACCAGCGCCGCGAACGGCACCGGCCGCTCCCGAGCGCGCTCCGCCGTCCCCGTCGGCGGCCGCCACCGCCGCCCTGCCCGCGCCGCAGCCCGCTCCCTCCCGCGCCGCGGGCTTGAGGAGAAAGTTACTCGGCGGCCCCGGCCCCTCGCGGCCCCGCTCCCCGCCGCCGCCGCCGCAGCGCGGCTCGGGAGCAATGTCACGTTCAACAACTTGTTATGACACATGATCCCCCCCCACCTCCCCGCCCGCATCCGCACCCCTCCGCCGCCCGCCCCTGCCGCCGGCCGGCTCGGCGGGCCCCTTACCTTCCCCTTCAAGAGGCCGCGGGCACCCGCGGGCGTGTGCGGGAGTGGGGTGCGTGTGGCAGCGCGGGCGGCGCCGGCTGGGCGGGGGAAGGGGAGGGGAGGGCGGCTGAGGCGGTTGGGCGGCGGGAGCGCGCGCCTCGCCGGAGTTGTTGGCGGGCGGCGGGGGAGGCTGCGGGGCGGCGCGGGGAGCGGGCGTGAGCGGCGCGGAGGGGGGGGGCGGAGGAGTTTCCCGGGGCTTGTTTACGCATTGCCGCCCCGCTCGGTGCACGCACTTCACTCTCTGATTGGACACAAACTGGGGCACAGCCTGGCTCGGGCGCCGCCGGCCCCCCGGGGAGGCGGCCCCCGGCGCCGCTCGGCCGCCGCTGGAGCCCCCCTCGCTGGGCTGCGCCGCGGCGGGGCACGGGGCGCGCCGCCGCCCCACGGGCTCCGCCAGCGCCCGCCGCTGCCAACCGCCCTCCCTCGGCCGCTGCCCGGCCGGCGCCTCCGCGCATGCTCGCTGCTCTGGCGGGGGCCCGGGAGGCGCAGGCGCCGCCGCGACTGCGCATGCCCGTTGAGGCGGCGAGGCCGGCTCGGCGGCCGAGCCGCTGCCCGTTCTCTGCCCTCAGCTCCCGGCGGAAGCCGGTGGCGGGGGCAGCGGCGGGTCCGTCTCGGGAAGCGAGAGCTTCGGCTCAGCGGCCGGAGGGGCGCCGGAGCGTTGCCCGCCCGTCTCTGATGGGTGGACGACGCGACCGAGCGGGGACCGGCGGGGCTGTCGGCTGCGGTGGCCGTGGCTCCGCTCTCCCGCGCGTCGCCTGGGGGCGTTACGTGACGGGTGGCTTGTGGCGCGGCCCAGGGACGGGCCCCGCCGTCCCGCGCCCGCCCTTCCGCCGGCAGGTGCGGCCCCGTCCCGGGGGTTTCGGCCGTGGCGAGAGCGCGGCGTTTGCGGTGCGTGAGGGAAATGGCCCGTTCTTCTGCCGCTCGTGGCGCGTCGGGTCAGGAGAGCCTCGGAGTCTGGGTGTCGGGTGCGGAGCGGGCGGCTGCAAGCGGCGAGGTTTGCTGCTCTGTCCGCGGCCGCTGCACATAAACACCGCGTTATTCCTGTTTGCGTGGGCAAAAGGCCGTTGCAGCAACGGGTATTTTCTTCTTAGTTTATTTCTGCTGTGCTGATTGTGACTCATACCCTATCCTTGGTAATTTCCAGTGGAAGAAATAATTTTAACCAAGGAATTAATGAGAACATAACACGACTGTATGACATCACTCATGTATTCATTAATTCTAATTAAGCAAGTCCTCACCACTCCTTTTATTCTCATCCCACAGTCAACAATTGCGATAAATGTAATATCAAAATAGATGCCATGAGAGCTCTTTGCAGTAGGAATCCCCAGTTTGCACTCTTAGTATGCACCACACGAATTTCCCTGACTAATTTTTAGGTGAGTAAGCTCCTCAATCAAGTTTTCTTGAGATTTAATAGTAAAGCACTCAACTTCCTCATGCTGGTAACAGAATCAATATTCCCCATAACCCGCTTCATGCCTCCTCTTGCATGAAGTTTGGGAGAAGGGCCCTTGCTAGAGCCATCTCCCTGCAAGCTGGCAGAGCAGCAGGCCAGCAGTCAGGACTGCTGATGCTAACTCATAGCTGAGCGTTCACCTGCAGGTTAGCACCTTTCATGAGTTCAACTTTATTCTTAGATGGAAAGCAGAGGAGTGGTTTTGAAAGGTTCGCTTTAATCGGTCCATGATGCTTTCCAAGTAGCATTGCATTAAAAAGTACATTATGTAGGGAGGAGTTCTCTTGTGCCTACTTACATCTTTTTCCCTTTTAGCCACTTCAAGCCTCCCTGGGAGCACTTACCAGGATATTGGAGTTTAAGATGCTTTAGCGTCATCTGACCAAGTCACAACATCACATTTATTTAGACATTGATGTGCACTGTCAGTAAGTGGATATTCTGAGGCTTTGCTGGCCAGACCAGTGTTCATCTTGACTGTCAGTTCAGCTGTTGGTTATATTTGGGTTTGTGATAATCAGCCAGATTTGTGATATCAGAGCAGTGCATGCAACTCTTTTGAGTTTATACTTAATGGGGGTCACATAATGCACAGAATATTTTTAGAGTTTAAAAGAAACTTCACTGAAAATAAACTGTGCTGTTTATACTTTAAGCTATTGCATCAGGCTCACTGAAAACTCAGACATCTCTGAATTGTTTTACCTGAGTCCTACCCTTAAAGGTTTTGGGGGGCTTTGGTTTGGTTTTGGGGGGTTGGTAAATAAAACCGGCCATAAGCTTTCATTTGCAGAACATAGGGAAATTCTGGATCATGAAACAACAGTACCAGAGAGAGACAATGTTTCTCACTGGGGTCGTCTTTTATCACAAAAAAGGGCAGAAAAAGAACAAATTCCTTCCTCACCCTTCCTGTACGTGAAGGTACTTGAGCACCTTAGTGATTTTACTGGAAAATAAATTCTGCCGTAAAACTTCTGAGAGCTCCCGTGTTTCTGGGAGGCATGGTAGTGCCAAACTGTAAGACCTAGAGAGGGGACTGTCAGTGAGGAGCAACTGATGCCTACACTGGTGCCAAGGAAGAAACCATACCAGAAGATGAACATATTAAAGGTATTTTTACAAGTAGAAAATGCAGCTACCAATGATAGTCTAGACATGGCAGGACAGAGCTCAGAGCAGATTATCTTCCTTTACTAAGACAGCAAGGAAGGCATACAATAAAACCAATGCAAAACATGATTCAGTATTAAGACAATTATCTCACCAAATGTTCTTTATCTACCTAAACGATGGATGTGGGTTTCCCCTTTGAAGGTTTTCTTCAGAGTGAAGGTGACCACAGATTTAAATATAAGTACATTGTAAAATTAGATGAAAACTTATCTTCTCACATGTTTTCTTCGCTCCTAGGAGACACCAAATAGCAAGAGACTAATAATGAAAGCACAGAAGTTGGCACCACTCACTCTATTTGTTGCCATGCAAGATATAAAGGTCTAAATCCATTAAATGGCTGTGAAAACCTAAACTACAAATTTTATTTTACATCTTAGATGATACTGAATTTGTAGTGTAAATAGCTTTTACAAGTTCACAGCAGACTTTGCATAAAGCAGAAAAGGGTTTGTCTGGTTCATGACTCAGTATCCTAATCATATTTCTGTTGCTTCCTCTACTGATTGTATTTCTAGTAGAGTGAGGAGCCTTAAACTACTCCCTGGGGCTCTCTTCTTGATCCCAAGCTTTTTAACATGTAGGTGTTTCCTCAAGATGATGGTTTTTATAAGCTGTCAGTTAACTGTGATTAGAACAACAGCCACATCTGGATCTCCTGATGATGCATCTTTGGAGAACTGGCATGAATGTGGTTCTCAACTGTAAAATATCTGGTTTGGGAATATTTTTTAAAAGTAAAAAGCAAAATCAAAGTGTTTAACTTGGTTCTTAGCAGTTGCCACATTTAGGGTTGCAAGTTAACTTACAAGTCATTAGTAGATTCTGCCTGTCAAATAAGCCCACGTAACTTCCACTGAAGGACAAGCTGTAACCTTTTGGTATACGTTTTATCTTTCAGATCCCTGGCTCTCAGTTTCTGGATTAATATACATAAGTCTCAGTGGATGCCCTCCCTACCTCCTCAGGAATATTGCCAAGGTACATTTTTCCATTTCTGAAGCTTACATAGGAATTGCAATTCATGGCTTTAAAATATCTAGCATTAATTATGCAGCTTTCTTATGAGCTAGGAGTTCTTGCCAGAGTGAGTGATGAAACCCTCTCTCTCCTTTCATCCAGAATTTGACTACTAAGCTGTCTTGTTTAGCAGAGTACTGGCGCACTCCATGACTACTTCCATTTGAAAAGAGAGCATCACCACTCCTAATTCCCCGTTTAGAACCACTATGCTATTTCAAATACTATTTTACACTATGATTTTGCATTTCAGGTATTTCAGTTTCATTCATTGTATATGTTACTGTGTCATATGAATAGGCTCTCCAAGCAAGGTTATCAAGTGTTTACTAGTCAGCTACAGGCACCCTTGGGTTTTACTGAGCACGGCTTAGCGGTACTCTGATTCCAGAGGAACTCATAGCAGCAGTGAGACTAAATTGTGAATTCTACTTTTTGGTGGATAATTTCAACTTGAGCATTGTTTTATTTCTATTGTATAAATACTGAAACACGCTGACTATTAATTACACAGCAGAAAACAAGTGCTCTCTTGCCTTCGAACTGAGAGAGCTTTCACTCCTTGCAGAGGGGAAGGAAGAGGTGTAAAACACCTGCTCAGCCTGGCTTCAGCTGCAGCAGGAGAAGGAGTTGCCGTATGATCTCTCAGTCTCCTGTCAGCTGGGATAGCTGCCTAATTAGAAAGTTGGTACAGAGCCTACCAAAAGAAAATGTAATAGTTTACTGTCTCCTCAGGACAAAGCTGTTGAAATCAGCATGTTTCATATAATTTATTGGTGCATTGTAATATAAATGACAAACATCTTCTAGCTAGCAGCCAGCATCTAGTACTAAAGACAAATATCTCCAGTGTTGGAGCAGATCATAAGCACAGCTACAGCAACATCAGGGCTAGACCCTCAATTGGGTGTTCAGCACTCCTGCAAAGGCAGCAGAGTCTCCATGAACCTGCTCTTGCGCTTTGAGGCAACTTGGATCTCATCTCTGGTCATGCCATTCCAGGAACTTTCTCTACTTCCTTCCGGTTCACTACTTTTTTTTTTAAACTAAACTGTGCTCTATAGCTTAGTATTATTGTGAGACATTTTAGCTTTAATGTCAGAGAAAGGTCTTTCCCAGCAGTTGTTTGAATTTCATCATTTTAAGCAATATGAACTGAGGTATAATTAAATTGTGTAAGAGACTATTGCAACACGTCATCTTGTAGGCAGGATAAAATACCTGAGAGTGACTATGGGCAACCTCCTTCCAAAATGGAGAAGGATATAGACAGGTTGTCTCCTACTAATGAGCTGCATTGTTTCACACTGGGGAGTTCTGCTTACAGAGAATTGTGAGAGTAGATTTTAATAGACGAAACTATTAACTTTCTGTTTGAGTGGGTTGGCAGGACAGGACTGGTACCTGTGCTCAATAACCACAGCTGCTGTTTCTGAGAAAGTCTCCCTCCTGTCAGTGAGGAGACGATCCTTTATCAAGAGATTCAGATAATTACTGAATGGAGTTAATCTCTTAGCAGCCCAGAGACCATGCCAGACAGTCACTTTTATGCTGCTGAACAGAATGAATGAAGGAAAGGCGGATGGCAGAGCAACGTCTCCAGGAACGCTTTTTCTTTTCATTTACACATTGGGACATAACTGATCTCCTGCTCTTCCCTTCTGTAGCCTGTGGTGTGCAAAATAGCTCTCAAGTCAGTTGAGAGAAGCAGCTACTCAGGAGGAGGAGGAGAAGCTAGATACCTAAATTTGGATCGCATGCATACCCTGCCATGATAAACATTTTCAGATTATCCTAAAGAAAAATGTTTCCTGCATTGAGTCTTTATTTTCTTTTGATGATGTTGATTTAAGCCAATGTTGAAGTCAAAAAAAGCAGGACTAAACTTTATTTTTTTTAAGATCCTTAGAAATAATTTTTTTAAATTTCTAGAGTTTCTACTAAAATACCTGTGGTGGGTCTCTCTGGCAACATGAACAGTAAGATAAATGACAACAGGTCAAGTTCATGTATTACACCACTTTCTAAATTAGAATTAAAAATCCTCACAATCACAAGTGTTTCATCTGGTATGTTTTGTCACGGTCCTCACTGGGGCATCTGAACATGTTAGTATTAAAAGGACAAATGTATTTTTAAGTTTGATTTCTATGTCAGCTACAATGTAGGAATAAAGATTTTTAAAAGGTAGAGAGAAAAAAGTTCTGCTTATGCAGTATTTATTTTCAGTCTAGCCTGTGGACCTCACTGAAAACAAGCAAGTTATATGGGGTTTATAAATTTTGGCTGGAGCAGTTGAGGTGTCCATGTAGATAACTAGAGCCATAGATACTGGAGATTTCCTTTACGATGGGATGCAACAGTACAAGGAGAAAAGGAAAAGAAATATTTGTGTGGCAATTCCATCCCACAGATCAGAGATCCTTCTTGAATTTCTTTCAAAAGAAGCAGCCACTAAGAACTCTTCCCACAGGACACAGCACAGATGGATTGAAAAGTCCCTACATGAGAAGGAGCTTTTCTAATTATTAAGGCTCAACCTGTTCCCTAGCAAATACTTAGGATGACACAGCACACACAATATTGTATTAAAACAAATCTATTTTTCAGCACATAGTAAAATTTGCAGTACAAACCTGCATTTTTTCAGCCTCATAGCATGAACATATTTTATACATTTTTTTTCATCCCCTCTGCATGTGCCTGATAGCAACATCACTTGGAACACAGTAACACTCCTTATAAACTTCCTCCAAGACAGCAGAGATCCAGCAGTTTTTAATCCCAAATGATTTAAAAACTAATATAAAGACATACGTGAGCAGTCCAAACAGTTACTATTGAGAGCTGAAGTTATTATTAGGCAATATATGTATTTTGAAAATGAGTCAGTGAAAGATTTACTTATCGGGCGGTAGTGTACTATTATATTTTCTTGGCAAACAGAAAAGATTTTCAACCAAGAGATAAGGATGGAGAATTTGACAGACTGCTGTTTATACTTCTAATCAGAATGGTTACCAGGATATTTTGGTTTATCGAATGCGTAAAAATTCTCTCACTATGTGAAAATTTTCACTCATTAAATCATG
Organism: Opisthocomus hoazin; assembly: GCF_030867145.1. Lineage (NCBI taxonomy): Eukaryota > Metazoa > Chordata > Aves > Opisthocomiformes > Opisthocomidae > Opisthocomus > Opisthocomus hoazin. The sequence goes on along the minus strand of NC_134419.1, from coordinate 61,154,723 downwards.
AAGAGTCTATAGCTGCAAATCCACGCAGAAAAAATACAGTGCTTTTGTGATTTGATTTATCATATTCAAAACTAGGTACTGCATAGTTCCATAATGGTATATTAAGCATTATTTATTTTTATCTAATTTTATTTAATGATGTGCATGATCTCTTTGTTTCTGAGTTCTGCTATTTGCAGATGAGTTTATAGCAAACTGAAAATGTTTTGGTCATGTCTCAGCAGCTGGGCTACAGCCTCACGGTAGGCAATAAAAGTTATCGCAGGTGGCTTTTATTTGTTCAAGGCAGACATGTCAGCACCTTGGACTGCTGTACTGCACACTTCATAGAAAGCCTTGAACATCCTGTCCGTTCAATTAATTTTCAACTTTGCATATGAAAAGCTGGCATAAGTGTGGCTGCTGGGAAACATGGGGATGCCTTAACATTCCTCAATAAACTGGATCCTCAGTTGCCTGTAAGGTAGTCAGAGAGAAATGACAGAACTGCAGAAACACTCTGCCCATCAGATTAAGGAAAACAAGTTCCTTGCCAGAGGAGCATGCCTCCTCTTTGGAGCTAAGCACGTGTCAGGGACCAGCTGGACTAACTGCTATTAACTGGGGTGGCATTAATCTGGGTTGTTCTCTGACCAGCTGCTGGTTTTCACAAAGCTTCCAAGAGCTTCACGTTCTCAAAGTCTGTCTGTCTGTCAAAGATAGCTGGACCTTGTCAGTAAATTCAATCATCACTAGGGAAGCAAAGCCAGCAGATGGACAAACAGCAGGACTATAGGTCTTATTTCTTTCAAGCGCCCAGCCGAACTCCAGTTAGATCTAGCCTTCAGAAGTTCTCTTAAGACTAACTAAACACTTTTCTATAATGCTGGTTAAAAGCTCAGACTACATTTTCATTAACCTTATGATAAACATATGTTTTTTAAATTGAAATTCAATGTTTTGAGGAAGAGCTGTAAGCAACCAACTTTACAGACATCCTTAGTGACAAGTCAATGGAAGCAGGTGGACATCTAAACTTAACATTGAATCTATTTTCACACAGGCACAACTGTAAATAGGAAGAATCTAACAAGACGAATTGGCGAAACTGAAAAACTTTACGCCCCCAAATTTTATGTAATGGAAATTTCAAGATCACATCTAGATTCCTGCCAAATTCAGGATCCATATGCACTGCTGTGGAGTTAATTTGAATTTGGAATTCAAGGTGTTACTTCTTCACTAGTGTATAGCATGTTCAATAAAGACAGATTCATATCTGGAGAGATGAAATGAGAAAGAGCGGTAGAGCGTGAGGAAACAAAGATTGGAAAAAGAAGAGCAGTAGAGAGAAAGAGGATGCGTGTCAGGTGTCTGTGTAATTGAAGTTCTCAGCTGCACCGGCAGCTCCTCTGCCTGTTGGAGAGCTAGCTGCAGGTACAGTGGCAGCAGCAGGCTTTTTTGTGCTGTTAGACAATTTCATTCACAAACTCTGGAGGGGGAAGTCAAGAAAATCAATGCCGCTATTTCCATCTGGTTGCCCACAAGATCATGTGAATGAAATCTGCCAGTGATGCTAAGCAGCTCGCGAGGCTGGATGACTGTGTAATTACTGCAATTTCCTTCTTCCTCCCTCAGTGTTTAGTTTATATTTTCTCTGCTACATTCTGTCCAGCCCCACATATCCTTAGTTACTGATAGACATCATTAATTTTAAACATACTAATTAAGTGCGTTACAGAAAATCATTTAGACCAACCAGAGGGAAAGAGAAGCCTTCATAATTGCTCAGATATAGACATTGGTGGAAAAGTAAATAAAAACATGGATGCACAAACCATCTGGTGAACTGCACAGTGAGAAGCGGGTAGGTTCTGTCTACCTAGGATGATACCTCATTTAGAGTGTCGTACCCCTATTGTGATGCTCTAATTCAAGGAGGCATTTTGGAAAAGCAAGGAGAAAGGGCACTGGTTAAGTTTACATTTAAGTTTTGAGAAGGCTTTCTTCCTTTAAAACACCATGTTATGTGTATGTGTTTTCCTAAAATAGAAGGGAAGCTATCAAATGCCTTTGAAACCTGTTTAAAAAGCCCTCATACGTTAGAAGTGAGAAAGGAAATATCGTGTTCCTAACTGATGTTATTTTCTACTTGGAACTAAATAACTTTCATAATGGTGTTGTTGCCACCACACAAAATAAGCTGGTCAGACCTGGTTTAGTAACTGACAGACAGGTAAAGCTTCATCAACTCTATCTACATATAGGCAGAAATAGTCACAATAAAACCAGAATTTTTAAACAAATATCAAAGACAGAGATTTCTGAATACTGATATTTTCAGTTTCAAATAATTTCATTAATATTTTAAGACTTGCTTTTACATAGAGGTGAGCAAATTTAATTTTGCTGTGACTGCAGCACTTTGGGCTTCAGGTTTCAAAGCTCAGACATCACTACCTGGACTTCCATGCAAAATGAAAGTCTTGTATGATACAACCAAATTTTAGTTTCTATTGAGATTAATTCTTTCAGTTGTTAAGTAGCAGGCTGAAAAATAAGTCACAGTATCTGGAGAAATAAATAATGAAATAGGCTGGCAGTTTAAATGAGAGCACACCCTGACCAGTAGTAGTATTTAGTGAAATCTGACTGCTTATCATTTGATGTTTCAATACCTCCAAAGCCTCAGAAACCTGAGCAGGGCTGGCCAGAGGCCCCTTTCTCATTTTTTCATTTGGAACAGGAGTTCTTAAGCCATCAGATGGAGACTCTCTTCTTCTTTCTGCCTGGATAAGCTCCTTAGTGATGTACAGATCTCCAACATGGGCCCTGCTGCACCACACCAAGGGACTAGGAAAACCTGGAGGACTTTGAATGCAAATTACACCTTCTTTCTCATTAAAAACCCAAGTATTGATCTTCTATTTATTATCACTTTGTGACTTAGAAAGTTGTTTGGACTGCAAAGCCACGTAAGAGTGACAACTGAAGCTAGGTGTGTCTTTCCTGCCATCTCACAGCTGCCTCCCTGGCGAGGTGAGGAGAGAGGCGCACTGATGTGACAGCACACACTTACACTGGCATTAGCTATGCTAAGCCTGTCTGGTAGATAGAAGACTTCTGTCTCCAGAACAGATTATAGGCGCATTTCGTCAGCCCAAGTTCAATCCCTCCTGACAGCATGCCTACTTTAATGCCATCTTTCTTTTGGAAAATTTCACCTATCTTTCCTCAACAGCTTTTACCACAGAGTTCCTGGGTAAGTAGACCTAGGGGTATGAAGGGTGCTGGATTGTTAGCAAGAGAGGACAGATTCTTTTATCCAACAGATTTGATGCAAGTGCCACATGATGTTCAGCTAGAGGAGTGGCTTCATGACTGATGTGATTAGGTGATGTATTTTATACGTGCTTTATGCTTAGCCCGACTCCTGAGGCTGATTGTAACTCCTTGTTGCTGTTACTGATGATTTGTCTTCTGAGAGCATCAGTCCACTACGAAACTTTCCCCAGGTGCAAGAGAGACACAAGATGACGACTTTTAATTCTTTTTTTTTCCTCCCCTATTAGCAGTATAGTCCACATAACTAACAGCTTGGAGGATGGTTTTCTGTTTTGGAGTTTTTTTGGTTTAGTGTGGAGTTTTTTTGTTTGTGGTGGGTTTTTTTGTTTTTTTTTTTTAATGGCTTGGGTAATAACTGGCAATTTCAGTAAGCTCCAGCATCTTGCTTCTTTCTCCCACAATCCCAAATAAGCATCACACTACAGCACACACTGCTGGTAGCCCACACCTCTCCTTTTCAATCCCTGCAGCAGGTCCCGATTTGTTCATCTTACTCTCTGCAGGGAAAGTACCTTTAGCTGCCTTGCATTCATTCTTCACTCAGCAAAATGTGGAACAAATGTTCAGTGACAGCCTGTTGCACACCAGTTTAAGAGTGCATAAAACAAAGAGGCTACTGATAGCAGCTTTTGGAAATTCAGCATTTTGTACTTAAAGCTGTTCAGCTTTACAGTAATGTGATGGCTCCTTCTGCAATTAGATTTCCAGGCATGTGTGGCTTTATGTAAAGCAGTATTACTGCATTTTTAAGACACTTCTGGATTTCCAGTAGAGTCCTTTGTAAACTCCTAAGAAGTTTGTTCCGTTCACCAAGGGCAAGTCCTGCCTGACCAACCTAGTGGCTTTCTGTGATGGCGTTACTAGATCAGTGGACAAGGGAAAAGCTATGGTTGTCATCTGTCTGGACTTCTGTAAAGCCTTTGACACAGTCCCTCATAACATCCTTCTCTCTAAATTGGAGAGATATGGATTTGATGGGTGGACCGTTCGGTGGCTAAGGAATTCGTTGGAAGGTTGCAGCCAGAGGGCAGTGGTCAATGGCTCTATGTCCAAGTGGATGCCGGTGACAAGTGGTGTCCCTCAGGGGTCCATACTGGGACCGGTGCTGTTTAACATTTTCATCAATCACTTAGCAAGATCGAGTGCACCCTCAGCAAATTTGCAGATGACACCAAGCTGAGTGGTGTGGCTGACACACCAGCAGGACGGGATGCCATCCAGAGGGACCTGGACAAGCTGGAGAAATGGGCCTGTGTGAACCTTATGAGGTTCAACAAGGCGAGGTGCAAGGCCCTGCATCTGGGTCAGGGCAAACCCCGCTATCAACACAGGCTGGGGGATGAGGGGATTGAGAGCAGCCTGGCTGAGAAGGACTTGGGGGAACTGATGGATGAAAAGCTGGCCATGAGCCACCAATGTGTGCTCGCAGCCCAGAAAGCCGACAGTATCCTGAGCTGCATCAAAACCAGCATGGCCAGCAGGTCGAGGGAGGTGATTCTGCCCCTCTGCTCTGGTGAGAGCCCACCTGGAGTCCTGCATCCAGCTCTGGAGCCCTCCACACAGGAAAGACATGGAGCTGCTGGAGCAGGTCCAGAGGAGGCCACAAAAATGATCTGAGGGCTGGAGCACCTCTCCTGTGAGGAAAGGCTGAGAGAGTTGGGGCTGTTCAGCCTGGAGAAGAGAAGGCTCTGGGGAGAACTTATTGTGGCCTTTCAGTACTCAAAAAAAGCTTATAAGAAAGATGGAGACACTTTTTATCAGGGCCTGCTATGGTAGGACAAGGGTTAATGGTTTTAAACTAAAAGAGAGTTGAGAAAAGGCTGAGTTGGGGCTGTTCAGCCTGGAGAAGGCTGCAGGGACACCTTATAGCAGCCTTCCGGTACCTGAAGGGGGCCTATAGGAAAGATGCGGAAAATATTTTCATCAGGGCTTGTTGTCATAGCACAAGGAGCAATGGCTTTAAACTAAGAGAGGGTAGATTTAGACTAGATATAAGGAAGAAATTTTTTATGATAAGGGTGGTGAAACACTGGAACTGGTTTCCCAGAGAGGTAGTGGAGGCCCCATCCCTGGAAACATTCAAGACCAGGTTGGACAGGGCTCTGAGCAACCTGATCTAGTTGAAGATGTCCCTGCTCACTGCAGGGGGCTTGGGCTAGATGATCTGTAAAGGTCCCTTCCAACCCAAACCATTCTATGATTCTGTGATTCTATATTGCAACAGGAGGGGTTAATAATGCAAATATCCCACTAACCTCAACAGAGTACTTTGTGCTCCATTTCCTCCAAGAAGTCACTAAAAGATTTTTGAAGATGCAAAAAACCTCTTCAATTTAAATCAATAATAATGACACATTGCTCTGGTGGATATGTATTTCTACCTAATAGAAAATCTTAAAAGGTGTTTAAGCACTTCATTACCAGACCATGTGTCTTCTGACCACTAGTGAAGCTGTCTTACTGCATTAAGGAAAGAGGTGTTTGTATTAGAGGGGAAAATCACAACCATTTTTTCAAACTTCAAATGCCAAATCGGAGATACGTTGTCCCAAATTTCTTTCCATCTTCCCAGCCTCTCCCTCAGCTCTTTGTTCACTTTCCATTTTAGGACTCTAAGCAGCCCTGTTTTTTCAGATTTCTCTCTCCACAGCACTGGTCTGACTTCACTGTCAGCTATTTTCCTCCTACATTTTTGTTGCCCTGCCATACCTTGGCAGAGGTTATGCATTTTCCTTCCGTAGCACCCGTTGTGGTGGCATGGAGGAAGTTCCCCCTCCATCTCTTCCCGTGTGGCTGGTGGGTGGCTCAGTGTGGTACAAAGAGGCGTAGAAGCACCCTGCCTGTGAGGTTCGGTGGTGTCCCCATGCCTGAGTTTCTGCCCTGGCTGGTGTAAGCAGGCTGTGGGATACCCCTTACAGCCACATGCTCTGCCTGTTACATAGAAGGGCTCCATTTTTTTCCTGCGGCTGAAGATGGCAGTGCAAACCTGTTCCTACCTCTTTCTCTTAAAAGGCCTTCATAGATTTGTTTTGTCTATCACAGGATAGCTGCTTTCCCAGCAGACTATGCCGAAGGCTGCAGAATGCAGGCCCCTCTCCCTGCTTGAAGAACATCCCTGGGGTTGCAGGAGAACTTAGTAGGTCTTTCCAGTTGTTCTCTCTCCTGTTGCACCAATAGTCCCATTGGCAGCCAGCTCTTCTGAGCCAGCCAGGTGTCATTCTTGTAAAAAGAACAGAAGGTAAAGAGCTACAGAAGCCAAGAGCATTCTTTCACAGATAGTACTTAGTTTTATAAGAGCTTTTGGGGGTCACGCGTCATTCCCTGCCTGTATTCAATTGCTGTAAAAGTTTTTAAGCATCTCTGAAGACAGCTGTTAGCACAGCCTCCCTTTTCAAGTTGTACGTTGAACATAAGAAATGACATTTGAAGAAATACTTTTGTGTATGGTTACTCTCTAATCTTCTAAGAATAAGCCAATCAGATGTAAACCTATTTCCCTACAGCGTATAATATGTCATCTTAATATAGACATCTTTCCAGGACGTATGGTTTCCTTAATAGCAAAAAATAGAAAGCTGTCCTCATGGAGGGGGGTGGAAATAGTACAACAGTGATGAAGTAATCCTATTGCAACACAGTCAAGAAGCTTTCAGACTGTGACTTGCCATTGAATCCTGCTTGTCACCTGTAACTGGTAGCAAAGTGAATACTTCTGAAAAGTGGCCTGCTTCAGCGGTTTACCTCCATTTACCTCTGGTGCACTGGCAGTATTGTTGGAAGGGTGCACGTTGTGACACCTCCAGTCCTTTGTGAACACGAAGGAACTATATACCCAGAACAAAAACCGTTCTCAGCTCAACTTTCATCCATGTCCAGATATTTAAGTGAAGCAAGAAATAGGTGACAGATCTTTAAAGAGTCACCATCTGCTAAAGAAAACCGGAACCCAAATGACTGCTAGCTGAATGTTCTTGCCTTCCATCAGTGCTGTAACTGGGAGGTGAGCAACATGAAAGGGAAATGTTTGCTGTGTGCAAGCTTTCTTACAGCTTGCAGGCGAGAACAGCACTTTTGTTTTAGTTATAATGTATTAAAAGTATAAAACTGAATATGTTCGCAATTTTTCCTTTTAAGACTTTTCCTCAACAAGGAAGTAATAGTAGAAACACTAATTTTGCATATAGAGAACAGGGAGACTTGGCAATTATCAGCTCTAGCACACCGTAACACATGAAACAATATTTTGGAAGATATACCCTCTTTTCTTTGACTTGATTTATGTCATGAAAATACATTTAACATCTCAGGAAAATAAAACCCAGTAGCTCAACGTAAAATAACTGCTTGATCGCTGTGGTTAATTTTCTTCAGAACTATCGAAGTGCTGAACAACAGAATGAGAATTCAAACAGCAATAATGTGCCAAAAGGATGATTTCATTCACAGTTTTGTTTATGCAAAAATGAAGCAACAAATTACTCCCATCAAGACAAAAACCAATGCACAGAGTGCAGGAAGGAGTCCATATTTCTACCTTTGTTCATCCAAGAAGAACAAGGGAAGGTTTGCAAAATGCATTCTTGTCTGTCAAAAGCACTCACTTAAAAATGTTTGAGTCTCCACAACGCCTGTGACCTGGAACGCCTACTACTTTTTTTTGTGTTGATTAAACTTCATTAGAGGTGAAAAAGCTGCATGTTGTTGCAGGGGAGGGGAGAAGAAGGCATTAACAGGCCACTTTCCAAACAGATTTCCCAGAAACTGAGCAATTAATAAAGGACCCTAGAAATGCTTTTTGTGCACTTCTCTTTGTTATGTCACAAAGTATCAACTGAAAGCCTAATGAATCATAAAATGCAGTATTTTTATGATTATTTCTTCACGCCTAATCCAAATATTTCTAAATACACAGGGTATCAGCAATGCGCAGGCAGCATTTGGATCTAGCTTCCCCTTGACCAAGGTCACACACACAAAACAAATAGTTCTGTGAGCAGAGGAGCTAACGGAGCCTGGTTTGCTATGGATTTTATCTGGGAGCCGAGTTCACTGGTAGCAAACTGGGTGTGAATTTTAAGTGAAGTTTTTCCTGGATTGGGATACTCATAACATAGCTCCTCTTGCATGGAATCTCTTGTGCCTTGTAAGAGCTGAGTCCTCACTTAGAGGGGCTTTCCCTTGTTAGGAAGACTCTTAAAGACCCTCTCTCTCTCTCCTCTGTAAGGAGGCTCTTGATTTTCATGAATTTGTAAGCATATAAATTGCTTGGAGACTACTGCTGCTCTCTAATTTGGTTAAAATTTGCTAGTGGGTTAAAAAGCTGCCACAGCAGGACAGAGACATGCATGACCACATCCAAATCACATGATTGCATAAGACTTGTTTCTTTAGAAAACCAGACCAAAAAATTTCAGACCCCCAAAAAGGAAATTGCAGAGAAAGAAAAGAACAATTTAAACAATATATTGACAACAGCTAAAAGGCACCTCCTACTCCTATCCACAGGAAACCTACACACATGAAAGAAAGTTCTTGAGGCAAATATTGTTCACAGATTAAAAACATCTTAATGACTTTCATTTACCACAATAGTTTCACTTTTTCATACAGTAAACACAACTGAGCTTCACTGAGCTACCAAAGGACATGCTTCATCATCATAATATCAATAAGACAATACATTGCATTAAAGAAATCTTATCTAGCGAATGACATTTCTTATTGTAGAAGCAAAAAGACATCAATAGACATCCATCTTAATTTCTAGGGTTTTTTTTCAGAGAGAACTAAGTCAGGTACAATTATTTCTGTTCAGATAGATAGGAGAATGAGGATTCAATCTCTTTAAAGAGTTTTTTCGTGTGTCTTGTAAGCCACGCAGTTTTCTTTTACACAGTATTTTTCACCAGAAAAAGGATCAAAACAAACTTTCGGAAAACACCTCCTTGGTTCTGCAGAAACTCTGCTTTAGAAAATTGACTTCTTTGATTCCCTTCCTTTTTCCTCCCCATAAGCTATTTTCAGTATTTCCAACAAGTTGTTAGTCATAACAAGCTACCGAACCTGGAGGGTGTTGGCTCTACAATGAAACAGAAACAAATCATAGATGAGGTTCTCTCTGGATAGCTTCATCATACGAATGACACAGGAATCACAGCACCCTGAGTACACTGATGTAACTTACTTTGAACCTGCTTTGCGCAGACTGGAAAGAGCTCACTGTTGTTTCCACTGCAGTGAGTTTAGGTGTTCAAAGTAAACAAGTCTTCAGCTGTGGAACTCATCCCTGCCGGCTTTTACAGCTTTCTCCACCACAGCTGCTGAAGTGACTGCCTGTGCTGCACAAGCGTCATTCACGTGGGCGCAGCACTGCTCACTTTAGGGACGCTGTGCTAACCACTAGTGCAGCTTAATAAACAGGAGGTAGTGCATTTGTGAATACTTAAGTTGGTAGGTAGATTAGATTTGATACCAGGAGAAGAGACCATAAAACCAAAGGTTAAGTGATCTGTATTGTCATTCAAGGGAGCAAATTACATTATTCTTTCCTTGCTTCTGAGTTAGCTGCAGTCTCAGTACTAATTTTTAATTATCTCAAAGTTTGTTCCTTGCAATCTATGCTGATTAAATGCAAGTCAAGACTTCAGTGTTTTTGCTGTTTAATGGCACGCTCTTTACCTTACAAGCAATACAGACCTCCTCTAACAAACATATGTGGAGTCTTGCTTTTTCCTGGGGGGGTAACAGCACAATTTTTCTCACCAGCTGTCCAGGTAGGTGCACATAGTTGGTTGTGAAGTTTGTGTGTTCAGAGAGGAGCTCGTGAGGAGCCAAGGTCCAGGAGTAATGCAAGTGCTCATTATAAAGGTAGCATTTCTCACAACAGTCATGCTTTGTCTTTTTCGCAGACAAGCTGTACTAGTTGACACGGGTTTGTTTTTCTGATAGCCTCCTCTCCCAGGAAAACAAAATCCCCAGCAAGCAGCAATGACTGCTGTAATTGCCGAGAGCAGAAATGAATGCACATTCAGTACTGATAACCTCTACGAATAACCTTTCCCCTCATTGCCCCCAGCCCAGCCCATTATCTATGTTTTGTATCAGTTACATGGAAGCCCAAAAGTAACCAGACAATTCTGAAACCTGAGCAGCTGAAATTATCGCAGTCCCTCCTCACCATCGAGGGACTTGATTCAGCTCTGGAAATAACACTATGGTTAAAACCCGAACTTTTCATTCCACTGAATGTGTACATTTTTCAAAATACACACACTGGACTTGGAATAACCCAGAAATAGCAAGGTATTAATGCAGACAAGATTTTTACTGCTCCCATATGCAGGATATTTGTAAATTTCTTATCACATTTGATTTATTATTTTTTCATCTCTAAATGGCAGCCTGCTAGATGCCTCTGTCTCTTGAACTGCTCCTTTGTAAGCTAGATCCAATACAAGCATCAGCATGCATTAATATTTCTATTTTTGAATTGAGCACCAGCTCGTAAAATAACAAATATGACAGTAGAAAACCAGAATTTAATAGAGGCTGATGATGATCAGAATCACATTTTTCCCGGTGAGAAAGATTTTGATGAGGTCTAAATAGAGCAAAGTTCTTTGTCATGTGCAGCTTTGTGGATTCAGATGAGCACTGAGTTGAATTTGCCCCTTATTTCTTAATATGAGTTATTAAACATCCCTGCTCAGGACTCATCTTGTTTTCTTGCTAGAGTAGAATATGCTCTAGAGAGACTCGCTACATTCCCTACCTCCTTGCCCTCTCCCTTGTGATTTTATCTCAAGTTCACATACAAATAGTTTTCTACCATTATTCTGTAATGAAACATTCAGATTTGGCACTCTGGTCTGCTTTGAGATGGGAGGATACAAATCCACGTACCTTTTAAAAATAATAAAAAAGGACTGCTTCACTTATGAACACTTTGTAGTGCAAAGGGCTTACTTCTAGCTCAAGATCCCACTCTAGAAGGTTTTTTCCTCCACAACAGTTTTCTGTTTCCATTCAGCCATAAAAAGTCAGGATTCAAATCCTTCCTTTCCCCATTTTTCTCCTTCATTATACAACAGCAGAGCTGACAGTATAATCTGCATGAAGTGTTCCTCTTGATTCTGCCTTCATAACAAGAAGCATTTTAAAAAGCATGTAGAAGAAAGTATAGTTCATACTGCTTACTATAATGGAGCTAAGAGGATGATAGTCAAGAGAGACAGTAACTGTGCAAAGCAAGATTTCTGCAGCAATAGATCTCGTAAGAAGTATTTAAGCATTGGGCCCTCTGTTTAATTCTAAGTGATCACTAGCAGGGGCATATCATCAAAACTGACTGGGTATGCAACTGTATTTTGGAACAGCAGAGCCTAATTTCTAATTGTAAGAAATTAATGTTTCAATCAATTATTTATTTTATTTTAAACCAGAGTCACAGCAGGTAAGACGACAGTATTCACTCCTGCTGCTGTCATGAAAAGCTGAGATTGTCAGGCAGGACTGATGAGCTCTGTAATTAACAGTGGGGCTGTCTTTCTTTGGAAGATCCACCCAGTGAGCAAACTCATTTCTAAAAAAGTTTGTCCAATTTAAAGCCCAAATGTAGCCAGAGAAACTATAAATATACAGTTATATACATATATATAAAAATGAAAATAAAAATATGTGCATATATATAAACATAAACAGATAAAAGGATAGTAACAGCCTTGCACTTTCCCCCTGCCCTTATTTAGCTGTCCTTATCCAAATAGTCCTAGGAAGCTGTTGGTATTTGGCATTACAACTAGCACAACTTTGGATAGCCTGCATTTGTCTTTAGTTTGTCAATTGTGAAAGAAATTGCTCATGAAGAGGCACTTGTTTGTGCCACTTCCCCCACTGAAGCACTGGAGAAGTGATGCATTCATATCACACTAGAAGTCTGCTACCCAAGCAGCTTTTCTGAGTCTCAAGGAGTCTCCTTACTCCCTGGTAGAACCATTCTCCTTTCTTTTCCATCACAAGCGGTCACTCTGGTGAGTTTGGGTTAAGGTCACTTCATGACTTGAAGCTCTTGATGACTTCAATGTGAGTTAGGCCAATATCAGATGCTTTTCAAAACTAATGTCTGAAATGCACCCCAAAATAAAAAAAAAAAAAAGTTTTCAAAATAAGGCAAATGAGAACAAAACCTTATCAATGTCTATTCCATGCAGTTTGAAGGCTCACACAGAGAGCCTTGAAGCATACTTCAGTTATGATCTGGCTTGATTTTGTAGTCTTTAGCATAGCGGATTGTTTTGGTTTCGGCTGCCGCCGGCAACAAAAGCGCCACGCGGCCGCCCCTCCCCCCGCCGGCGTGCGGAGGAGAATGGAAAGAAAGAGGCAGAAACTGGTGGGTCGGGATAAGGGCAGTTTAACAGAACAGCAAACAGAGGGAAAACAGGAACAACAACGATACAAATAAGGAGAAAACACAACCACGAACCGTACAACAGCCGCTCTCCCGAAACAGGACCGGCGCTGCGCCCGCCCAAGCCGCGAGAGCGTTCCCGCCGCGCCGCCCCCCCCACCGGAACCCAGCGTGACGGCACATGGTATGGAATACCGGGCTCTGTTTGGCCAGGTGGGGTCAGCCCCCACCCCCCGGCTGTGCCCCTTCCTGGAGTCCGGTGAAAATTAACCCTGTTCTGGCCAAACCCAGGACATTATCCACCCCTTATTCCATACCATCTACGTCATGCCCAGGTCCCCTATTGTCCAGTTGGTCACCACCACTTCTCCTGTCTCCAGATATCATTCCCTTAGTCTATGGATCATCACTCTAAGTGTCCGTTGAGTTCATTTAATCCATGACTTCAGGCTCCATCTGTCGTAATGGTCTTCCGTGGCAGGAGAGGTGATGTGTGGTGATGGGCGGTCACTTGCTGCATCCGGAGCTCACGGCTGATGTATCTGGTGCAGCCCATGCCCACAGTCTGCAGGAGATGTTGATCTTGATGAAGTTGCTGGATGCCAGTTGTTGAAAACCAGGTCCAGTTCCATCATCGCTGTGCTCTGCTAGGTTTTCATCGAAAAAGTCCATCCTTCTTTAATCTGGAGAATTCTTACTATGCTGCTACTGGTACAAAATATAACAATTATAACAGTGATAACAGACAGTTGCAGGGTTATTTAACAACTAACTTTATACAATTTATTTATGGACTATTCTCGCCCAAAATTAAATCCCCATGAGGTACACATCGGACTTCCCCATCCTTCCGCATTACCCACCAGGTACACCCAGGTCCTTGAGCAAAAGCAATCCCGCGGACGGGCTTGCCTTTGCCTGAGGCAGGACTAACCCAAACCGTCTTCCCTAACATGTTCCGCATGTGCACTACAGGGACTTTATCCCCTTCTACGGGGCGCTGAGGTTTTGACTGGGCAGGACCAGCCCGGTTGGTGGACCCTCTGGTGTTAACCAACCAGGTGGCCTTTGCTAAATGGGTATCCCAATTTTTGAAAGTCCCACCCCCCATTGCCCTCAAAGTGGTTTTTAGCAGCCCATTGTAACGTTCGATCTTTCCAGAGGCTGGTGCATGGTAGGGGATGTGATACACCCACTCGATACCGTGTTCTTTGGCCCAGGTGTCTATGAGGCTGTTGCGAAAGTGAGTCCCGTTGTCCGACTCGATTCTTTCGGGGGTGCCATGTCGCCACAGGACTTGTTTTTCCAGGCCCAGGATGGTATTCCGGGCAGTGGCATGGGGCACAGGGTAGGTTTCCAGCCATCCGGTGGTGGCCTCCACCATTGTGAGTACATAGCGCTTGCCTTGGCGGGTTTGTGGCAGTGTGATGTAGTCAATCTGCCAAGCCTCCCCATATTTATATTTTAGCCATCGTCCTCCATACCACTGAGGCTTTACCCGCTTGGGTTGCTTGATTGCAGCGCATGTCTCACATTCATGGATAACCTGTGCAATAGTGTCCATGGTCAAGTCCACCCCTCGGTCACGAGCCCATCGGTATGTCGCGTCTCTTCCTTGGTGGCCCGAGGTGTCATGGGCCCACCGAGCTATAAACAGTTCACCCTTATGTTGCCAGTCCAGATCCACCTGAGCCACTTCAATCTTAGCAGCCTGATCTACCTGGTGGTTGTTTTGATGTTCTTCAGTGGCCCGACTCTTAGGGACGTGGGCGTCCACGTGACGGACTTTTACAGCCAACTGCTCCAGCCGGGCAGCAATATTTTGCCACAATGGGGCAGCCCAGATAGGTTTGCCTCTGCGCTGCCAGTTGTTCTTCTTCCATTGCTGCAGCCACCCCCACAAGGCATTGGCCACCATCCAGCAGTCGGTGTAAAGATAGAGCACTGGCCACTTCTCTCGACTGGCAATGTCTAAAGCCAGCTGGATGGCTTTCACCTCTGCAAACTGGCTGGACTCACCTTCTCCCTCGGCAGTTTCTGCGACTTGTCGTGTAGGGCTCCATACAGCAGCCTTCCACCTCCGCTGCTTCCCCACAATGCGACAGGACCCGTCTGTGAACAGGGCATACTGTTTCTTATCTTCTGGCAGCTGGTTATACAGTGGGGCCTCTTCAGCACGTGTCACCTCCTCCTCTGGTGATGCTCCAAAATCTTTGCCTTCTGGCCAGTCCATGATTACCTCCAGAATTCCTGGGCGACTGGGGTTTCCCATTCGGGCACGCTGGGTGATCAGAGCGACCCACTTACTCCACGTAGCATCGGTGGCATGGTGCGTAGAGGGGACCCTCTCTTTGAACATCCAGCCCAGGACCGGCAATCGTGGAGCCAGGAGAAGCTGTGCTTCAGTGCCGACCACTTCTGAAGCAGCTCGAACGCCTTCATATGCTGCCAGAATCTCTTTTTCAGTGGGAGTATAGCGGGCCTCGGATCCTTTGTATCCCCGGCTCCAGAACCCCAGGGGTCGACCTCGAGTCTCCCCTGGTGCTTTCTGCCAGAGACTCCAGGTTGGGCCATTCTCCCCGGCTGCGGTGTAGAGCACGTTTTTAACATCTTGCCCTGACCGGACTGGACCAAGGGCTACGGCATGAACTATCTCCCGTTTAATCTGTTCAAATGCCTGTCGTTGCTCAGGGCCCCATTCAAAATCATTCTTCTTCCGGGTCACGTGGTACAGAGGACTTACAATCTGGCTGTAATTTGGGATGTGCATCCTCCAAAAACCCACAACACCCAGGAAGGCCTGTGCTTCCTTTTTGCTGGTTGGTGGAGACATAGCTGCTATTTTGTTGATGACATCCATTGGGATTTGACGGCGCCCATCCTGCCATTTTATTCCCAAAAACTGGATCTCTTGCGCAGGTCCCTTGACTTTACTTCGCTTAATGGCGAAACCGGCTTTCAGAAGGATTTGAACTATTTTCTCCCCTTTCTCAAAAACTTCCTCCGCTGTGTCGCCCCATATAATGATGTCATCGATGTACTGCAGATGTTCTGGGGCTTCACCCTTTTCCAGTGCAGTCTGGATTAGTCCATGGCAAATGGTGGGACTGTGTTTCCACCCCTGGGGCAGTCGATTCCAGGTGTACTGGATGCCCCTCCAGGTGAAAGCAAACTGTGGCCTGCACTCTGCTGCCAAAGGGATGGAGAAGAATGCATTAGCGATGTCAATTGTCGCATACCACTTGGCTGCCTTTGACTCCAGCTGATATTGAAGTTCTAGCATGTCTGGCACAGCAGCACTCAGCGGTGGTGTGACTTCATTCAGGCCATGGTAGTCTATTGTCAGTCTCCACTCTCCAGTAGATTTTCTCACTGGCCATATGGGACTATTAAAGGGTGAGCGAGTTTTACTGATCACTCCTTGACTCTCCAGCTGGCGGATCAGCTGATGAATGGGGAGAAGGGAGTCTCGGTTGGTACGATACTGTCGCCGGTGCACCGTTGTGGTCGCGATGGGTACCTGTTGTTCTTCAACCCTCAGCAACCCCACAACGGAAGGATCCTCCGAGAGACCAGGCAAAATGGACAGCTGTTTAATTTCTTCCGTCTCCACAGCAGCTATGCCAAAAGCCCACCGATACCCCTTTGGGTCCTTGAAATAGCCTCTCCTAAGATAGTCTATCCCAAGGATGCACGGAGCCTCGGGGCCAGTTACAATGGGGTGCTTCTGCCAGTCCTGCCCAGTGAGGCTCACTTCAGCCTCCAGTAGACTCAGCTCTTGGGACCCCCCTGTCACTCCCGAAATGCAAATGGACTCTGACCCTTTGAACTCTGATGGCATTAAAGTACACTGTGCACCAGTGTCCACTAGAGCTTTATACTCTTGTGGATCTGACGTGCCAGGCCACCGAATCCACACCGTCCAATAGACACGGTTGTCCCTTTCCTCCACCTGGCTGGAGGCAGGGCCCCTCTAATCCTCGTCAGAGAAATTGCTGCTCACCTGCTGTAGAAATGACTTGGAGGTCCCCTCCAGAGGATCGGAATCAAGGTCAAACTGTCTACCTGGTCTGGAGAGCTGGCTTTTGGAAACTGGAGCGGCATTTTTCCTAACAGAGTCCCCTTTTGTGATTGTTTTACCTCGCAACTCACGTACTCGGGCCTCTAGACTTGAGGTGGGTTTTCCATCCCACTTCCTCATGTCCTCTCCGTGGTCACGCAGGTAAAACCACAGGGTGCCTCGGGGTGTATAGCCTCTGTATTCCCTCTCCTGAGCAGAGAAACGCTTGCCCCTAATAGCTGAGACACTGGCCCGTACAGGTGGGGAGTAGGACATACTCTGTTCGAGTCGCTGGACCTTCTGGGACAATTTATTTACAGCTGAGACAAGGGAGGAAGAGAGACTTTCCTCATATTGGCGGAGTCTGACAGCCACCTCGTCCACTGTTGGTGCGTCTTTACCTTTCCAGTTTACAACTGCCAGTGAGTTGGCATGCAAGGAGGGTGCACTCCGCACAAACTTCCTCCACATGGATTGTGAGCACTGGAGTTCATCTGGGTCTGTGGGTACCTGCTCATCGTCTGTGTCACAGTAAACCAGCTCCCGCAAGTACTCAAGTACTCCCTCAAGTACTGAATACCCCTTTCCATATTGGTCCACTTGCCAGGATAGCATACAAAATCGTCACTGAAGGGGTACCTCTCCCTCACACCTGACAGAAGTCTCCTCCAGAGGCTGAGGACTTGTTCCTTTTTCCCAATGGCCTTGTCAATGCCCCCATCCCTGCCAGGGATCCCAGCTGCTTGGCTTCCTTGCCCTCTAATTCCAAGCTGCTGGCCCCATTATCCCAGCACCGCAACAGCCAGGTGGCAATGTGCTCGCCTGGGTGGCGGCTGAAATCTTTCCGCATGTCTCGCAGCTCGCCCAGGGACAGGGACCGGGTGATGATCTCTGTCTCTATCTCCCGTGATGACCCTGGCTCATCGTCATCCCTCCCGGAGCGATCTGCTCTCTTTGCATCTTTCTTTAGTTTTACAGGGGCGACTGCTACTGGCACAGGTTGGTCATTGGGCTCAGCTGCGATGCCTGCAGCTGGAGCTGGGGCTGGAGCAGCTGCTGTGCCCGCCGGGGAAACCGAGGCAGACCCTGCAGCTGTGGCAGCAGCAGTGCCAGTCTGGGGGGCTGTGACTGCCTGCTGGGCTGGAGGGGCTGCAGGGCCGGCTGGGGGGGCAGCGCCAGTTGCAGCGCCTGCCGCTTCGCTTCCCCCCCTTTCCCCTTTAAGGCACTGAACAGTGTTGAACAGGGCTCGGTAGGCCCGTGGGCCAGACCCCAGCACATTGTGGTGATCTGTGTCTCTCTGGAGTTCCCAGGGTGGCAGCACACTTTTTTCAGATATTTTACCAGATTATCCGGATTCTGTATTTGTTCAGGGGTGAGTTTAAAACACACCGGTGGTGCCCACTGCTCTAGACATCTGCCCATGCTGTCCCACACACCCAGCCACTCACAGCTATCCAGCCCCGGGGCAGGTCTCTGCAGGATGTTCTTAACGACTTGCTTAACCCTAAACAAAACCCAGAACCCGTTCAGCAGGCAGAACAAAAGGAGAGTGCTGCCCTGAGCATCCCACGGGTACTCGAAATTCTCAAAAGCAGTTAGGACCAGCCTGAGGAAGAGAGGGGGGGCGAAAGAGTGGGGGAAGGTATCCCCTTCGGCTTTCCCCACAGACTGGGTTTGATTATTAACAAAATCTAAGACATAGGATCCGAGGTACGGAAATGACCGCAGTGCCGCATGCAAATACAAGACTAATTTCATGCACAGTGATGTTATCATATCATAAGTCGATATCGTAAGGTAGAGCAAAATCATCATCCTGATCTTCTTCCCAGCGATGATGAACAGCATGGCAGTAAACACATACAGCAAGTAAGGATTTACGTAGCACAGATATTTGATCAAAGTCAGAAACATTTTTACCAGCGACTTTAACTAGCACAGTAAATGCGTATAATAAATTTTAACAAAATCTATGAAAGCAGTTTTAACACCCGCTGCTCAGCCCTGCCGTTATCCCCGCCCCACGTTGGGCGCCAATTAAATGTTTTGGTTTTGGCTGCCGCCGGCAACAAAAGCGCCACGCGGCCGCCCCTCCCCCCGCCGGCGTGCGGAGGAGAACGGAAAGAAAGAGGCAGAAACTGGTGGGTCGGGATAAGGGCAGTTTAACAGAACAGCAAACAGAGGGAAAACAGGAACAACAACGATACAAATAAGGAGAAAACACAACCACGAACCGTACAACAGCCGCTCTCCCGAAACCGGACCGGCGCTGCGCCCGCCCAAGCCGCGAGTGCGTTCCTGCCGCGCTGCCCCCCCCACCGGAACCCAGCGTGACGGCACATGGTATGGAATACCGGGCTCTGTTTGGCCAGGTGGGGTCAGCCCCCACCCCCCGGCTGTGCCCCTTCCTGGAGTCCGGTGAAAATTAACCCTGTTCTGGCCAAACCCAGGACACGGATATGTCCTTTCTTCCCTCAACAAGGCTGAATCATAGTTCTGTAAGAATTTTCTGCTAGCTTCAGGATTTTAGTTACCTTCCTAGAATCTGGAAACAGGGGGGAAGGAACCCAAACTCTCATCTTTGAATTTTTTGGGGGAACCAGAAAGTCCTGAACTTGCTGATAAATATTGATTAAGAAGCTTTTCACTGTCATCGTGATGAGTAGGAAACAAACTTTCACTGAGACTTAAAGTAGGGGAATTAAAGCTCTAATTAATTTCAGGAAAACACAGACAGTCAAGTCAGACAATTCTGCTTCACGTTCAAAAGAGAAGAGACTGAAAAATAGCTTTGACTCATCTGTCATTTATGCTGCCCTAATATACATGGACTACAGAACTCCTTATGAGAGCAAACGCAGACTAAGGAGGAATTCTCAAAGCTCATTATACGGTACTTGCAAATGAGTCGAAGTACTAAGTCTTTGATTTCTGGAGTTGCCAAACACTGGCTCAAATCCCGACCCGCTAGCACACAGCCTGCATAACTAGGACATACACCGAGGAAATCAACAGCAGAAAGGATTTTTTTCGTCCTTAAGAGTTCAGGGCAACAACAGAGCCACTTTGCACTTCACCATTCAGTAACTGCATCTCTAATATCTCTCAGACATGACTGTTCTGCACTGCAATGGTGAGCATGGTTACATATCCGCACAGTCCTACCCTTTTCTTTCCCTAGCCCTAAGCAGACCCTATTAGTCACCCTCTGGAGTGTATTGTGTGGGTCTCCCTGCCCCCCATGCAACAGATCCAGCACCTGCATGGCTCCACCTGGGTGTTCAGAGAGATGGTCAGATTTGGGAAGCTGTACAGCACATTGC
Organism: Opisthocomus hoazin; assembly: GCF_030867145.1. NCBI lineage: Eukaryota > Metazoa > Chordata > Aves > Opisthocomiformes > Opisthocomidae > Opisthocomus > Opisthocomus hoazin. Next base: position 61,134,610 of record NC_134419.1, on the reverse strand, counting down.
ATCTATCTGAAAAGATTAACTTTTCATTGTCTTCTTTTTGTCTTTGACTTAAAGAGCCCCCAAACCCTCAGCTCCCTGCTACAACACTGCATATCAGCCTAATCCCAAAAAAGATTTGTTACACTGCCGGCCAGGAGGGCCAGAGCAGGGGCAGGAGCATTTCGATAGAAGCATGTTCTCTAACCAAGCTAAAGCACGAGCAAGTGCCAGAGCTATGCATCACAGGGACAGTTAAAAGGTGTTTTTTTATTGCACCTTGAATTCTAGTGAGGAAAAAAGCCAGCTAACATTGACATTTCCTTCTTTTTGCTGCTTAAGCATGGGTGGGGAGGAGAGAGAGAAAAGAAACACTTTCATCTGGAAATGCTTTTCCTACATGATGTCATCTGAACATGGAGGATCAAATCCTCTGCTAACATAGACTGACATGAATCAATTACCTTAAAGCATCGTAACTGCATTAGACCTGGTCCAAAGCTTCTTCAGTCTTCTTTTGATCATCAAACAATATAACACTAGTTACTTTTGGCATCACTAGGATTCCTTCATTTCATTCCCAGGAGGCAAAAAACTGATACGGAGTTACATGGCTGAACAGGCATCCTCCTCCTTTGTGATCACTGAGTGTTCAACGTATGAGCTCTGTCTGAGTGGTGTTCCCCAGGGCTCAGTTTTGGGTCTGGTCTTGTTTAACATCTTTATCAATGATCTGGATGAGGGGATTGAGTGGTCCCTCAGTAAGTTTGCAGATGACACCAAGCTGGGTGGGAGTGTCGATCTGCTCGAGGGTAGGAAGGCTCTGCAGAGGGATCTGGACAGACTGGATGAATGGGACAAGGCCAACTGTATGAAGTTCAACAAGGACAAGTGCCAGGTCCTCCACTTGGGTCACAACAACCCTGTGCAATGCTACAGGCTTGGGTAAGAGTGGCTGGAAAGCTGCCCGGCAGAAAAGGACTGTGGGCTGCTGGTCAACAGCCAGCTGAACATGAGCCAACAGTGTGCCCAGGTGGCCAAGAAGGCCAACAGCACCCTGGCTTGTATCAGGAACAGTGTGGCCAGCAGGAGTAGGGAGGTGATTGTGCCCCTGTACTTGGCACTGGTGAGGCTGCACCTGGAGTGCTGTGTTCAGTTTTGCGCCCCTCACTACAGGAAAGACATGGAGCTGCTAGAGCGCGTCCAGAGAAGGGCAACGAGGCTGGTGAGGGGTCTAGAGAACAAGTCTTACGAGGAGCGGCTGAGGCAGCTGGGGCTGTTTAGTCTGGAGGAGGCTGAGAGGGGACCTTATTGCTCTCTACAACTACCTGAAAGGAGGTTGTAGTGAGGCAGGTGTTGGTCTCTTCTCCCAGGTAACTAGCGATAGGACGAGAGGCAATGGCCTCAAGTTGTGTCAGGGGAGGATTAGATTGGATATTAGGAAAACTTTCTTCACTGAAAGAGTGGTCAGACATTGGAATAGGCTGCCCAGGGAGGTGGTGGAGTCCCCATCCCTGGAGGTGTTTAAAAAACTTGTAGATGTGACCCTTTGGGATACGGTTTAGTAGGCATGGTGGTTTTTGGGTTGATGGTTGGACCTGATGATCTTAGAGGTCTTTTCCAACCTATGATTCTATGATTTTTGTTAGCTTTGTCATATTGAGCTGCCATAAAACTCAATACTCAAGTCAAATTTTATAATTATGCAATTAAAATCAGGAGTGAAACCTTCCACAGTCTCAACAGGAAACAGTCTAAGGTAATAGCTTTGGTGTTTTTTCGTAAGACGTACCTCAACTACATGGTTCTTCTATTTGGGTTTGATTTTGCTTTTGTCCCCCCAGCTAATAAACCCCTACTGTGTGGGCTGTTTAGAGGGTGCTGGTAACGTCATCAAGGCAGTGTCTGATCAATATGCTGGGAGCATACTAGCTAGAAAGGGGTTTATGCATCTCAAAAGGCACCAGAGGAACTGGCAATTTACAGCCCAAGGGGGCAGAAATCATCCTTTTTGTACAGCTCTGCAGTAGGTTGTGTTGACACCACATGGGATATCCATCACCAGGAGTTTCCAAGAGGAGAGGAAGAGGAAGAGAGGGAGAAAGCACCAGCAAGCATGTCATCGTTAGGGTTTAAGAATGTAGTCTCTCCTGCTTTGTGGAGAGAGAATGGTCTAGATTCCCTGTGATCCTTTCTATCTCATGTTCGGTATTTGCTTTGTTTGTTTATTAGTTTGTTTGTTTTTTAATGGATAAGGGCTAATTTATTCCTTTAATCCACAGCTAAGGAGCTACAGGCACCTCAAAGGTAAATCACAATTCATTTTGTGGTGGTTTTCTGGATTAGTAATTACATGTGGAAGAAAAACAAGCCTCTCATGAATTATACATAGTTATTGGTTTGATTTCAAAAGCTCTTGACATTGAGGGTATAAGTAATCTAATTAGTCTTTTGTACAACAAACCTTTCCTTTCTTCTAACAAGGATAATGCATTTTAATTATTATTGTGTTACCAAACCAGGCCACAAATTAAGTAAGACTTGATGCAGTTGATTGGCAATGTTAACATGGTATTTGCATTTAACGTAAGCATATTAATGGTTAAGTTTGGGGAACATGTTCTGCATGCTGCTTCACAATTTCTGCCTCCTATTCCACAGCCAAGGCCATGACACAAAGCACCCTCCCGTTGAGCAGGGCAGCAAGCATCCAGGAGACCTCGTGCACTTACAGGATGTTGTTACAAACTTGTCTCCAAAGGACCTTCTGTAGCTCCCTAGAGGAAAAACAGTGGTGATGTATCAGGCTGATCTTCATGATACTAGAGTCGTGTGTCTTTCCTGCCTGTGAAGAAGGTCTATACCACAAGACACTACTGTGGTCACAAAGACAAGCTGATAACATCTCACTGACCTTTGACTGTAGTTCTTGCATCCTTTTCCAAGAGAAGTAGTTCACTATAGTAGTTCGTAGCTAGATTTTTCTTCCCTTAAATATGCAGCGGAACAAAAAACCACCCTCCCCTTGTCCTTACAGTTCATACTTCCATGGCACCTCCTATTTTTCTTTGAGGTCATAACTTATTAATAGTCTAAAAATACACATTTTGTTTCCACTGCCTACAGCAGAGAATGTGTCTTGTGTCATTCTCAGCCTTGGAACTCCCTTGTGTCCCACCAGGTGCAAAGCAACTTTAATTTTGTTTCCTACTGCTAAGTAGAAACGAAAATATATTGGTTGGCAGTCATTTATAATGCAACTCTCTCAGAAGAGGAGCCCAGGGACTATTATTTTATAAAATCAGAAAGCTGTGAAGATAAGGGCTTGTCTAGCAAGAGATGAGATTTGCACTGTGGGTTTACAACTCTAAACCATGGGCTCAGAGACTTGAATTTTAAAAGACATTATGCAGTTTGGCACAGTCCAGAGTTCTTGGGTAAACTTGCATTTCAGGTGCTTTCAATCTGGATGAGCAAAGGAGAAGGGAGTCAAAGCTAAAGGAAGAAGCTGTGTTTTGGGTCTGGTGGGTCAGGAACAGCACAGGGGCAGGACAGACTCCCAGGTAGATCGGAGCAGGCAGAGGAGATGGCAGCTTGGCATGCAGCTGGATATGCTGTGAGCAGGCAGCAGGTAGCCTAAGGGCAGAGCTGATGACATAGAGTTTAAATTATCAGAACAGTGAAGTTAAGAGTTATTTTCTTTGACTTTATCCATGTTGCTTTGCAACAGTTCCATGTGGCAGCTTAGCATTCACTCTCCCTTTAACTTCAATGGTAAGTCTCTGCTGAGTGGACTTTTATAGGCCTGAGTGCATTTTAGAACTTTAAACAATAAATCTAAACAAAAAGGAAACCCTCATGCAAAGACTTTCCTTTTGGGCTTTATAGAACAGAAAATCTGTTCAAAAAAGTTTCCCCTTTCTGCTTTTCACTTTTTTTTTTAGTAAGTGCTAAAATATTCTGTTGTGATAATATAATTCGTAGTATTCCTGACTGTAAAATTCTGTGTCAGACCATGTCGTGATTTTAACCTTCTTCCTGAATGGGCAAGGCTAAAAATTAAGTATTTTAATTAATCTATTAAGTCAAATATTCCACATCTAGAAGTCAACATCGAAAGAAGCCTGTAGTTTTCTCACGTTATCTTGTTTCACACTAATTGTTAGAATACAAGAATTATTGAATCACTCAGTTTACCGATTTGGCAGCCACACGAATGAATACATAAAGACCTGTCGTTAAATAAGTTAGCTCTGATTAGAGCAAACAACCCTTTTCACCACTAAAAACTACACATACATGGACTCACACACACATGTACTTCTCTGTTGACCAAAAGCACTGCAAGAAGAGTGTTTTAGGAAGCATACAGCAAGTGAGCTGGGACTGCACAGGGTTGCACAGATGTGCAGGCTGGGGACTGAGGCTGTGCACCTTCCACGAGATACTAAACGCTACTGTGCCACTGTGTAAAAGCTGGAAGAAATTACGACTTGGATTCCTGCGCATGAAAACTTCAGGGAACCAGCATTTGTACTGAACCCAGTACCTGGGCCACATCTCTGGCCAGAACCAGAGAAAAAAGATCCAAAATAGGGCTCAATATGCTTGATCGTGTTGTCCCCCAGATCCAGAGCGGGTGCATATTCAAACCACAAAGGAATCTAATTTATTTGACTAGCACCATTTTGGCCAGTCATCCTAACACACTGGAAGAAAGGCGGTGGTTTGAATTTCTGACCTCTCCCATCTTCCAGGACCCCACAGACACTGGAAAGCTGGATCTGGACCACAGTCAGCACGAGTGGTGCATGCAACTATTTTTGTGTTTATTTTTCCTCATCTAACCTGCAGCTTTTGTTCAGCTTTCCTATACAACAGAATGGCTTGGTCTGCTACAGCGATGGACATAAAGGGTGTAGAGGGGGCAGTGAGATGTGCTGTCCTGCCCTCAGCAGAAGAGCGCTGTCAGCCTTTGTTGCCCACTGGAAGTTTCAAGCAGACATTTCTATCCCTGCCATTCTGCCCCACAGGCTTGAGGAGAGATGGTTTTGCCAGGATTTACAGGGAGCTTCTCATCCCCTTTCGAATCCTTCCTTCAAGCCTCTCTTATGCTTTAGCAGCAACATAAAGCTGACAGCTGTTTGGCACCTCGATGTCACTGCCATTGCCCCCATACAGTGGTGGCTGCCCACCATCCTGGGGGCTCTGGCTGCTTGTCTCCCTCACCATCACCTGTCTGCATGCCTGGAGAGGCAATTCCACCTCCCCACAGCAGGGACCAGCTTTGTCCTCTGCACCTGGGCAGCACCTGGTGCAGCAGGACTCCAGGCAACAACGCTAGCTCTGGGAGAACTAATCCCAGCCCCATCTGAGGGAAAGCAGAGCCTCTCATGGACCAGGCTCTTAACATGCAGAAAAAGAGCTTTCTGAATCTTTAATCAAGTGGGGTCACTGGAAGTTGTTTGAATTCATCATCCTTTGGAGAAAGATTTCAACGCCCAACATGCTCAAAGGCCACAAGACCTAATTCTGACTGTAGTTCTGCAACGGAAGTTGAATTCGGAAATACACTTCAGTAAACGCTTTTGTTGAAGAATTCCTCCCTTGGGAAGAAGAAATTGGCACAGAAAGCTTTCATGAATTCAGTTCAGATTTAGCATGTAATGGTGACCAAAGAGGAAAAACTGGAAAAATCAAAATACTTTGACATTTGGCTGACCTTTGTTTTGAAAATTGCCTAATGAATGCTAAACCAAAGTAAACTTTTTGATTTTTAGTCAAGTGAAATAGTTGCAGGTAAGGAGATCTCTTCCTTATTTTACTGAGAAAACAAATCCAAGAGAATTTCACTTTGAGTCAACCCATCATTTTTCTCGGATATTCCAGCTTAGCCACTCATCCAAAAGCCCCTGCTTATTTAAGCAGCTCTAATTGCAACCCACTCACCCTGATTATTTCTAGAAGCAGAGCTCTGAGGAGGTTTTTGTTGATGCTCAAAGGGGGTTGTTTCGTAGGTTCAACTGCACCAGAAAAACACCTCCATGTGCAATTTAAGAATGTAAACTTCAGTTATCCTTTAAGTTACCCTAGTTGTAGAATCAATTTCAGCTGTGTGGGCCTTCAGGAGACCAGGTATTCCTCCAATGCCAATGACATTTTTAGAGCTGAATGAAGGTTAAATGTTTAAATAATAATTTCTCCATAATAGAAGAACTTTCCAAGTAGGGTTGACAACTTTCTTGCACAAAATGTTATTTTTTTCTATAATTGGTGAAAAAGGGGGTAATGCATTGTTTCCACAACCCAAATTTTATTGGCAGAAACAATACTGATCAAAGAACCGTATGAAGTCCCATACCTTGAAAGCCTGTCCTTTCAGAATTAAGATGCTAATTTAATACCTCCAAAAATTATTGGTTTGTCTGAATCTTTGCCCTGCTATCTTGATGAAGTCTATTTGTAAAAACCATGCACTTGTTCAAATGTAAGGCTACAAGAACCGATTTTGGAATAGTAAAAGCTTTCTAATATTAAAAGGAAGTTTGGAGACGAAGAAAACTTGTCAGCCACCGTGAGAAGAAGTGGTGCTGTTATGCATTACTGAGGCTTTTTACTGCAAATTAACTTAGGATCAGTGGTAATTATTCTGAGTCTGGAAAACAAAGATGCTTTTAACAACTGATTCAGATACCATTCTCACTCCAGCTTGTAGGACTAGCAAAGATTTGACAATCAGTCAATAATTCTACATAGATGAGACACCTGTTGAATTGGTAATTTTATTGCAGCTTCTATGCCTTCTGACCCTAATCCTGTTTCATGTTTTTGTTGCCAGCAGTAAAAAGATACACTAATTAGCAGCAATAAAGAAAAGTTTACCTTTGACTGTTCGTCCAACAGCAGCTAAATGCAGTGACTATATGACAGTTTCAGACAAATAAAACCCAACCCTTGGAATGGACACATCAACTCTTCTATTTCTATCTTTTAAAAATATTTTTACTTGTGCATGTAGTGCTGGATTGTGTGGAAGAATGAAAGAAATACGGCTTTCAATGCAAATCTCAGATCTAAAAGCAATCTAGAGTGACCATTACGGAAGTTTCTTGTTTAAACCTTCGCCCTCCTACCACAGAAACTCCCCACACACACACGTGTGCTCTGTAGCTCGTCTTGTACTCTCAGCTATATCAGCTGGTGCCTGGGAGAGCAAACCTGTTATTATGAGGTGGGGGATCTCCCTGATTTCTGCCCAAGTTCGCAGGGTTTGAATGCATTCCCTTTTCCTCCACAACCTTGGGCTTTGGTTTTTGAGGGTGAGGAAGAGGAAGGGGATGTCAGCTGGGCTGCTGTAAAGTGATTTAAGAAGTTACCTGGAGCATTGCTCTTTTCTTCCCTTCCCTTTTCACTTTTTGCTTCAGGATATTAAAAAAAAATAGAAGATACATGACAATACAAGCTATATTTTGTATTAAATATTGCCAACAGATGAACTCTCAGATGTCACAAACAAGTAACACTTAGCACCATCTTTCCCAGTGAAACTGCTCATGCTTAGAGTTTTAGTATTTGTTTTCTAACCAGATTTTGAAATATTTGACAGTCACTGTTTTGGTGACCGTTCCTGGTATTAAGTGTAGACCCTAGGATAGCTGCAGAAAATCAAGAGCAACGTAGACCTGAATTTACATAGCAGTGAGTTTTAGAAGTGAGATGACTGGACACAGAAGCCTGCTTTGCATCTGCCCTCTTGCTTCAGTTTCAGAGGATGCCAACACAAGCCTGCAATGCCGTGATGTACTTTAGAATGAGTTTACAGCCGTGTTATTTTAGGGAATCCCTGTTGGGTGTTAAGTGAAGCTCGCCACTCCAGCCAGTACTGGTTGCTTTATTTAAGGGAAGGGGCTGCTGTGAGCTTCAGTTCCAGTTCTCTCCCTGGGCTGTCCCCCTTGCACCCAAACTGCTGTTCTGTTTTGTGCAACTTGTTTATAAGTTTGAGATCTACCTAATTATTCTAAACTACTCAATAAGAAGCTTGCATGCCTATCACAACAGGTGCAGGGGGAAAAGGCTTGGAATGAAAGGACAGAATGAAACATGGAAATGCCGTTGGAGGACATTAAGGTTTTTTGGAAGGGCTGCATGGGAAAGCAGCTACTATTTTTTTGCTAGTGTAAGGACTGTGTCCTTCAAATAGCCGCAGATGCCATGCGTGAAGTATTATTTTACATGGAACTGGAAGAGAAACTCTGCATCTTTACTGTCCGCCTGGGCCATGATCCTGCAAACATGTAAGTACTCGTACTCCCAGAGCAGCCGGTGCAGATGAAGCTAAGCAAAACTACAGTCCTTCTGTGACAAACTAGCACTCCTTTGGCTCCACTTTCCTGCTTTATCATATCATGACAGAGTGCCTGGCACAAATCAGCAGAGATTTTTTCTGGCAGCCTTATATTATAACCATCACAGAGAGATGGCCCAGTAAATGTTACCTGCTCACCGGCCCAGTAACTGGAATTCAGGGGATATACTGGTAACACGATCTGTTGCTTGGTTGGAGGCCATTGTTGCCTGCAGGTAGCTGCATTATTATTATCATTATTTTGAGACTATTGCAGTGACTGTCCTTTGTGGACTGGAAGACAATTGCTTCCCTTACTGAAGGATAAGCCCTTTCCTCTCATTCTTTTGCACGTTGCCAAACAACTACATAAGAACAGCAAGCAACAGAGATCATCAGCACAAATCTATTAGAACAAGTTTACATCTATAATTTTATGCTTTACTTGTTATTGGCTTTACTGGAAGGGCTGACTGCTAAAACAACACAGTGATCACCATGATAAAATGTGGTTATTTATTCATATTACTGTAGTACCTGAAAGCCTCCACCAAGAATTCCTGTTGCAGTGCTCGAGGCCTTATTTGAGGGACTTACCTAGCTGTCAGCTAGGTGTTATTCCTTAGTGAAGGCAGGCATGGTTATTATGTGCAGCAGGTTCAAGTGAGAGTAAATTCAACAGTCTGGGACTTCATGTGGCTGTAGATGCATTAATGGATTGGTGCACCAGAGGACCATGAGATCACACAGGAAAAAAGCGTTTAGAGGAAAGCAAAGGGCAGAGTCCAGGGAGTCATCACAGCAGTCAAATGAGATGTAATTATTTTGGAAAAACATGCATTTTAGGTGATTTCTCAGTTAATGCTCCCTCTTTTGCACTAAAACTTGTAATAATCAATAAAGTAGATGCATAGTGCGGTTGTGGCAGGAAAATATGTAGAAGAACATTTCATTTTCAGGACTATGTCAAACTCTTGATTTTTAGTTGAGTCCATCTTCTTTTCATTTTCCACTGTAATCATCTTCATTCTTGCCTGCTCATCTCTGCAAGTTCATACAGTACCCGAAGTGGAACATCTGCTTATCACTCATTATCTTTGTGCTCATTTATTCAGGGTTCTGGTGGAAGCAGGGCTCAAAACAGCAAAAAAGTGTCTTCAGTTTTATTTTATGGAAGGAATACTCCCAGCTGGGAACATCTCAGTTCCTTCCTTAAGATAAGGATCACTTTAGAGTACACCACCTCAGCAGGCAGCCAAGCAGGCATCAGTGGAATAAGCTACCTTCCTTGGTTATCTGCACTTGCTAGAATCTAGTATCAACACTTAAACAAAGAATGAATGCCAAACATGACAGGTAAATAACATTAAATGCTTTACATTTCCTGACTTCTCTCTTTAGAATTATTTTTAAAATTGATGGAAGTACTTCTAACTGTTCATATTTTTGTATTTTATGTTTATTGCAATACTTTTCCTTGGCAGGAAAGCAACTGTTGTTTGCACAGAAAGACAAAGCTATTAGAAGCAATTTATCCACATAAGCATTTATCTAGGTATTAATATGGCCCCCAGCTACATGAATGTGCTCTTATACAATAGGATTTAGTAATCTGCAAACAGATTTAACAAGTGCCAGCCAAGAGCTCCCTAAACAAACCTCCACACATGACAAATCAAATACACAATTCAAAAATAGAAACTCAGTATAAGGTTAATAGACTTTTATGGAAAAAGGATTCCTCTGTTTTGTTATATAAATCCCTGAAGACTGAAAGAACAGAAGAAACTGCTTGATAAACAGGCATAAAATTTCTATCCTGGAACAATTCAGTGACTCAAGAACTCACCTGAGACACCACAAACCTGGATTCACAACCTTACCATATCCTAATCCGACAAGAGCCTTGAACTCTTGGCCAGGGAAAATGTCCTAATCGGCAGCTATTTCCTGCTCAGCTTTTGTATTCTGGTAGTGGTGAGAACTTAAGGAAGAGCAAGTTTCCATGAAAAGATGAGATGAATCTGGTTCAGTGAATTGATACATTTGTATGGAAAGCCGATATACCAAAACAGTCCTTAGGAGTTCTGCTCCCGATGACCTGAAGGGACTTGGGAGCCAGGGCATGCAGAGGGAGGCTTGGCTTCCCAGGCAGCCTGCGGCAGCTGAGGCCAGCAGCACAGCCCCTTCCTGCGGGAGGGGTCTCCGCTTCGCAGAAAGCCCCTGTGAGAGGGTGGCCAAGGGCCTTTGGGGTCCAGCTTAGAGACAGTGGCAGGAGGAAGCCCAGAGAAGGCCTCCCAGGAAGACTGACACAGAAAACCAGCATGAAAACAAGATAGGTAATAAGAATCCATTCTAGTGGATGTTTAAGATCTGAGGGACTGCAAGAGATAAAAAGTACCTAGTGCGTTTTTGTAGGCAATAGACCCGGGTTACTTGAGATCCTATGATTTGGATTTAGGTTTGAAAGAAAGGAGAGGAGATAACATGAAGACTCTGAATTGTAGCAGAGCAAGGATTGAAAAATGGATGAATAGTTGGTGGGTGCTGTGTGAAATTTACAGTAGGCAGATGGAAAATGGAAATCAATCAAAGTGAAAGTGCCACGTGCAGCAGCAGTACCTACAGCATGAGCAGCAGAGGCACAAGGAGGAGAATAAGCTTATGCTGGGTGAACTTGGAGTTATTGGAAACTGGGAAACTAGAGTCTTCAGAGAAGGCTTAGCCTCAGGATTTTAAAATGAAAGCAGAGAGAATGAGAAATTATTTGGAATAGGAGAGAAATTGCAGCACCTTCTCTTTTACATTATAGAAATAAGAAAAGCAAGAAGTAGAAAAAGGCAAGGAGTAACACATGTTTACATTAATGATAAAGTTGTCTTAAAGAAGAAAGATCATCAAACCAGGATAAGAGCAGCCTGCAGATCGTTTTCTGTGAAGATGTTAAGACGCGATATGACCTCTCGCGCTTTACTTTGGACTGAAGATAGTTCTCCAGTTCCTGCCTGCTTTGAATTGGTCATTTTGATAACTTCATGTCATTACCTTAAAAATTACTTTTTCACCTGACCTGAAAACAAATAGGACTGGCTTTTACTGCAATATAAAATACTGGGATTGGTCTCGCAGTGCCTCAAAGGTTGGCAGCAAGAAGTTTTATCTCTTGCTATTCAGGGGCTAACAACTTGGTACAAATATCTAAAAGTTTTTATTATCACTCTGAAGAGTGTCACAATTTTAATAGCACAGTTTATTCACATGATAATAGCAAGGGAGCTTTATTACAAGATCACCAACATTTGCTGTTGGCGTCAAAGAGGACGGTCCATAATCCACACAGTAATGCACACTTGAAGCCTGATGTTGGCTGCTGTATACTTATCAACAATTAATCTTCTCTGAATGGAAGGAGTCAGGCTGTCACATCAGTACAGCCTGCTGAAAAAGCATGAGCTGAAGCTAAAGGAATGAGATTTGTCCAGGTGGCCATCAACCATTACACTGAGAAAACATAACCTGGAATCATGGGACATATGTAAACGTAAGCTAACCATTACTTGTTCTCAGCCAGCAGCAGAAAGACTGCGGGCATCCAGACCAATGCAATGCCACAAGGAGGACTGCACCGTGGTGATGTGAGCTCTTGGAGCACACTACGTAGCTGTGCATCACACTTGTATTTTCCAGCATAACTCTCCTCTTGTGGTATTTTTGTGGCAAGTATAAATGCACAAATTTGGTTTAGTGTGGAATATCTCTGGTATAAAACAATTTCAAAAGATTTTCTCCTAGCATAATTTGCCAGATTGTTTTCCACATTGCAAATGTTCGTATTCTCTAAGCTCTGAAGTCTGTCTCTTGAAAGTGAGAAAAATTCCCAAGAAGGTTTGTCGCAAGACAGATATCAGCACAGAAGTTTTCAGCCCAGGCAGTTGCTTAAAGTTTTCTTAAAATTAGTTTTAAGAGGTACCTTGTAACTGCCATTTCCACACTAATCCTTTCTGAGCCAGTTTGCACAAGTTCACTCCTTTCCTACCATATCTCTACCAACCACGGTTAATGCCTCTATGCCGTTCACATTTCTCCTACCCATCACATCTGATCTCTACCACTGTAATATCATGAGATTAAAGAATGGAAGGAACAAGATGGTGAGTTGTTCTGACTAAAGAAATAGGGATGGACCACATCTGAGATGAAGACTAAGGTAAATATTTTTTGAGTTCTTAATTTTTTCATAGCCAGTTGTTCACTCTTTCTTAATAAGACTCAACCTTAATAAGATGAATCAGTAGGTCTTACAAACAGGTTGGAGGGAACCTAAAAAATAATTTCTGCACCACGAGTAGCAAGCTAACTTCTCTGACTAGTGTGCCTCCTCTCTTCTTCCCCCCTATTTTAGACACCTGCTCACCATAGTCTTCATAGGCAAGTATTCTCCTATCCACTTTTTCCTTTTTTACCACACTCAGACCTCATTTGAAAAAAGCATGGGTGAATGCATTCTTTCAGCAAACAACAACACATAGCAAAACACATTGCTCATCATGAGGTAGTGCTTGGAGGTGTGCTTTGTACAGCTGACACCCTTGACAAAGATCCTCTCCATGTCCATGCAAGAAGATCAAGACACCCCTGAGAAATCTCATTTAACTTCCAAGAACAATTTCAGAGCTGGATCAACTGTTATATTCTTTTTTTTATTGAATTCCTAAGAGAACTGAAGAAGTTTGCTTAATACCTTGATAAGCAAAGCACGCTGATCCACAGAAATCTCTTCAGCTCCATCCTGTCTAGGTTCCTACATTCAGCTTATCAGCTGAGCGCCTTCCAGCCTGGCATTAGAAAACACAGCCAAAGTCTGTCACATGCTGTTTGTTCCCATCTTCCCCCCAGGCATGTGCAGTAGACTGCCTTGTTTTGGTAGTTTTTTTCCCTGAGAACATGCATATAGCCATATGTTTGTGTAGTAGGTTGGAGGCTGGGCTTGTTCAGCCTGAAGAAGAGAAGGCTGCGAGGGGACCTAATATATGCTTACAAATATCTGAAGCGTGGGTGTCAGGAGGATGGGGCCAAGCTCTTTTCAGTGGTGCCCAGCAACAGCACAAGGGGCAACGGGCACAAACTGAAGCACAGGAAGTTCCGTTTGAATATGAGGAAGAACTTCTTCCCTCTGAGGGTGACGGAGCACTGGAACAGGCTGCCCAGGGAGGTTGTGGAGTCACCTTCTCTGGAGAGATTCAAGACCCGCCTGGACAAGGTCCTCTACAGCCTGCTGTAGGTGACCCTGCTTCAGCAGGAGGGTTGGACTAGATGACCCACAGAGGTCCCTTCCAACCCCTACCATTCTGTGATTCTGTGATTCTGTGATTCTGTGATTCTGTGATTCTGTGATTCTGTGATTCTGTGACGCGTGCCTTGTTCTTGGGATATGTTTTGTTGAAAGCTGCAGTGATCTCTAGCTTGCAGAAGAATAATGTCTCAATGTCTTGGAGACTGTCCCAGGAAAGATTCATCTCCATTACAAACTTACATGTGAAAGTGCACTTACTGATCATGGGAGACCTGGAGGCTTGGCCGACATCTCGCTAGGATGCCAGTGTAGAGGAGTGGGAAACAGGTTAATTGAAAGAGTCTATGGCAGAAATCCCTGTTCAGTGCTACTATTGCTGAGGGTGCTGTGGGCACAGCTCTCCATGGCAAGACACCAGAGATACCTCTGTTCCAGATGTGCTGGAGCCTCCAGTGCTGTGGCATGGAGCGCGGATGCACAGCGCCTACATTCATGCAGGGCAGTGCCCATATCAGCTGGAGTGCTACTCATGGCCCTCCTAACAGCTCCACTGCTTTTGGAGTCCAGGGGAACAGCCACGCTGCACAGAGCTGCCCCGTGTGAAGTCCAGAGCGTAGTCAGTGATAGCTGAGTGTGCGTGGAGGAGGGGTTAGCCGTGCACCCTGTTGCAGAAAGAAGACATACCCTTTGAGAACAATATAAGGGTATCTGCATCTGTTCCCATCATGAAATATGACCCCCATTCAATGCCTGAAACAGAGGAGCAACTACTAGGAGTTTTGCATGTTAAACATGAGGGTCTGCAGAAGCTTAGAGAAGCATCACCACGTAAAGTGTAGGTGCAGCAAGAGGATCGCTCCCACTCTCAGAGAGCTGGTGTTGGAGAGGTCTCCCTTGCTATGCAGTGCATTGAGATATTTTGTTCACAACGATGGGCCCATTTAACAGGGCTGTTGCTGTACCAGATGACAAAGTTGAATAACTTCTCGTCCCCAGAGGCTGCTAACAGAGCTCTGTTACAGTTTAGTGCTGCGCTGGGAAAACCTGAGCTGTTTTCTCCAGTGGGCTATTAACAGAAGTTCTTCTCACTCTTTCACTGCTGATTGGGATGCAAGGCGCTCCTGCCCATGCCCTTCTCATGCTCTTCTCTCCTGAGAAGCTCTGCAGAGCTCAGCAGGGGCAGCAGTTCAATTTTTCTGCCCTGGGAAGCCAACACCAGCAGACCTCACCCACTCCCCAACGCTGAGAAACAAGAGCACTTTCAGCACAACAGCTAAAATCCCCTTTCCTCCTCAGCTCCTCAGCTTTCAGCATCTTTTCCCCACATTGAGTGAATAACAAAGTTTGCACTTGCCAAAGTGTTTTCAAGTTAAACTGAACTGGTTCCACCCTCCCAAAGCCATCCGTGCCGTCTTTTTACTTCACACAGCAGCACAACAGGACACCAGCTCAACTCTGCTCTTCTGAGATACCCTTTAAGGCATCTTCATGCAGATGAAAAAACCTGAACTTCAGATATCTGCAGGCACAACCTACAGTGGCAGATAATTAAACCACCAAGCAATACAATACTGTATGAGTTTGAGTATGGACCTGCAGGATTTCCTAGCCTAAAGCCAAAGCTGTGTAGGCCCTGTCAAAGATGAAAGCAGAGCTTTACACACTCGCTAGTCACAGCTGAGGATGGATTCAGAGAATGTCCAAAAAGAGAAAAAAACACTTTCTAGTGGGGAAACAAAAAGCAGAATGCCAGCACCACGCAGCTGTGAAACGAGTATGCCCAGGAGGCATACTCAATAGGCGCGCACCTACACAAGACAGACCACCAAGAATCAGTCCCATAAACCCTCAGCTGCCCCCTTTTCAGAATTGAGATCACCCATATGCTCTCTATAAGCCTCCAAGATGTACAACCATTCACACAAATAAGTGCTCATTCCCCCAGAACATCTAGGCATGAACTTCTGTCAGCCTGCACAAGAAACCAAGCCCCAAAGGAGCCTTTGTTGTCCTCCTCTGCAGAGGAAGCACACCCCTGCAGAGATTTGTTACGTCTCATTATCCACAAGGATCCCTGCCTAGACCAGTTACGTTATTATTTCTGTAGCTTGTCACACTCATTTCTCGCCCACCATCTCCTCCTTTGCACTCTCTCCATCATGGAAGCACTGGACTTGCTTGCCTATCTTATAAGCGCTTCCAGTTTGATCCCCTGCTCATTTTGCTCCATCTACTCCAGTGCCTTGTAAATGGTTTTTGCCTGCTTGTTTTAGGTAAGCACATCACCAGATCATTCTTATGGAGCTGCTATAGATATGCAAAGTTTGGAGAAGATAATAGAGAAGTAGCTGAATGAAAATGGGATGAAGGGGACTCTATTTCCCGATGTCATTTATTGTGATAGAGTTCAAGATCCCACTCTGCTACAGAGCTTTTCATTGCAAGACCTCAAAGCAGTGATTTTGACTTAGAACAACTGTGAAAGGGGAGCTCTTAGTTAACAGAGAACCTGGTCTTCCCATTTCTGCCATAGCCTCACCCTGGAGCCTCTGGCAAGGCTCCCAACCTTTTGTTGTTTGCTTGTTCAGCTCCGCTTTACATGTGTCTCCCCAGGAAGATGGCAGAGAGTGGTAGTGTTAGCAGCAGAAGATGCTTTCTTTTCCACAGTGCATGTTTAGCATGAGCCTTGGAGCAGTAAAGGCAGATCCTCCTCCCCAGTTACTTCAGGAGCCAATACCTAATCGATCCAAGGCTGTATTTAATGTGTGCTTTTCCTCTAAGAAAACAACTCAAAAGCCATCTAGCACTTGTTACCAGTGCTGCCAAGCTGAGTCACTTTTATTACTGTCTTAAAGGGTAGGTGGAAGATCATGTGGATCTTTACTGCTTCAGTAAAAGGAATTTTATTACAAGCCGCTGTTTCCTTTTTGTTCTCTGTTCAGCATATGTGACAATGCCATCTGATGTATTCACAATTAATTTATTCATTTCTGGAAAAGAGGTATTTTATTTTATAGACTTGACACAGACACATTGCATTTCCATGAAGAAAATGGATGCGTGGGGTGAAACAAAACAGCTTCCAGTGCTGGTCTTCTGAAATCATTGATTTTAATTGAACTTGCTTCTGCAGAGCTGCCTTCAGAGGTGCCAGTGAGAGGAGATCTTCATCCTCGGAACTGCACATGCTCTTCCTCCACAATGTTTGGTGGGCAGGCACCAAAATGTGGGTCCACAGCTTCTGTGTCTCAGTTCTGCTGGGAGAGCTGGCATATGAGCAGAGCAGATATAGCTGGTGGGACATCAGAGTATAAATGAAAAGAAGTTGTACTTTCTTTGCAGAGAAGGAAGCGTGAGGAGAAGGCACTCATGTCTCACTTCACAAGCCACACTGCTCCCAGCATGAAACTTGTTGCTTACGCCAATCCCACACTGGCTGGTTCAGACTCTCAGTCTCCTTTGCTTTGCAACAGATCAGCCTGGAATAGACATTATGTGTCTCTAGATGACCAAGTCACACACAAAAGACAGAACGGAAGATGGCGAAAGAGAGAGGAGGGAAAGATTTCTGCAGGGGGAGATGGCATTGAACTCCTAATGGTTCCTGCCCAATTTTCTTCAGAGAGAAATGCATCCCTCTGTACAATGCTTGCATCAGTGCATGTAGTATTCTAGCTCATCTTTTGCTTGTTTTTAATTCAAGTTAGCAGGTAAATACATCCTTACAGGATAACCACCGGATCCCAGACTAAGGCAGCCTATGTTAGGGCTGGATTTGGCCACACCACACCTGCCATGGTGCCCTCAGAGCCATGCTCCTCACATGCCAGCATCAAGGGGCGAGGGTGGCTGGGGCGGACAGGGAGTCTGGACTCTCTGCCCCGGGGTATGTGCAACCCTGCCAAGGCCATGCTGAGACTGTTTAATCCTATTAAAGCGTAAGCTGGGAGTACATGATACTCATTAAAAAAAGTAGCATGCTTTGTTCCTGAGATCTAAACCCCACAGCAGCAGACACTGTGGGATAATGCACCATTATTATCTCCGCAGGCAGGGCTTGCCATCCCCCGTTTCACTGCCTGAAGAAATGCCGCAGCTCTGCGCTTCGCCCCCATATGAAGACACAGGTCTAGGATCCCTACTCAGCACAAATGCCAGAGCTAGAGCATATGTATTTCCAAAGGGGATTTGCAAATGTGAGGGCCCAGCTAGTCCTCCAGCTGCTGCTTTACAGGCAGAGCTCTGCACACAGAGCCCCGACAGAGCCAACAGCCTGTTGTCACCGTCTTCGCACTGGCCTTCTCACTGTTAAAGTACCAATCAGACAAAAATGGGCATGTCATCTTTTATCCCCCATGCTGGATGTTACTAAATCTCTCACTGCTGCTGCTAGCTTTGCATGCACACATGAAAATGACAGGGTGCAACCTTCAGACTAGGGGGGGAAAGAAAAAAATTGGATAGTTGTACAAATCAGCAAATACATCTGGTCAGGAACAGAAATCATTTATCAAAGGTAGAAAAAAGGTCTAAGAAGATTGGCTGTGCAAACCCATCCAGATTTTTTTTGTGTTGGTTGGTGCAGGAATACCATAGCATATAGAATGGATTGGAAGCTGCAGGAATTCCACAGCATATGGAGATATCTCTTTTGCAGCATCCAGCTCAAGCACGAGACTCAAGATTTCCAATGGTTTTAGCTGTCCTGCACATCAAGAAGTTTAACAGATTTAATCAAATAGTTGAAACATGAATAAATTCTCCCCTTCCAGAACTGCTTGTTTTTAAGATACTTGTGCTGCAGTGCAGCACACCAAGTAGATTAGATATCACCTTACTGAGGAAGTGATGAAATCAGTATTGTTGCTTTTGTTCATTCCACCTATAATGAATTGAAGCAATTCCTCCCACTCTCATGCCATTCAGCAAGACGCAGTGGTGTGTATCCAGGTAACCACTGCTGGCACCGCAGAGCCCACTGCAGATGTGTGCCCAGGGACACATCTCCCCAGAGCTCAGAAAAGGACGAGGAAGGAAGGGGCCAGCCTCCTGAAGAGGTAGTGCACCTGAGCCTACAGAAGACAGTGAGCTCATTTGCCCATCTTCCCCAGAGAAGCCTGGTGAGGGTGTCCAGACACTGGACTGCTCTGTGTGTATGTGGAGCTATGTAAAGCAGAATGCCACAACAAAACTGAAGGAGAAGGAGGAGGACAACAGTAACAAGGGGAAGACAGGCATATGCATGTAACCAAGAATTAAATGTTTTTCACTGCTTCGTGCATGTTTCCTGTCTTGTTTCTCTGCATCCCCACGCATTGGAGCATTGCCTCCCCATCTTCTGATAGCAAAAAGCCTGCCCCCCAGTAATAACCATAAAACCCGTTATTTAAGGAAGACTACCAGCTGTTCCTGCTTCCCTCCCCCCAGCCGAGCTGTGCTTCTCCCCTCCCCCTCGATGCTTCCCTCAGGTAACTCCCCTCTAGTTGTTCACCAAGAGCATTAACTCGCTGAGCTGCTGAAGAAATGATCACCACAGATCTTTCCATACTGTCTGCATTCACTAACAGTTTACATAATCAAAGCAGAAGTCCCCCATTCCCTACACCCAGGAATTTGTTTTAAAAAAAAAGTGATATTGTCTAAAACAAAACATGAATATAATATTTTTTTTTTCCACAAAAAGATAACATTACACAACACTTCCTCCACACAGCCAATTGCGAGTGCTTTTTCAGAGCCTGTGCAGTCGGTTATTTCTTAAGAAGGTGCTTTATATGCTCTCCGAGGCAGTATTCATACTATCCCACATATCCTTGCTGTTGCTATGGAAATCGTTCCTCCGTAAGCCGATGTGCAAATGCAGGTCTCATTGCCGAGTACAGAGGCTAAAGGTGTGCATGAGTCAAACTATTTGCTGTGCATTCTTCGTCTGCCGCCTCACTGCTGCTGGGGGACGGGAGGAGAAACAATTAGTGTCTGTAACGAGAGCGCCTGTAACAAGGAGCTCTGGAGAGAGTTAGCAGGGTACTAGCAATAGTAGATAGTCACAGGAAGGTTCTGGCTGAGCCAAGCATGGTTTAGCCATCCCGCTCACCTGCTCCGGGTGCCACAGAAGGGACAGGAGGTACAAAGCATCATTCACAGCATTTTTAAACATTTGAGGGGGGAAAAGTAAGTCACAATGCACCATCCTAGATACAAGGCAGACAGTATCCTGCTTTGTCTGCAGACCTGTAGCCACCTAGAATGGTCAATGATAAAGTCAGTCTTTTGACAAGGACCTGCTGCTGGCTGCACAGAGCCAGAGACTGCGGAGCTGCCTGGAGAGCCATCCAACTCTGGTGAAGCAGCAAGGCCAAAAGGGAAAGACACCTACGAAAAAATCAAGCTCCTTTTGTACCTGCTGTGTTTGGCAACTCTTTTAAGAACCCCACATTTTTCTTGCTCCCTGAAACCGAAGTATAAGTACTAAGGTGGATATTGGAGAATTCTCAGTCAAACACAGCTTGACATCAGCAGGCACTTTTCAGTAGCAGCCTCTGCCCTCTCACAATATAACAGAAACAGAAGGACCTGCTGCCTCCAGGACTCGCTGACCCTTTACCATCAGTGGAGGTGAAGCCCTTGGAGCAAAGACCACACGTGGCCAGCTGCAGAGCCCCTCCATGCCCCACTCAGCCAGGCACGAGCACCTCTGGCAGTCTGTGTGAACATTTCAGCTTCCAGAGCAGACAAGAACACCCCACAGACATTTCTTTCTCCCTTCCCTGGAGCGCTTGGTAGTACTTTTCATAGTAAGTAGTATGTCCCAGAGCAGCTCCCATGCCTTGGTGGTTTCCTAGTTCAGTGTCCTACACGCCTCTGGCAGCCTGGGGGGAAGCTGGGATCAAGGAGGGAACATGCGGTATAAGGCTCTCCGGTTTACAGTAGGCTTTTAAGAGGAGTGGGGGTT